>NC_041387.1:523679011-523763968 GCF_002162155.2 Triticum dicoccoides | reverse complement strand
CCATGTGGCAGTCCCTGATTCACCGGGGGCGCGGCGGCGGACGCGTCCAGCTCCGTCCGGACGTGTCCGGCGGCGCGGAGAGCGATTTTTTTAGGGTTTGCCCGTGAATTTCGGAGGGGGAGGCATATATATAGGTAGAGGGAGCTAGGAGAGTCCAAATGAGAAGCGGTTTTCGCCCACACGATCGTGATGGAACGACCGAGAGCATGGAGGGGAGTTAGATGGGTTTTGGGACACTTTGGAAGGGGTGTTGGGCTGCAAAGAGAAGGGGGGTTTTACGGTTACCCGGTTAACCGTTGGAGTATCAAACGACCTCCAAATGGCACGAAACTTGACAGGCGGTCTACCCATGCTATACCAAGGCCGCTTGGCAAGACTCGGTCCATTCTGAGAACGTTTAACACCCGCTCACAATGAGAGACGAAAGGGGAACGCCGGAGGACATAGGAGCGCCGGATTGCGAAACGGACAATGGGGAAAATGCTCGGATGCAAGAAACGAACACGTATGCAAAATGAAATGCACATGATGACATGATAAAATGCAACACGCAAGCAAATGACATGGCAATGACGGCGAATAACTGGCAGACATCTGGCGCATCGGATCCGGGGCGTTACATAACCTCCGGCGGAAAAAAATTATGTCCCCCTGTGTTCGGCTGGCGAGATTCGTCCTCATCTTCACTTAGCGGCCCCTTCCCCTTGTGTTCGGCATTGAGCTTGCCGGCCTGCCTAAAGACCCAACATCCTCTGTTGGTGTGGTTAGCTGGCTTATCGGGGGTGCCATGAATCTGGCAGGACCTGTCGAGGATTTTATCTAGGCTGGATGGACCTTCTCTACTGCCTTTAAATGGCTTTTCCTGTTGACCGGGTTTAGAGCCCCTAAATCCGGCGTTTATCGCTGTATTTTCTGGCCTATCTTCATTGTTTCGACGTTTTTTTATTGCATCATGGTTTTCCATTGCCATCCCTGATTTCGGATGTGCCTGGATCGCTGGTGCTGCTATGGGCCAACCAGCTGTCCTCACCTGCGCAAAAGCAGGTCATGAGGGTGGTTAGGGCTGCAATTGTCCTTGGCTTTTCCTGGCCGAGGTGTCTGGGGAGCCATTTGTCTCGGACACTGTGCTTGAAAGCTGCTAAGGCTTCAGCGTCTGGACAGTCGACGATTTTGTTTTTCTTAGTCAGAAATCTGTTCCAAAGTTTACGGGCTGACTCTTCGAGTTGTTGGGTTATGTGACTTAGAGCGTATGCATCCAGAGGTCGGACATAGGTCCCTTGAAAATTTTCCCTGAAAGCATCCTCAAGCTCCTCCCAGCTTCCTATAGAATTTTTGGGGAGGCTTTTCATCCAGTGCCGAGCTGGTCCTTTGATCTTGAGGGGTAAGTATTTGATGGCGTGGAGATCATCTCCACGAGCCATGTGGATGTGAAGAATAAAGTCTTCTATCTAGACTGCGGGGTCTGTCGTTCCATCATATGCCTTGATGTTTATGGGTTTAAACCATGTTGGAAATTCATGATCCAGCACCTCATCGGTGAAGCATAGGGGATGTGCACCGCCCCTGTATTTGGTTATGCCGTGACGTGAGTCTGACGGCTGTAGTGTTCGGTGTTGGTTCCGAACTAGAGAGCGACCAGCATATTCGTTTTGATGGTCATGATCCTGCGTGGGAGCACGTTCTCGAGATCCATAGATGGACCTTGTTATGCTGGCCCTTTTGTCCAGGTCTTCGCGTAAATCGTGTTGCTGGTTCTGGGCTGCTACCTCCCTTTCTTTATGGAGAGGGGGTGCGGATTTGTGTGCGCGTCATTAGCCGCTTTGTCTCGACCACAAGGTGGTCGGTCGTGTTGGTCATCCGTATAGTTATTCGGCGGTATAGGCGCTATAGCCTCATCGTGGAATTCGGGCAGCAGTTTACGTTTGGGATAGCTCTTTGTTCGGCGATTGCTGTCGTATGTTTCCTTAGTGTCGAGCACTTCGTTCCATTTGTCATCGAGCATATCCTGTGCAGCTTTAAGCTGTCGCTTCTGCTTATTCAAGCTCCTTGCAGTGGCGATAAGTCTCTGTTGGAGGCGTTCTCGTTCCACTTGTGTATCAGGGATGATGAATGCATCGTCATCCAGACTGTCCTCTTCTTCAGAGACGGGTTGATAAGTGGTGTCTTCGGCATCGCTATGATCGGACAGCGGCCCCGGACTGTGTTTGTCGTCTCCCTGCTCGTCCTGCTTCATGACTGGGTCTGCGGGGTCTTCATTGTTTTCGGCATTGTCCGGGGCATTATCTCTTGTGCCGGTATCGCTATTTTTACCATGGCATGGTTTAGAGCGGTGTCGCTGACGTCGACGCTTCGGCTGCTTCTCAGGAGGCTTATCCTCAACTGGGTGATTTTTGTCATCACCATTGTTGTCTTTAGGTGTATCCACCAGACCACCATATATATGTCGTATGAGGAGGTGTCTGTCCAGCGCCCTGTGGGTGGTGGTTCCTGTTCGTCTCCTACATCGTCGTCTATACCGTCAATGTCTTCGGAGTTGTAATCGAGCGTGTCGGTTAAGTCATCGACAGTGGCTATCAAGTAGGTGGTGGGTGGGCGACAAAGTTCGTCTTCTGCTTCCCACTCAAGCTGGACATGGTTCAGCCAAGAATCTCCTGACAAGGAGAGAGATTTTAATGAGTTTAGCACATCACCCAAGGGCGAGTGTCGAAAGATGGCCGCGGAGGTAAACTCCAAGGTCGGCACCCAATTAGATTCGACGGGCGCGGACATACGCAGTTCGGAACCTGCCGAGGATCCGATGGCATCGACCTCAATAGAGGCTAGATATGTGTTCGGCTCCAGGCCTCCAGCGTCGTAGAGTATGCAGTATCCATGGTGGGGTCCAGCCCCCCGTCCCCGGATAGTGCGATCTGTTCTGGATCTAGGGCCAGGACAATCACAGGCGCTGTCTCTTGAGCATAGTCCGATGACAGATTTAAGTCATGTTCATCATAGCTACAGGGCGCGGCTGTCATGGGTTCGAATCCATCGAAGATCAAGTCCCAGCGGATGTCGCGGTGTAATTCAAACTTCCAAACCTGACCCGGTGGCCAGGGGCATAGCTATCAATCTGCTCCAGATGGCCAAGCGAGTTGGCCCGCAGTGCGAAGCCGCCGAATATGAAGATCTGTCCGGGGAGAAAAGTCTCACCTGGACTGCATTGTTGTAGATGATTGAAGGAGCCATCAAGCCTTATGATGACGACACAGCGGAACTCTCAATGAAAGCACCAATGTCAGTGTCAAAACCGGCGGATCTCGGGTAGGGGTCCCGAACTGTGCGTCTAAGGCTAATGGTAACAGGAGGCGGGGGACACGATGTTTACCCAGGTTCGGGCCCTCTCTATGGAGGTAATACCCTACTTCCTGCTTGATTGATCTTGATGATATGAGTATTACAAGAGGTGATCTACCACGAGATCATAGAGGCTAACCCTAGAAGCTAGCCTATTATTATGATTGTTGTTGTCCTACGGACTAAACCCTTTGGTTTATATAGACACCAGAGGGGCTAGGGTTACACAGAGTCGGTTACAGAGAATGAAATCTACATATCTGAATTGCCAAGCTTGCCTTCCACGCAAAGCAGAGTCCCATCTGGACACGGGACGGAGTCTTCTATCTTGTATCTTCATAGTCTAACAGTCCGGCTAAAGTACATAGTTCGGCTGTCCGAGGACCCCTTAATCCAGGACTCCCTTAGCGACCCCCATCCCGTCCGTCGCTGCTCCACCCTGCTCTAACACGCGTCCAGGCTAGCGGTACGCGTGGTGCCATGTAAGCTGGCAGGCAGCTGAGGTGGCGCGATGGTAGGGTCTTCACAAAGATTTGCATGTCGCCACGTAGGCGTCACTGAGTTGGCCTACAGGCCTCCTGTTGACACGTAGGTGCCTGCCTAGTTGGTGGGATGGCAGCTGCATGGGAACGGTGGTGGCATCTAGGTGGGCGTGAGCCTGGCTGTGGCCCTGTGGATGCCCTCGGCAAGGGCCTTGCTGGCGCCCCGGCAAGGGTCTTGCCGCGGCACCGTGGTCGTCCCCGGCAAGGACCTTGCCGGGGGTCTTGTGGATTTCCTTGGCAAGGATCTCGCCAAGGATCATCGTCTTCTACTCTTTGTCTTCACAAAGATCTGCATGCCACCATAGAAGTGCCTCCCGAGCCTTGTTTCCAATGAGGTTGGCGGTGCTTGGAAACCTTGGGCCCAAAGGCGGCACATTCTGTTGGCGTAGTGTTGGGTAAGTTTCCCCGGCAAGGCTCCTGTCGGAGCTGCGGAGGCTGCCCCGGCAAGGATCTTGCCAGGGAGAACCACCTCGCCTACTTGCCCCTTGCGCATCTGGTCTTGGCGTTGCTTTGACTATCCCGCGGCTTTGACTCCCCCCTCTGCCATGCTTACTGTGCTTGTGGGCGCGGCTCTGACTACCCATGCACTTAGTAAGGGGTACAAAAGGAGAGCCCCTACTTTAGTACACCGACAGGAGCCCCCGGGCCTGGGCCACACATAAGTGCAACGCGTTGTTGGGCTAGGCCCAAAACGGTGCACGGGCAGGCGGGGCGGAATTCACCGCATTAACTTCTCCCGTCTGATGCGCTTCCCCACGACCCACGTTGAACGCGCGACATGGGGGTCATGCGTGACATGGGGGTCATGCGTGGAGCGGCTGCTGCACACATGCGTCACATTGCAGTTAATGGGAAAAGAAGCGGCCCGCACCTTCCCCATAAAAGGGAATAACCGCGAGCATGCCGCTCTTTTACCCCCTGCGCTCTCCCCAATCTCGGAACCGTCGTCCCATCTTCCTTCCTCCATAAGCTTCTCACACTTGCTCGCCGCCGCCGCGCCTTCCATTGTTCTTGATCCCTCGCCCCTTTTAGCCTCCATGGCGCCCAAATCCAGCAAGGGAAAAGGAGCGGCCAAGGACGCGAAGGAGAAGGAGGTGCCAGAGAGCGAGGTGGTGCTACGGCGGACGCAGTTCGCCTACTTCTCCCCGTCGTCAATCGACATCTTCAAGCTCAGGGACTACTTCAAGCCACTGTGGGGGACAGCGATGACGGGGCACCTTGCCATCCGTGCCCTTCCCGCCGATTGTGACGAGGCCGTCTTAGAACGGTATCCATTCTTTGTCGATTTCTTCTTCTGTGGGCTCTGTCCCCCTTTCTCTGATTTCTTCAACAATGTCATGCACACTTTTGGCTTCCATCTGTTGGATCTTATGCCGATGTCGTGGTGGGCTTGGCACTCTTTGCCCATCTTTGTGAGGGCTTCGCCGGGGTGCTTCCCAGCATGGCACTCTTCTGCCACTACTTCTACCCCCGCTTTCAACCTGGGGGCGCCCTTTCTGGGAGCGTCGCCTAGATCCCGAGGGCCCAGGAGAAGGGCGCATACCCGGAGGGTGCCTCGAGGGAGAGGTGTGAAGAGGGGCGGTGTCGGTGTCAAAACCGGCGGATCTCGGGTAGGGGGTCCCGAACTGTGCGTCTAGGCGGATGGTAATAGGAGACAAGGGACACGATGTTTTACCCAGGTTCGGGCCCTCTTGATGGAGGTAAAACCCTACGTCCTGCTTGATTGATATTGATATTGTGGATGTTTACAAGAGTGGATCTACCACGAGATCAAGGAGGCTAAACCCTAGAAGCTAGCCTATGTTATGATTGTAATGGTTGTTGTTCTACGGACTAGAGCCATCCGGTTTATATAGACACCGGAGAGGGTTAGGGTTACATAGAGTCGGTTACAATGGTAGGAGATCTACGTATCCGTATCGCCAAGCTTGCCTTCCACGCCAATGAAAGTCCCATCCGGACACGGGACGAAGTCTTCAATCTTGTATCTTCATAGTCTTGGAGTCCGGTCGATGATGATAGTCCGGCCGACGACAGTTCGGCTGATGATGGTAGTCCGGCTATCCGGACACCCCCTAATCCAGGACTCCCTCAGTAGCCCCTGAACCAGGCTTCAATGACGATAAGTCCGGCGCGTATATTGCTTGGCATTGCAAGGCGGGTTCCTCCTCCGAATGATAGAAGATTGTGAACACCAGGATAGTGTCCGGCTCTGCAAAATAAATTCCACATTCCACCGTAGAGAGAATAATATATACACAAGTTCAATCTGCTGACGTTTTTTGCGGCATGACGTCACGCCACTACCAAGCCATTACTTGAATCGTTTTTTACTCTACCACCTCAGCGCATTTAGCGAAGCGGTTTCCTTGGCACGTCTTGTCGAAGCAGAGATCGTGTTTCCCCTTAATCCGGGATTCTCATCAATACGGACATGGGTAACCCAACCGCGCCCGTCGCCATGCCCCCTCTATCGAAGGCGAGTCCCAAACGGTCACAGAGACGGCTCTCGGTATTCTCCCTCTTTATAACGGGACCAAGGCTTGTTTCTTTTCTTCAATCCTCCATCGAATCCTCTCCCCGCTCCAAGTTCCAGCACCTAGAGCTCCAGATTCGAGCGCTTCGGACCTTCAACGATGTCCGGTTCCGACCTCCAGGGCCGGTGGATGCCCTCCTCCGTCACGGAGGAGGACGTACTAAAGCTGCGGGAGGCCAAGTACCTGGCTTATGAGATTTCGCACAGGTTGCCTGCCGAAGGGCAGGCCATCCCCACCCCCGAGCCCGGCGAGTATGTCGTTTTTGTATCCCACCTCCGTCGGGGTTTAGGCTTCCCAATGGATCCTTTTGTGAGAGGGCTCATGTTTTACTATGGGTTGGAATTCCACGATTTGGCTCTGGAGTCCATCCTCCATATTTCCGCATTTATTGTCGTCTGTGAAGCCTTCCTCCGCGTCGCCCCTCACTTCGGCCTGTGGCTGAAGACCTTCAATGTGGCGCCGAAAATGATCGGGGGGCGTCAAGAGGAGTGCGGCGGGGCGGCCATAAGTAGGAGGGCCGATGCCCCGTGGCCCGCTGGCTCCTTCCAAGAGGAGCTCGGCCTGTGGCAGCAAGAGTGGTTCTATATTACCGTTCCGAGGGGCCGCAGACAAAAGCCGCCGCCCTTATTCCGCCCGGGACCTCCACGACGGTTGATGTCGTGGGTCACCCAAGGGCTCAACTGGGGGCCGTCAAAGGACGTGCCCCTACTGCAGGGCCGGATTCGAGATCTCCAAACGAGGGAGGTTGATATGGTGGTGGTAATGCAGGTTATGCTGATTAGGCGTATCCCGCCCTGCAAACGCCGCCCTCTCCGGCTGTGGGAGTTCAATCCGGAGGGCCCACAGATTCTTCAACACTTCATGGGTATGACACCCCTGGAGATGTACAAATTATTCTTCGGATCGCAAGAGGCGCGTCCGGAATTGACCGAGGATGCTGGCCTAAGCTGCAATCGCCCGGATACTCAAGTAAGTAGTTCCAAGTCCGAACATACCGTTTGTTTGCCTTTCGATGATTCGCCTTATGACCAACTTCCTTCTAACAGGAGTGGATAGCGGAAGCAAAATTGATATGGTGTCCGGCCCCCCTCCCCGAGACCGCGCCGGATTCCGTGCTGGTCCGGATGCTTGAGGTTGCGCCTCCAGAGGAAGGCGAAGGGGAAAGCAGGAAAGCTACTGCCTCGCCTAAGGAGGCTCTTGAAAGAGGGGGGATCGAGAATCCCTCCCTTCAAGGGGAGAAGAGGACTGCCTCCGAGGACCCGGGGGCAAAAGCCCCTAAACGAGGGAAGAAATCTTCGCCAGAGGGCCCTGCGTCCGGGGAGGCCCCGGCCGCACAATCTCCCTTTGAGAATCAGCCCTCCAACGAGCCGTAAGTAGAAAGAAAGGAGTTTTATAATAAGGGACATCCCTACTTGTGCTTCTGAGGATAACTAAAGTTTTTACCTTGTAGTTCGGATCTCCGTCCTTCGCAAATGAGCTCGTCTTCGGGGGACCTTCGTCCGGAGATGATGGAGAGCGAGACGCCTCTGTCCGGGGCGCCGTCGAATAGGGCGGACGAGCCTGAAGTGTCGTCACGGAGGGAGCCCCCTAGTTTGGCAAAGCCGGATAGTTCGGCGCCAACTGGTGTACGGCTGAAGGATCTGCTTGAGAAGGCGTCTATCTCAGAAGATCACCACGCATTGATGAGCATGGTGATTGAAAGGATTTCGTCCGCCGAAGGCCGGTTGCATAATGCCGTCAGGAGTTTGCTGGCGGGGTTTGAGGTACGTAAAAATGACACACCTTTTAACAGTTTTGCATATAGAATGCGCCCTGTATAGATAGTAGCCCCTGAGACTCGGTAGGTTGTCGAAATCGACAGCGTGCCGAGGATCAAAATCGCAGGTTTAAATTTCCGCCGTGCCGATGCAGGTGGTTGGTCGTCCGGGGGCCAGCCGGACTGATGGAGTTGCTGAACTAAAGCGGCAACTCGCTGTTGCGGATGCGGACATCACGCTGGTCCACAGGCGACTTGATGAGTCACAAGGTAAGTGTTTCTGTGCGGTCACTTGGTAAGGGGGCCGAAGCCAGCTCCTTACAACATGTGTGTGAAATGCAGATAGTGCCGCTGCTGTGGAGAGCCTTCGGGACGAACTTGCTCAAGCCAAGGAGCAGGCCAGAAGGAGTAATGCGGCAGCCTCGAGGGCGGCCGAGGAGTTAGCGGCCGAAAGGGCCGCACACTGCTGGAGCAGGGAAGAGATGGCCGAAATGACCGTGAAGTTAAAAGATGCTACCGACCCTAATGAGGCTCTTGGGAAGGAGCGCCTAGCGGGGCAAGAAGACCTGGAGAAGGCCACCGCCGAAGCCAAGGATGCCCGCTCTGCAATGCGGGCTATAAAGGAAGAGCTGCGCCAGGTCGGAGAAATTGTAGCTGGCAAGCCTTTTCTGCTGCACCGAAGGTTTACGAATCCAAAGTATGCTCAGCTGGGCCAACTGTGGGGTCTAGAGGACCCTTGTATGGACTTAGCAGCGAGTGCGGCGGAAGCCGTTGTGCATTTTCGAAGCCAGAAGGATCACAAGACGGAAGAGCTGTTTTGGTCTCAATTCCATAGTCCGGAGTGTTCACTTCCGCTGACCGACCGTTTGGCCGAGTGGGCTGAGCTAAATAGGTTGTCCGGGCTTGCTATGACGGATATAGTGACCCATGTCTGGCCGGATAGGCCCGAGCCGAAGAGTTACTTTGGCTTATTGCAGCAATTTCTTGGAGCGGTGCCGCATATCAAGGCGATGAAGCGGTCGGCCTGCATAGAGGGTGCGCGGATGGCACTCGCCCATGTGAAGACACATTGGACAGAGATGGATGCCACCGCTGTTGCGACCCCGGGTTCGGACGATAACCGGTTACCCGCCGAGCACTATTTTGGCGAAGTGCTGTGTGGTGCTCGTGTAATAGAGTCGCAGTGCTCAAAAAATGTTACGTTCGAATGAACGTTTTTATGATGTAAAACAATATTTATGATGTAAGCGCCTTTTATACTTGTGCGTTCAAGTAATAGAATATCTCCTATGCGGCCGTTCATGTATACGTGTGTATAACCTGAAAGATGGCAGTCGTCGGCTTCAGCACCCACGCACAAGGTGCGGGGGTGTTCGCAAAAAATAGCGCGTTTTCACACTTAATCCGACGTCTCGGTCCTGTAAAGGAGGTGGTAGCGTAGCAAACGAGGCAACCGGACTATAATGCTTTATCACTTTCACTTAGCCATGGAGTTCGAGGGTGGGGCTACGACATAGCCCCTAGGGGCACCGCGCTCTCCGAATTTGGGGCACGTATGTGCCTGACCGGGAAACGGCCCTTCGTCAAAGCGGAGGAATTCTAAACATTCCCATGGTCGATCGAGTGGTTGACCAGTCTCTCGCTATATCATGACAGTCAGTTTTCGGCTTTCTCTACTGAGGTGCTCGCCCAGCCGAACTGGGGCACAATCGCAGTAGTTCTCCAGGTGCCGCGTTAGCCGATGATACGGAACGTAAGGCAGCAAAACACAGGAGCCAGGCAAACCCAACATTTGACCAAAGACATGATTCAGAGCTGATGCATATAAGGCCTAACTCGAGACGCCGAACACTCCCGAAGGTGTTCGGTCTTTACAATAGCGGGCAAAACAATGCCCTAAGCCCCTTGTGTCCAGGTACGAGCAGGTTCTTCTGGCGCGGCCGATGCCAAAACGCCAGTCTCCGCTCTGGTTATAATGAGAAACCAGGGGATTATAGCAACAAGAGACAGTAAGAAAGGTTTACGTAGGGTCTTAGTCTGAAAAGAGTCCTTGCAACGGGTCCCTACTGCACGTCTGCGCCTGTGTCTCCGTTGTGCCGTATCCTAGATGGGTGTGCACGCTGTTCATCTGTAAAAAGAGAGGAACTTAGTTTGAAAAGAAATCGTGCGAGAAAGTGCATAAAAAATTGAAATATAGATTAATAAAGCTGAGCCTATGCTAGCTCATTATGGCTTATATGTACAAACCCTTGTGAAGAGGTGTGTGGCTAGGTAGCCCCTAGCTTATTTATTCCGGACTCGTTCAGCCGTGTCCGGGGTCTCAGGCGACCTTTTAATGAAATGATGCCACGTGGACCGGGCATTTTAAGCGTAAGAGACGCGTAATGTGGTATTGCATTGAAGCGGACGAAAGCTTCCCGTCCCAGTGATGCTTGATAGCTACTTTTAAATGGGGCGACATGAAAGGTTAGCTTTTCTCGTCGGAAGTTGTCAGGTGACCCGAACACAACTTCTAGTAATAATGAAACTGTGCACCTGGCGTAAGGGCCTGGCGCCACTCCTTTGAAGGGAGTGCGGCTATGCCGAATTGTAGTAGGGTCTATCCCAACTTGCGGATTGTGTCCGGATATAGCAGGTTTAAGTCACTGCCGCCGTCCATCAAAACCTGCGTGAATTGCAGTCCGTCTATTATGGGATCCAATATCAGGGCAGTCTATCCTGCGTTTCGGATACTTCTGGACTAATCCAGATGGTCGAAAGTGATTGGTTTTGACATCCAATCTTGGTGTTCCGCTGGTGTGGACCGTGCGACACTTGTCTTAGCGAGTGTCGTGTTGGTATTCCGTACTATCACATGAAGTGAGTTTACTGTTTTGACTTCTTGTGGGAAAGTCTTTTGACTTCCGGTGCTCTGCTGGTGGGGTTCGTCATCGTCCTCGCTTGGCGCATCGAGCCCCTTGTGTCCGGCGTTGAGTCTGCCGGACTGTTTAAAAACCCAACAATTTCGGTTGGTATGGTTTGCAGGCCTTCTGGAGGTACTGTGGATTTGACATATCCGATCTAAAATTTTGTTTAAATTTGATAGCTCGTCGCTGTTGTCCTTAAGAGGCAGTGTTTTATTGTTTGGCCGCGAGCTTTTGAATCCGGCGTTGACCGCCGTGCCCTTTGGGCTTTTTTCTTTATTCTGGCGCTGATCTTTCCTGCGCCGTGATTTTCTGTTTCCATCTCTGATCTCGGATGTACTCGGGTCGCTGGTGCTGCATCTTGCTAGCCAGCTGTCTTCTCCTGCGCAAAAGCGCGTCATGAGGCTTGTTAGCGCGGCCATTGTTCTTAGCTTCTCTTGGCCGAGGTGTCTGGCGAGCCATTCGTCTCGGACATTGTGTTTAAAAGCTGCTAAGGCTTCCGCGTCCGGACAGTCGACTATTTGGTTCTTTTTGGTAAGGAACTTGTTCCAGAATTTGCGCGCTGACTCTCTGGGCTGTTGGGTTATATGACTCAGATCGTCTGCATCCGGAGGGCAGACATAAGTCCCTTGAAAATTTGCTCTAAACGCGTCCTCAAGCTCTTCCCACTTCCAACAGTGTTTTCTGGGAGGCTTTTGAGCCAATGCCGAGCTGGCCCTTTGATCTTGAGGGGTAGGTATTTTATGGCGTGGAGATCATCTCCTCTAGCCATGTGTATGTGTAGTATGTAATCTTCTATCCAGACTCCTGGGTCTGTTGTGCCGTCGTATGCCTCTATGTTTATGGGTTTGAACCCTGCTGGAAATTCATGATCCAACACCTCATCGGTAAAACATAGCGGGTGTGCGGCGCCCCTGTATTTGGGTGTGATGCTGTCTTCGAACACTTGTCGTGTTGTGTTACTTCCTGGGGCCCTCCTTTTTGGCCCGTAGATGGACCTAGTTGGGCCGTCCGTTTTCCCAGGATTATAAGGCGGCTTGTGTGCGGTGCCGCTTGTCGCTTTTGGCCTGTCATCTGGCCGTCTATCCGGCCAGGCGGCCTCTTTATTTTTTGACTGTGAGGGCTCTATGGCTTCCTCGTCAAATTCTGGCAGCAGCTTGCGCTTCGGGTAGCTCTTTGTTTGATGGCCATTGCCATATTTGTCTGCGGTCTTGAGTATTTTGCTCCACTTCATTCTGAGTATGTCTTCCGCTGTTTTGAGCTTCCGTTTTTCCTTCTTAAAACTTCTTGCAGTGGCGACGAGTCTTTTGTGAAGGTTCTTATGCTCCGGTGGTGTGTCCGGACTGTTGATTGCTCCGTGAAGGGGTTGATTATCCGGTTCGTCCTGTTCGGATGGTTGCTTGGTTGTATGTTCGTCGTTCGCTGGTTTGCCCTGCTCTATCGCTGGGTCATTAGGAATGCTGCTTCGATCGAGGCGGGACTTAGGGCGGCGTCTACGTCGCCGTTTTGGTTGTTTATCGGCGGGATTATCCTCTGCCGCGTCCCGTTGTTCCTCGGTATCGCTTCCCTTTGGGGTGTCCACCATATGTATGTCATGTGACGAGGTGGCCTTCCAGTGCCCTGTAGGCGCTGATTCTTGATCATCTCCGGCATCGTCGTCCATACTGTTGATGTCTTCGGAGTCGTAGTTTAGCACGTCGGTTAGATCGTCGACGGTGGCTACAAAGTGGGTGGTGGGTGGGCTCTGAATTTCTTCATTGTCCGCGTCCCGACCATCCTGGCCGTAGTTCGGCCAGGGCTCTCCGGATAGTGAGAGATGCTTCAGCGAATTTAAGATATCGCCGAAGGATGAGTGCTGAAAGGTGTCCGCAGCGGTGAATTCCATGATCGGCGCCCAATCGGATTCGACTGGCAGGGGCGCGGGAGGTTCGGAGTCCGGCAGGGGGTCCGGCACCTCGGAGTCATGGGCTTTATGCGGGACAAGATAAGTGTTCGGCTCCATCGCCGTAGAAGTTGCAGCTCCTGAGGCGGTGTCCAGCCATCCATCCTCGATCTGAGCGATCGACTCCGGACTATGGGTCGGAGCGGATTCGTGTGCGGCCTCCAAGGTGCTATCCGGTGGCAGAGTTAGGTCGTGCCCATCGTGACAGCGCGGCACGCTCGGCTGTGGCTCAGATCCATCGAATATCAAGTCCCCGCGGATATCGGCCGTGAAGTTTAGGCTTCCAAACCTGACCTGACGGCCAGGGGCGTAGCTTTCGATCTGCTCCAGATGGCCAAGTGAGTTGGCCCGCAGTGCGAAGCCGCCGAATACGAAGATCTGTCCGGGGAGAAAAGTCTCACCCAGGACTGCGTCGTTGTCGATTGAAGAGGCCATCAAGCCTATCGGTGACGACACAGAGGAACTCTCAATGAAAGCACCAATGTCGGTGTCAAAACCGGCGGATCTCGGATAGGGGGTCCCGAACTGTGCGTCTAGGCGGATGGTAACAGGAGACAAGGGACACGATGTTTTACCCAGGTTCGGGCCCTCTTGATGGAGGTAAAACCCTACGTCCTGCTTGATTGATATTGATATTGTGGATGTTTACAAGAGTGGATCTACCACGAGATCAAGGAGGCTAAACCCTAGAAGCTAGCCTATGGTATGATTGTAATGGTTGTTGTTCTACGGACTAGAGCCATCCGGTTTATATAGACACCGGAGAGGGCTAGGGTTACATAGAGTCGGTTACAATGGTAGAAGATCTACGTATCCGTATCGCCAAGCTTGCCTTCCACGCCAAGGAAAGTCCCATCCGGACACGGGACGAAGTCTTCAATCTTGTATCTTCATAGTCTTGGAGTCCGGTCGATGATGATAGTCCAGCTGACGACAGTTCGGCTGATGATGGTAGTCCGGCTATCCGGACACCCCCTAATCCAGGACTCCCTCAGGCGGGGTCGGTGGTGCTGGATTGTGGAGAAGAACCCGTCGGCGTTCTGCCGGGGCGTTCGTCGAGATCCGTTGATCCGCAACGCGGCCTGGGGCAACCTCAATGCGAAGTTCTCAATCGCCACCACCAGGATTTGCCGCCTCACCGAGGCCGGGCTCACCCTTGAAATGATTGGGGCGGATTTCATCCGCCGCCGAATCGCTCTGCTGCATAATAAGGGGAGGATGGCCTAGGATTATAGGAACGCGGCAGACATCATGAGGCTCCGCTCTGGCTTGAAGCACAACCTCACGGTTATGGGGCACGCTTGGTATTGCCAGAGGATCTTCCAAATCGACGTGTTTGGTGACGGCAGGGTGGAGAGGACCGGTAGGGCTGCGAACTCCGACAAGACCGTCAAGGGGCCCTTGTTCGGGCTGCCGGCGGGGGTGGCCCCGCTGAGCAACAACTCCCGCCAATCCGACATACTTGGCATGATGCCGGACTTCAACACGCATGGTCTTGTCCCGGGCTGGGCCGAGCCCTCGGCACACATGGTGCGGGAATTCTTTGACACCCTGGTGGAGGAGCTCGACCACGAGGAGCCGCTGCTCATCCAAGACACCACCCAAGAGGAGCTGGACTATATCGCCACTAGGGTGGCAAAGACGGGCCTTGTTAGGGCGGCGGGCAGCACCGGCGACATGGAGAGTGAGGCTGTCGTGGATGCGGAGGATAAGGAGTTCGCCCAATGGGCGAAGTCTACTGGGGGGCAGCGGTGCCGGCACCGAGGTCCCCCTTGTTGAAGATGTGGCCGAGGAGTCGGCCGGAGGAGAGGCCGAATCTGATGATCCTCCGGCCATGAAGAAGAAGCGTGTCTCGCGGCGGGCCAGCTCTGGCGAGCCGGTTCGGTCCGGCAGGGCCACGCAGCGGCAGGTGGCTCAGGGGGAGGCCGTGCGTGAAACGAGAGCCGCATCGGCGAAGAAGAGGGCCACGGTGGCGAAGAAGAAGACAACTGCCTCTTCTTCATCCAAGCACTACCGAACTCCATCACCTTCCCCTCCTCCCGCGGATGCCGACCCGAGGGTCGCCTTTGACTTTTCGTCCCTCATCCTGAGGAGGAAAAGGAAGGCAACAACAAGGAGGCCGAGGACGAGTAAGCATCCTGCCCCCCCCCCCTCGTCATTCCTGTTCTTCCCAACTAATGACCCGCCCTGACTGGACGACACACTACGTGACCCGCCCGATCCTGGTGACTTATGGGTGACCTGGCAAGCGGATCAGAGGAGCGACATGACCCGGGGGCCCAGGAGGCTCAAGGCCCAGAACGCCGGCTTACATTATGATAGGCCGGCTTAAGAGGAAAGGCCTGAGGAATATCTCCCTTACAAGGAATCAAGACCCGGACTTGTATCCGTCTTGTAGTACAAGATAGGCTAGTCCTAATCCTATTTGGACTCCACATGTAACCCGCCCCTCTAACTTATATAAGGAGGGGCAGGGCTCCCCAAAGAGGGGACAAGAAACAATCTCTAGGGCTAGACACAAAGAGTCGGTTTACCAGCGACTCTCTCGTGATCGTAATGAGACCTAGCCTCAAACAGCATGTAGGGTTGTTACCGGATGATGTTTCCCGGGGCCCAAAGCTGTCTAAATCCTTGTCTTATGTTGCGTCTCTCGATTCTACCTAACCCCTCTCAAGCTACCACACAGATGCGTTGGCCTCGCGACTAAGTCCTCACACTAAGGACATCTGCCGTGACAATTCCATGATAGTTGGCGCCCACTGTGGGACTCGCGCATGGTGGTGTTGAGTTCTTGAAGGGCGCTATCCCAGGGATCGAGAAGCTCCACCCAGCTTATTGAAGAAGTTCCGGTCGACTTGTCGGAGAGTTCAAGCTGGCTCACCAAAAAAGTTCTGACCGCCTTGATGAAAGGTTCCGTCTAAATCGCCGAAAAAGTTTTGACCGCCTCGACGAAAGGTTCCGTCTGAATCGGCGAAAAGTTCCGACCGCCTCGACGAAAGGTTCCGTCTGAATTGGCGAAAGGTTCCGACCGCCTCGACGAAAGGTTCCGTCTGAATCACCAAAGAGTTCCGATCGCCTCGACGAAAAGTTCGGTCCGAATCGCCGAAGGGTTCCAGCCGAATCACCGAAAGGTTCCGTCCGAGTCATCAAAGAGTTCCGACTTAGGCTACAGAAAAGTTCCGGATTATCAAAAAGTTTCGGCCGGATTATCAAGACGTTCCGGTTCAAAAGTTCCGGATTATCAAAAGTTCAGGCCAGATTATCAAGAGGTTCCGGTTCAAAAGTTCCGGATTATCAAAAGTTCCGGCCGGATTATTAAGAGGTTCCGGTTCAAAAGTTCCGGATTATCAAAAGTTTCGGCCGGATTAACAAGAGGTTCCGGTAAAAAAGTTCCGGGTTATCAAAGGTTCTGGCCGGATTATCAAAAAGTTCTGGTTTCAAAAATTCTGGCTCAAAAAGTGCCGGCCGGGTTATGTGGAAAGCTCAGGGACTAGAAGACACAGAACCAATTAACTCTTTTGTCAAAAAACAAAAGCAGCACTATGCATTATCCGGCGCCAGCATCCGGCAAAAAATACCAGGTGATATCCATCCAGTTTACTTTTATCAATATTTATTAATTTTTTGAAAACAACTACTCTGCCTATAGTGTTATTATATACATCCATCGCCCCTGCGGTCCGGTTTACGTCAATGCGCCGACCGGTTCGCTCGTCAGCACCACCTTACAACGCCACAGACGACTCGCCCGTCCGCCCTCGCGGCCGGTTCACGCGTCCTCACCGGCTTACAACGTGGATAACAGCTTGCTCGTCCGCACCGGCTTACAAACGCCATGGCCGGTTTATCTGTTTGTTCCCGCGGCCGATTCACCCGTGAGGGATTTCAGTTTCACCTAGGGATCATCAATTTCATGGCGGGTTATTTTCGGCCTAAACAAATCAGGTGATATCCATCCAAGTTTGTTTTATTATCACATGTTGTTTTTGTCAAAGAACAAGTTTATCTTTGCCTTGGTCTGCAATATTGTTTATGCAGGGCAATTATTTATGACAAAAAGTGATATTATACCGTGGAGGTGGAGACACGCCAACATCTTTTGGCACAGGTGGTCGTCGTTACTCAACAGACTCCCGCACCGGCTTACAACACCGTGGCTGTCTCTCCGACCGTGCCGGCTTACAACGTCGTGGCCGTCTCTCGCGACCGCGCCGGCTTACAACGCAGTGGCCGTCTCTTATGACCACGCCGGCTTACAACAAGGAGGACAACTTACCCGCCCGCACCGGTTTACAGCACCACGGTTGATTCATCTGTCTGAGCCACCTTTGATGTTGCGGTCGTTTTTATGGTTCGTCTCTTGCGGCCTGGTCTACATCAACACACCGGGCCGCATTTTTCTGGATGAGCTGTTTATTGAGTATGAGCAAGTCACTACTTGGGAAGCCCGATTTCTCTTCCAACAAATTGGAGGCAAATTATCATATATTATCAACCGCCGTCTGCACTGGATGGCTCAATGGATAGGTGCACAAGTCGCCGGCACTACGGTTTGGTTAACTTCAAACAGCCAGTTGGAAGGAACCATTGGCCGAGTTGCTGACACGGCTCATACGGGATCATTTATAACCCGCCGCAGTCACCTCAACCTTCTGTGGATAATCACTAGCCTAACATATCAGGTGAAATCCATCCAATATATTTTATATTACATATTATTTTCTTCAAAAGAGCAATTACTTTGGTTTGCAAGTTGTCCCATGCAGGATTCAAACCGGTCTATATCACGGTTAATTATGGAGAATCTCAAGCCAACTCCTCAAGTCGTCTTGAGACTCGGGGGCTACAATGATATGACTCGGAAAAATTAGTCGGTTTCAATAAATTCAAGATCATTGAAGGGAAAATAACGCGGCCCCGGATATTATGGCTAGATCGACGAAAATTTAAAAGCCGTCAGAAGATTTCCGGCTCAAAATAAGGACTCTGGTTTAAAATCCGGCTCAAGAGACATCTTTCTCCCACAAAGCACTGAAGCTCTCAAATCCGGTTCAAAATCCGGCTCAAGGTAAAATTTGTCCCTCACAAATTTTTGAAGCTTTCAAATCCGGTTTAAAGTTCCGGTTCAAAAAGAATTAATCTCTCGCAAAGTTCGAGTTCTCAGACAAAGTAAAGGTTGCCAAAAAAGAACTTGCTGCCATGATGTGCGGTTCAAACATGGGTATCCTGCTTTACGGCTTACCTTATTACGGTCACTTGGGGGCTTCCTGCTCATCGAGCATAGCTGTCGGTACCCTCTTGATTGGTGTGATGCCAAATTTATGGTCACTTGGGGGCTTCCTGTTCAAACATAGGTCGTATTCAAACCAAAGAGAACATAGCTGTCGATACCCTTTTGATTAGCAAACTGCTGAACCTACTTGGGGGCTTCTTGATCGTATCTGAATCATAGCTCAACCCCTTTGGGAATCGACGTGGATCGTATTTGAATCAGCGTCGCTAAACAACTCTTA
The DNA here is from genome assembly GCF_002162155.2 of Triticum dicoccoides. Lineage (NCBI taxonomy): Eukaryota > Viridiplantae > Streptophyta > Magnoliopsida > Poales > Poaceae > Triticum > Triticum dicoccoides. The sequence goes on along the minus strand of NC_041387.1, from coordinate 523,745,442 downwards.
AGGTCATTTGGGGGCTTCATGTTCAAACATAGGTCGTATTCAAACCAAAGAGAACATAGATGTCGATACCCACTTTGATCAGCAACACCAATGCCATTGGGGGCTATATGATCGTATTCGAATCTTAGCTTAACCCCTTTGGAACGGTTTACTGATCGTATTCGAATCGGAAGCCTAAAAAAATTTATCTGTTTTTATAAAATCGCAAGTATTTGAGTTGTCACAAATATCATATGTGCTGGTTCTTACATAGTTGAGTTATCAACTTCACTGTCCGGGTCACATAAGCCGGCGGTATCATTCAAAGGATCATAGGGATCTTGTGATCTCTTATGTGCAGGATAAGACTACATTTGGGTGGTTACCCGCCCTGGTTTTTGACGTTAAGTCGCCAGGGCATGTGTTGTTTAAACTCTTTGCAGGATTTGCAGAAATATGACATATAAATGATTAAGTTCAAGCTCATTACCAAAGTTCATGCTTCAAAATGATGATCTGTTCTGGATTTTTCTCAAAGGCTATAAGCCGCAGGGTTATAAAAATTCAGGCTTACAATGGAGGAGTATTACATCGCCATCGGCCAAGAGCCACCAAGTCTTTAAACTCCGGATTTACTTGTCAACCGATGAGGTATTCAAACCTTTAATAGCCAAAGTATCTGGATTTTCATGATGACATTGATGATTGAGGTTTTCATATCGGATTATATTATTCAAATCTCGAATAGCCAACATGGCTGGGTTTCTATTGTGATTACTAATAACCAGTGCTATGATTGAGGTTTTCAAAGTCGCTTTAGCGCAACGGCTATTATTTTTATCAATGGATATGATTTATTCTACAATGGAAGGAATAGTCCCGAGTCGCTGCAGGCATACGACCCAACACTTGGGGGCTATATTATTCAGATTGGGATTATATCAAATATGCAACTCCCATGTCACTGCCAGCATGCACCATGGCACTTTGGGGCTAATGCAAAGTCATTTTTTGCTCAACTTATTGAAAGACCCGACTCATCACATTTTCCATGAGCCGGCCCTTGGGGGCTACCAATTTCTCCTGTCAAAAATTCAAGGTACACAAGCCTCAGTCGATTACATTGAAAGATCCACTACTTAGTAGGTAGAGCGCAAGGCTCTTAACCTTATGGACGTGGGTTCAAACCCCATGGTGGAGATTACATCATATGATGTTATTATCAATTATATGCAAAGTCCCAGCTCAGTATTATCTTACTAAGTCGGCCCTTGGGGGCTACACATTGCTGTTCAAATTTACATGGTTATAACTACAAAGTCCCTGCTCATTATTCCATAATGACCCGGCCCTTGGGGGCTACACTGGTTGAAGTTTTCATGAGCAGGATGAATGAACCGAATTTCTTCAAGGTTGCAACATTTACTGGAGCAAGTCTTAAACCATCACTTTGTTCTGCTCAAGACTTGGGGGCTATAGGTAATATGGATATAAGGGAGAAAAATCTTCAAATTATCAGTTTTGAGCAAATCAGGAGGATCAATTACATAAACTGGCGTCAACAACAATTATGACTCGAGATCATCAGTCTTTTATAACCCGGAGATTTTGGAAATTATAACTTGGCAAGATCTACATCTTTAAGCTGGTTGAAAATCAGATGAGTATTTCAAGGCCTATATTTTTTAAGTAGGCGCTACGGAAGCCGACTCAAATGGATTATTTGTTTACAATATTTTCTTCTACAAGCAAATTGATTGTGAAGCTGGTCTATTGACCCGGATTTTCTAGAAGAAGGAAATGACAAGGACTTAAGGATGTTCAGGTGCCAGTTTACAAGAATTCTTAACCCGGAGCACAACCTGTCAAATTTTTTCTTGTGTTTATTTTGCAGCATAAGTTTACCATGGATAAATCCAAGCTAAACTTGGGGGCTAATGTCGGGGATATACCCCGCGGTGTAACCCAGCCGGAAGTATAACCCGGTCGGACTTGGTGACTCATTAATGACCCGCCCTGACTGGACGACACACTACATGACCCGCCCGATCCTGACGACTTATGGGTGACCTGGCAAGCGGATCAGAGGAGCGACAAGACCCGAGAGCCCAGGAGGCTCAAGGCCCAGAAGGCCGGCTTACGTTATGATAGGCCGGCTTAAGAGGAAAGGCGTGAGGAATATCTCCCTTACAAGGAATCAAGACCCGGACTTGTATCCGGCTTGTAGTACAAGATAGGCTAGTCCTAATCCTATTTGGACTCCACATGTAACCCGCCCCTCTAACTTATATAAGGAGGGGCAGGGCTCCCCAAAGAGGGGACAAGAAACAATCTCTAGGGCTAGACACAAAGAGCCGGTTTACGGGCGACTCTCTCGTGATCATAATGAGACCTAGCCTCAAACAACATGTAGGGTTGTTACCGGCTGATGTTTCCTGGGGCCCGAAGCTATCCAAATCCTTGTCTTATGTTGCGTATCTCGATTCCGCCTAACCCCTCTCAAGATACTACACAGATGCGTTGGCCTTGCGACTAAGTCCTCACACTAAGGACATCTGTCGTGACAATTCCACGACACCAGCCGTGCTGCTTATCTTGATTTGCCTTTGTCTTGGCAGGGACACGGAGACTCTGGCCAAGCGGGTGGCGAAGAGGGCCAAAGCCTCGACGGGCAGCCAGCCCCTGGCGGGCACTTCAAATGCGCCAATGGTGGTGGAGAGTAGTCCGGACAACAACCCCCGATGCAGCCCCCGCTTCAGCCCCCAACGTAAGCCCACCAGTCATTCTTTTCCCCATGTCTGCCGGAATGCGGGGTGTTGACGCTAACCTTGTCGGGCTCGCGGGAGAAGAACGACAGCAGGAGGAGCCACTGAGGGCTTCCCCCAACACGTCGCCCCCTTCTCCCATGCCTCCCAAGGGGCATTGCCGGCAAGGGCATCCACCACCGAGCCCATGCACACGGAGGAGGAGGAAGTGGACTTGGGTGCTGGAGACCCCGGAACGGGTGAGTTCGTTTGCCTCTTGTCCCTGCTTGTTTCTTCTGTCTCTCTCTTCTTTTAGTCATTGGTTCGGCTCTGCCTTACTTTCCATGCTGGCATCTAGGCGTTCCCCCGGTGGACCAGGAGACCACCGACACCACCATCGAGGAGATCGCCAAGGACGCCGAGGCCAAGGCCAACAAGATCGCCACCGAGGAAACCGCCAAGGATGCCGAAGATGCCGCCAAGGGGCCGGCCGGGGAGACCGGCAAGACCACCGACGAGGGGGGCGGCAAGGGGCCTGCCGGGGACGCCGGCAAGGGTGCTACCGAGGAGGAGGCCGGCAAAGGGTCTGCCGGGGGCATCGGCAAGGCCACCGCCAAGGAGGAGATGGTCCATGATCAACCCTCCTCCTCCGCTGCCTCCGGCTCAGGCAGGTACTTGAAGGTGGGCGACAACTTGTTCGTCCGCCTTCCAGGGACGGCGAGCACCGGGGCGCCCGTAGAGGGAGAGGTTTTTAACAATGAGGTGCTTGCCGCCACCGGCCTAGAGGTCGTTGACAAGTCGAGCACCGGTGGCATCTCTCAGGAAGAGCGGCTCCTCCGGGCCATGAGCGCCAACTTCAACAAGCTCCAGGCACTTCACCGCGCCCGTCTGGACTAGGCGAGGACCAAGGAGGCGGTGGTGAATAAGATGGAGGCTGACCTCAAGGAACACATCGCCGAGGCGCAGGCCTGGTCCCGCCAGGCTCATGAGGAGCTGAGGGTCGCCCAGGAGCAGCTGGCTGAGTGCAAACAGGAGCTCATCTTCAAGCAGTCCGACATCAAGAAGGCCCAGGAGATGGCGAAGGCCCAGGCCAACAAGGACGAGGCCATCTGGCACCAACGCAAGGCTGCGCTGAACTCCCAGGAGGAGGATCTTGTTGCTCGTGAGGTGGCGCTTGCCGCCAAGCTCCGCGGCAAGGATGAGGAGGTGGAGAGGCTTGTCGCATGGCGAACCCAAGGGCTATAGCAGAAGCATCAAGAAGCACTCAACGCTCAAGCCCGGGCTCATGACGACAAGGTGAACGAGCTGGAGGCGGAGCGGGATGGCCTGAAGAACCAAGCCATGGAGTTGTCTAAGGAGAAAGACACGCTCAACGAGGCTCTGGTCGGGGCACACACCGCAGTCCTCAGCAAGGCTAAGCTGCTCTCCACGGCCAACGACGCTATCAAGGACCTAAAGCTTAAGCTGGAGGGCCTCGAGGGGGCGCTGTCAGAGGCCAAGACCCGAGAAGGGATCCTGGCCAAAAGCCTGGAGGAGGAGACGCAGAAACGGGTGAATGACGCTGCCAACCACGAAGACTATGTGAGCGGCGAGAAGCTTTGGATCAGCCGCCTAATTGATGTCGCCAACAGGATCACCGAGAAGTTGACCGGCATGGGAATGCCTGACGTGAGGTATACCCCGGAACTAAGCGTGACTCCCAACGCCAGGCTGGCCATATTCTTTGAAGGTGTTCTTGGGGCCCTAGAGCGGTACCATTCTAACTCGGCGAGCTCCCTGGCCGATGGAGCCCGGATGCTTTGTCGGGGCGCCATGACCAAAGTCCTCACTAAGCTGGCCTACTGGAACCCCAACGTCGACTTCGACGATGCGCTCGATAGCTTGCCGAGCGATGCAGACCTCATGGTGCTCAATGAGCGCATCGAGCCCATCATTGTCGGTGAAATCCAGAGGGTTGAGGGCCAGCGCCGGGATTAGGCATCCCGCTTCTTGTTGTCGCTGCAGGTTCATGACCAAGACAATTTTTATATTTAGTTAGAACTGCAGCAACAATTGATGTCATATATACTCTGTGGTACTTTTTAATATGATGCATGTTATTTCCCTATTCAATCTTCCTCTGTATGTCCACCCTACGTTTATTGGGTAGGCTTGCTGGCGCGTAAATCCAAACTGCTACGCTTTGAAGGACGGATCCTTTAGCGGCCGGCTAGGCATGCTTACCGCCAGGCGAACCATCTTGCCATTCTCGGTGCGGACGCTCAGACTGTCGAGCGGACTCGAGACAGAGCGTGAGCATTTTCGATAGCGGAAGGCCACCCTGCCGTTCTCGACGCAGCCGCTCGATTTATTGAGCGGACTTGAAACAGACCAAGGGCGTTGCCAATAATGGAAGGGCCCCACTGCGTGCAGGTTTCTCATACAGGAGGAAAAGATCTCCGAGGGGAATAACCATATACATAAAAAGGAAATACTCAAGGTTTTGCGCAACTTATCTTTTCTATCGCCATGCGGGCGTTCGCCGTATCCGCTGACGACACTACTTGCTCGGTCGCCTTCTTCCTTGGAAGCCATGGCGACTAAGAGCCAAGTTCGAACCAACCACCGAACCAGATCCTCTCAACAGGCGCCCCCTACCTGGTGCGCCAAAGATGTCAGTGGAAACGACACCAATGGGATCACGGGAATCCCTACTACGGTCGCGGGGCGCGAGGTCGAGAGAAGAGCGGGATCGGTAGTCAGTCCAAGCACACAGGGTGTTTACCCAGGTTCGAGCCGCACGTGCTTAATACCCTAGTCCTACTTTAGGTGTCTATTTGAGTGTTCTTGTTGTTCTTGAGCTAGCTACGAGGAGTAAATTGCTTAGGGGTACCAATCCCTCTCCAGTATGCCTTGGCCCTCCTTTTATAGTCAAGGGGATCGTCACAGTGGCATGCAGGAGGTGGCATTGGTGTACTGTGGCTATGCTTATCGCTAGCCATTATGGGACAAGGTGCATTTAATGTGACCCCCGTCCCGTCCGTCGCCGCTCCACCCTGCTCCGACACGCGTCCAGGCCAGCGGGGCGTGTGGTGCCATGTAAGCTGGCAGGCAGCTGAGGTGGCGCGGTGGTAGGGTCTTCACGAAGATCTGCATATCGCCACGTAGGCGTTGCTGAGTTGGCCTAGAGGCCTCCTGTTGACACGCAGGTTCCTACCTAGCTGGTGGGCTGGAAGCTGCATGGGAATGGTGGTGGCATCTAGGTGGGTGTGAGCCTGGCTATGGCCCCGTGGATGCCCATGGCAAGGGCCTTGCCGGTGCCCCGGCAAGGGCCTTGCCGGTGCCCCGGCAAGGGCCTTGCCGGTGCCCCGGGAAGGGCCTTGCCGCGGCACCGTGGTCGTCCCCGGCAAGGACCTTGCCGGGGGTCTTGTGGATTTCCTTGGCAAGGATCTCGCCAAGGATCGTCATCTTCTACTCTTTGTCTTCACAAAGATCTGCATGCCACCAAAGAAGTGCCTCCCGAGCCTTGTTTCCAATGAGGTTGGCGGTGCTTGGAAACCTTGGGCCCAAAGGCAGCGCGTTCTGTTGGCGTGGGGTTGGGCAAGTTGCCCCAGCAAGGCTCCTGCCGGAGCTACAGAGGCTGCCCCGGCAAGGATCTTGCCGGGGAGAACCACCTCACCTCCTTGCCCCTTGCGCCGCTGGTATTGGCGTTGCTTTGACTATCTCACGGCTTTGACTCCCCCCTCTGCCTTGCTTAGTGTGGTCGTGGGCGCGGCTCTGACTGCCCGTGCACTTAGTAAGGGGTACAAAAGGAGAGCCCCTACTTTAGTACACCGACACCTATGCTTCAGCCATAGGCTCTATCATGTATGCAATGCTGTGTACCAGACCTAATGTGTGCCTTGCTATTAGTTTAGCAGGGGGTACCAAAGTAATCCAGGAGTGGATCACTGGACAGTGGTCAAGAACATCCTAAAATACCTGAAAAGGACTAAGGATATATTTCTCGTTTATGGAGGTGACAAAGAGCTCGTCGTAAATGGTTACGTTGATGCAAGCTTTGACACTGCTCCGGATGACTCTAAGTCACAAACCGGATACGTATTGAATGGTGCAGCTGTAAGTTGGTGCAGTTCTAAGCAAAGCGTCATGGTGGGATCTACTTGTGAAGCGGAGTACATAGCTGCTTCGGAAGTATTAAATGAAGGAGTCTGGATGAAGGAGTTCATATACAATCTAGGTGTCATACCTAGTGCATCGGGTCCAATGAAAATCTTTTGTGACAGTACTGGAACCATTGCCTTGGCGAAGGAATCCAGATTTCACAAGAGAACCAAGCACATCAAGAGACGCTTCAATTCCATCCGTCATCAAGTGTCGGAAGGGGACATAGAGATTGGCAAGATACATACGGATCTGAATGTTGCAGACCCATTGACTAAGCCTCTCTCACGAGCAAAACATGATTAGCACCAACACTCCATGGGTGTTAGAATCATTAGAATGTAATTTAGATTATTGACTCTAGTGCAAGTGGGAGACTGAAGGACATATTCCCTAGAGACAATAATAAAGTTGTTATTTATATATTTCCTTATATCATGATAAATGTTTATTATTCATGCTAGAATTGTATTAACCAGAAACTTAGTACATGTGTGAATACATAGACAAATAGAGTGTCACTAGTATGCCTCTACTTGACTAGCTTGTTAATCAAAGATGGCTAAGTTTCCTAGCTATAGACATGAGTTGTCATTTGATGAACGAGATCACATCATTAGAGAATGATGTGATTGACTTGACCAATTCCATTAGCTTAGCACTTGATCGTTTAGTATATTGCTATTGCTTTCTTCATGACTTATACATGTTCCTATGACTATGAGATTATGCAACTCCTGAATACCGGAGGGACACTTTGTGTGCTACAAAACATCACAACGTAACTGGGTGATTATAAAGGTGCTCTACAGGTGTCTCTGATGGTACTTGTTGAGTTGGCATAGATCAAGATTAGGATTTGTCACTCCGATTGTTGGAGAGGTATCTCTGGGCCCTCTTGGTAATGCACATCACTATAAGCCTTGCAAGCAATGTGACTAATGAGTTAGTTGTGGGATGATACATTACGGAAGGAGTAAAGAGAGTTGCCGGTAATGAGATTGAACTAGGTATTGAGATACCAACAATCGAATCTCGGGCAAGTAGCATACCGATGACAAAGGGAACAATGTATGTTGTTATGCGATTTGACCGATAAAGATCTTCGTAGAAAATGTAGGATCCAATATGAGCATCCAGGTTCCGCTATTGGTTATTGGCCGGAGACGTGTCTCGGTCATGTCTACATAGTTCTTGACCCGTAGGGTCCGCATGCTTAACGTTTGGTGACGATCAGTATTATGAGTTTATGTGTTTTGATGTACCGAAGGTAATTCGGAGTCCTGGATATGATCACGGACATGACGAGGAGTCTCGAAATGGTCGAGACATAAAGATTGATATATTGGATGGCTATGTTTGGACATCGGAATGGTTCCGGATGAGTTCGGGCATTTACCGGAGTATCGTGAGGTTACCGGAACCCCACGAGGAGTCAATGGGCCTTATTGGACCTTAGTGGAAACGAGGAGGAGGCGACCAAGGTGGGCCCCCCCCCCCCCGAAGCCCAATCCGAATTGGGAGGGGGGTCAGCCCCCCTTTCCTTCTCTCCTTCTCCCCCTTCCTTCCCTCTCCTACTCCAACTAGGGAAGGGGGAATCCTACTCCCACCGGGAGTAGGACTCCCCCCTTGGGAACACCTAGGAGGCCGGCCCTCTCCCCCTCCTCCACTCTTTTATATACGGGGGAGGGGGGCACCCCATAGACACACAAGTTGATCATTGATCTCTTAGCCGTGTGCGGTGCCCCCCTCCACCATAATCCACCTTGGTCATATCATCGTAGTGCTTAGGCGAAGCCCTTGCGCCGGTAGCTTCATCATCACCGTCATCACACTATCATGCTGACGAATCTCTCCCTCGACACTCTGCTTGATCGTGAGTTCGTGGGATGTCACCAATCTGAACGTGTGCAAATCACGGAGGTGTCGTACGTTTAGTACTAGGATCGGTCGATCGTCAGGACGTACGACTACATCAACCACCTTGTCGTAACGCTTCCGCTTTCGGTCTATGAGGGTACGTGGACACACTCTCCCCTCTTGTTGCTATGCATCACCATGATCTTGCGTGTGCATAGGAAATTTTTTGAAATTACTACGCTCCCTAACACCAGCCAGTCGGCAGCAATGACTGCCATCTCCTTGTGGTCCGTCGTCCGCCCGTCCCGAAGAGCGTTGGAGCGCAAGGAAGTCATGGTGGGCAGTAGTGGTGTCGACAGGAGAAAGGGAATGGATGCGGATGACTGCGGCTATGGCCGACGCAGCATTTTATATAGCAATGGTGGGCGGCGGAGGGACGGACGTGTGGCGTCAGAGTAGCCGCCTCGGCAACCGCGTATCATTAATTTGGGCGGCACACGGACGGACGGACGGCACTTGTGTCATTTGAAGGCGAAGCAATCGCCTGCACCGGGAAGCGAGGCGAGCGGCGCTGACCGTTTCGGATAGAAAGCAAGCACAGGCGAGGGAGGCGGTCTGGGTGGGCCAGGGCAGTCACACTCGTGCTTGGCAGCGGGTCGGTCCAGCAGCCAGACATGCTGGCTCGCCAGCGAGCTCGCCGAGCTGAGCGACGACAATCAGACCATGGACGTAGCTTCCGAACAGGAGCCGGTGCCACTGTCCAAGCCGGTTCATGCCGTGTTCACCATAGAGCAGGTGTGGCCGCACTTCGATGCCCTAATGGCGGAAGAGCTACCAACGCAGGAGGACCTATGCTGCAACCTCCGTCTCCTTAACGAGCACCGGTGAACAAGTGAATGACAATGCCGTCGCGGACATGTGGCCCTATGATCCTGGCTTCCCGAATGAGCAGCGGGCGCTGTATCAGACCATCCGTAGGGCCCGTGAGGCCCTCTCCGTCGTCCTTCGAGTTGTTGCGCTCGTCGTGGCGCCACCGTCTCACGTTGTCAACATGGTCAACGGACATGAGGAATGAGGAGATGACTTTACTAGGAGAGGATGACAGTGGGGACCCACCAGGGCCATAGCCGCACATACACAAGTGCCTCCTTATTATATAAAACTATAAACTTTTTTGCTTCCTCTAGTTTCCTGACATCACGGGCCCACACCATTGTCAACCTATGTAGTCAATAAACGAGAGAATTGCACAAGGAGCGGCCGACAGCAGGGACCAAGCAGCTCGAGCAGTATTTGTGTTTTTGAGGTGTGAGCACTGCAGAGTTTTTCTTGAGCGATGTTTTTGTTGTTGTTCAAAGGAGAGAGCAGGGTATTAACTGGGCGGGTTGAGGCCCGTCTAGCCCAGGCCAGATATCCAGCCCCGATATTAATTTTTTTCAAGCTGAAAATGGCTAGCCAAGCTATACTTTTTTTAGTAATACCCAGGCAAGGTCAAGTTGTTATTCTCCGCCCCGATGTGCTGCAAATCTTTTCTAGCAGGGATGGATTGGGCTTAACAAGAAAATGGTCTTTAAGAAATAATAAATGGGATGTAATTATAAAAACTGGGCAGTAACTATAAAAAATGCACAAAAATGTAAATACTTTATAAAATATTATTTTTGGATATTGAAAATTTTAATCTCATTAATTGTTGCGCGCCCAATGTTTCATTAGATTTTTACGTAATATAAATTTATATTTAAATTGTATTAATCTAACTAGAAATTTTGGGATAAAAATATTTCGGATCCCATCAACATGTGGGATTTTTTATTGAATTCTATTTTGAACGGTTGGTTGAAATTATTAACCGTTGTCCTAGCTAGAAAATGGGTTGTACTTTTAACAAACTGTAAATGGGTTGTAGTAAATTCCATTAGAATTCAAGAATGGGCTGCACATTCTTACAAATCTCAAATGGGATATAAATTCTCTGCCACACACTTGTGGCCTTACTAAGTTGACGCGTCCCTTCAAAAAAAAGTTGACGCGTATGCAAGGCTTTGTCAACTTATAGTCAACACACGGTTCTAGCAGCAGTGGTCGTTGGATGTCCATCCAACGGATGCCGTGCTTCTTCTTCTATCTCGGATATTCTAGCTTCACCCGCCCAAAAAATGATTCCTTCCCCTGACATTTGCGGTGCACCGTTTCGAAAGCCGACCTGTGGGCCTACTAAGTTGACGGTACCAAGGGCTTTGTCAACTTAGACAATATAAACGATTCTAGCTGCAGTGACCGTACAATGTCCATCCAACGGCCGTCGTGCTTCTTCAACCTCTGGTCTTCTTGCTCCAACTGCCCAAAGCAGCGCCGGTCGTGCCGCCTGCTCCTGCCTCCCGTGGTCGGGTGTGCTGCCGCGGAGGCCTCACCGCCCCCTACTACTCCCACCGTTGGCCACGCCATCCCTCCACTCACCCACACCCACTGTTATTCTACGGTGATGGCAGCCTCACACCGCAGCTGAACCAGTGAACCCTCATACTCCTCTCCATGTGGGCATCTGATACATCTCCAACGCATCTATAATTTATGAAGTAGTCATGCTATTATATTATTTGTTTTAGATGTTTAATGGGCTTTACTATACACTTTTATATTATTTTTGGGACTAACCTATTAACTTAGAGCCCAGTGTCAGTTTTTGTTTTTTCCTTGTTTTTGAGTTTTGCAGAAAAGGAATACCAAACGGAGTCCAATTGACGTGCCAATTTTTGACGATTTTTTATGGACCACAAGAAGCCCCTGGAGTCCAAGAGTTGGGCCAGAAGAGTCCCGGGCTGCCCACAAGTGTGGGGGACATGCCCATCCCCCTAGGGCATGCCCCCTGCCTCGTGGACAGCCCGGAGACCCCCCTAACATGAGACCAACGCCAAAAATTCCTATAAATACTGAAACCTCCAGAAAATAACCTAGATCGGGAGTTCCGCCACCACAAGCCTCTGTAGCCACCAAAAACCTCTTGGGAGCCCGTTCCGGCGCCCTGCCGGAAGGGGGATCCCTCACCGGTGGCCATCTTCATCATCCTGGCGCTCTCCATGACGAGGAGTAGTTCACCCTCGGTGCTGAGGGTATGTACCAGTAGCTATGTGTTTGATCTCTCTCTCTCATGTTCTTGATTTGGCACAATCTCGATGCATCGTGAGCTTTGCTATTATAGTTGGATCTTATGATGTTTCTCCCCCTCTACTCTCTTGTAATGGATTGACTTTTCCCTTTGAAGTTATCTTGTCGGATTGGGCCTTTAAGGATTTGAGAACACTTGATGTATGTCTTGCCGTGCTTATCTGTGGTGACAATGGGATATTCATGTGATCTACTTGATGTATGTTTTGGTGATCAACTTGCGGGTACAATGAACTTATGCATAGGTGTTGGCATACATTTTCATCTTGACTCTCCGGCAGAAACTTTGGGGCACTCTTTGAAGTACTTTGTGTTGGTTGAATAGATGAATATGAGATTGTGTGATGCATATCGTATAATCATGCCCATGGATACTTGAGGTGACATTGGAGTATCTAGGTGACATTAGGGTTTTGGTTGTTTTGTGTCTTAAGGTGTTATTTAGTAGGAACTCTATGATAGATCGAACTGAAAGAATAGCTTCGTGTTATTTTACTACGGACTCTTGAATAGATAGATCATAAAGGATAACTTTGAGGTGGTTTCGTACCCTACCATAATCTCTTCGTTTGTTCTCCACTATTAGTTACTTTGGAGTGACTCTTTGTTGCATGTTGAGGGATAGTTATATGATCCATTTATGTTATTATTGTTGAGAGAACTTGCACTAGTGAAAGTATGAACCCTAGGCCTTGTTTCCTAGCATTGCAATACCGTTTGTGCTCACTTTTATCATTAGTTACCTTGCGGTTTTTATAATTTCAGATTACAAATACCTTTACCTACCATCCATATTGCACTTGTATCACCATCTCTTCGCCGAACTAGTGCACCTATACAATTTACCATTATATTGGGTGTGTTGGGGACACAAGAGACTCTTTGTTATTTGGTTGCAGGGTTGTTTGATAGAGACCATCTTCATCCTACGCCCCCCACGGATTGATAAACCTTAGGTCATCCACTTGAGGGAAATTTGCTACTGTCCTACAAACCTCTACACTTGGAGGCCCAACAACGTCTACAAGAAGAAGGTTGTGTAGTAGACATCAAGCTCTTTTCTGGCGCCGTTGCCGGAGAGGTGAGTGCTTGAAGGTATATCTTTAGATCTTGCAATCTAATCTTTTAGTTTCTTGTTTTATCACTAGTTTAGTTTGTAAAAGAAAACTACAAAAAAATTGAATTGAGTTTGTCTCATACGCTTCATCTTTTTAATATATTTCGTAAGAATGATAGAAAGGAAAATTGTGCTCAAGTGCTAGAAGAAGAAGTATATAAAATGTTTGGCACTAAATCTTTGAATGAGGAGCATGATTGCAATGTTATTAGTATGAACTCTTTGAATATCCATGGTACTAATGATGATTGCACTAGTCATGATGAAAATGTCTCTTATAAGCATGTCAACTTTTGTGGGGTGTATAGAGTTTGCAAGTACACACCAAATAGGGAAGATAGATTTTGCAAGAGGCATAAGTATTTATAAATTAAATGGTTGCAAGAAAGGCTAAATGTTTGTGCTGAAGATTTAAAATATCTTTGCCATCCTTGTGAACTTTGCAATGAATGTGATCATTTAAACACCCAATGCAAATTGTGTCATGATCGAATCGTGTCCAAAAATTGCGATGACTTGATTTCCCTTGCACATCATAATGAACTTAGTTTTCTTGTGGGTTATGAAGAAATAAAACGTTTAACTAAGGATCTTCCAGAATTTGTCCTTGATAAAGTTCTTGATTTTGATCTAGAAGAAATTTGTATGTATTGTGTGGTGAATTGCATTGAAAATCCTTATATTGCCAATTACATAATGACAAGAAAACAAATAGAAGATGAAGAGAATACTAATGAAAGGGAAGATACTTCCCAATATCCTCCTATTATTTCTTATGATGAATCAGGTAACGAGGAGGAGCTTCCTATTCAACCAATCTCATTAATAAGGAGCTCAAAAAAGAGGGTTAAACCCACACAGGATGTGAAGAAGAAAAAGAAAAGATGGAGAAGCAAAGGTAGAAAGGTATCCCTCCCAAATGATGTTGCTCCTATTACTCATTGTGATGATGATAATTGCTATACTATTGGTGCTATCCATACTATTAATGATGAGAGTGATTATGCTTATGATATGAAAAGGCCCAAGCTTGGGGATGCTATGTTTGATGAGAATGACATGTTTGAGAATATATTTGCTATAATTAATGTTTGTCTCAAGCTTGGGGATGCTATTTTTAATGAAGATGATATTTTTAGCCTCCCAAGTTTTGATGTGCAAATTTATTATGATGATAGCATGCCTCCTATTTATGATGGTTATATTGATGAAAGTGGGTTTGGAAGAGTGTCAACTTTAGGAAGTAATGATCCCACTATTTTGTAGGGTGTTGAATCTTATAATATTATGAAAGTGGATTTGGAGAGGTCATGACTTTATTTAGTGATGAATCCACTATTTTGGAAGAGGTTTCAATTGATTATGATGAGAACAAAGTTGCTAATTATGATGATTATTGTGATGAAACTTATGCTATAAAAATTAGTGATGATTATATTTATAAAACTTGTCATGATTATTATTACCCTTTTTCTGAACATTACTCTTTTAATATGGAGACAATTTATAGTATTCGAGTCTCTTATGATACTCCCACTATTCCGAATGAGAAAAAAATTGCTTATGTGGAGAGTAATAAAAATTCTATGCTTGTAGATAATGAAAATAATGCTTTAGGTGCTAGTTATATTGTTGAATTCATTCATGATGCTACTGAAAATTATTATGAGAGAGGAACATGTGCTCTTACATATTGCAATAATATCAAGTTTCCTCTCTATGTGTTGAAAATCTTGAAGTTATGCTTGTTTTGCCTTCCTATGCTAGTTGATTATTATTCCCATAAGTTGTTTGCTCAAAAAATCCCTATGCATAGGAAGTGGGCTAGACTTAAATGTTCTAGTCATATTCTTCATGATGCTCACTTTATGTTTCAATTCTTATCCTTTATGTGAGCATCATTGAAATCATCATGCCTAGCTAGGGGCGTTAAATGTTAGCGCTTGTTGGGAGGCAACCCAACTTTATTTTTGTTCTTTACCTTTTGATCCTGTTTACTAATAAATAATTCATCTATCCTCTGGTTAGATGTGGTTTTATGTTTTAATTAGTGTTTGTGCCAAGTAGAGCCTTTGGGAAGACTTGGGTGAAGTCTATATGATCTTGCTGTAAAAAAACAGAAACTTTGCACTCACGAGATTAGCTGCCATGTTTTACTGGAGAGTTATTTTAGGTTGATTCTTTTTGCAGATGATTAATACGCAAATTACTCAGGTCCACCAATTTATTTCAGAATTTTTGGAGTTCCAGAAGTATACGTTGATACAGATTACAACAGACTGTTCTGTTTTTGACAGATTCTGTTTTCTATGTGTTGTTTGCTTATTTTGATGAATCTATGAGTAGTATCGGAGGGTATGAACCATAGAGAAGTTGGAATGCAGTATATATTACACCAATATGAATAAATAATAAGTTTATTACAGTACCTTAAAGTGGTGGTTTGTTTTCTTATACTAACAGAGCTTACGAGTTTTGTGTTGAGTTTTGTGTTGTGAAGTTTTCAACTTTTGGGTGAAGTTTCGATGGACTACGGAATAAGGAGTGGCAAGAGCCTAAGCTTGGGGATGCCCAAGGCACCCCAAGGTAATATTAAAGGACAACCAAGAGCCTAAGCTTAGGGATGCCCCGGAAGGCATCCCCTCTTTCGTCTTCGTTCATCGGTAACTTTACTTGGAGCTATATTTTTATTCGCCACATGATATGTGTTTTGCTTGGAGCGTCATTTTCATTTGTTTTTTTTTTGCTTGCTGTTTGAATAAAATACCAAGATCTGAAATTCTTAAATGTTAGATATTATTCACATAGTTGCATAATTATTAGAATACTCTATGTGCTTCACTTATATCTTTTGGAGTAGTTTGTCATTTACTCGTGTGCTTCACTTATATCCTATGAGTAAGTGGTTGAATGATTTGAATATCATAAATCTGAAATTATATATGTTTCATATGCTTATCCCATGGGGAGTAATGGCTTCACATATAAGAAGTAGAGGTGGTAAATTTATTGAAGGTTAGCAAACATTGTATTGGTCACTTGAACAATTCATGAGAGAATATTGAAGGAAGAGAGATTTCACATATAAATATACTATCATGGACATCTTTTGTAATTGTGAGCACTCACTAAAAAGTTGATGTTGGACAAGGAAGACAACGTAATGGCTTATGTTTTCCTATATCTGAAAAGTTATATTGTCTTGGATCATCCAACATGTTGAGCTTGCCTTTCCCTCTCATGCTAGCCAAATTCTTTAAACCAAGTAGAAATACTACTTGTGCTTCAAACATCTTTTAAACCAGTTTTGCCATGAGAGTCCACAATACCTACCTAAGGATTGAGTAAGATCCTTCAAGTAAGTTGTCATCGGTGCATGCAATAAAAATTGCTCTCTAAATATGTATGATCTATTAGTGCAAACAAAATAAGCTTTATACGAACTTGCGATAGGGAAGAAATAAAAGCGACAGACTGCATAATAAAGGACTTTATCACAAGCGGCAATATAAAGTGACATTCTTTTGCATTAAGATTTTGTGCATCCAACCATAAAAGCGTGTGACAACCTCTGCTTCCCTCTGCGAAGGGCTTATCTTTTACTATTATCTTCTACCCTTATGCAAGAGTCGTGGTGATCACCACCTTTCCTTTGGCAAGCACTTTGTGTTCGAGTGATCCGGATATATATATCCACTTGGATGTATGCTTTCATAAATTATTATTGTTGACATTACCCTTGAGGTAAAAGGTTGGGACGCGAAACTATAAGCCCCTATCTTTCTCTGTGTCCGATTAAAACTTTGAACCCATTAATATCACGTGAGTGTTAGCAATTGTGAAAGATTAAATGATAGTTGAGTATGTGGAGTTTGCTAAATCAAAGCTCTGACATAGTCTCTTCCTGAAAATAAGATGAATTGCAATTGTTTTATGACTGAGAAAGTAGTTTGCTAGTTTTCAAGAAAGTTTATGGTATATGCTTTAACATGTGAATAGCTTGTTACTTGATCATGAAAAGTTTTATGAGATGAGCTACTGTTATGACATATAATGATGCTAGAAAAGGTGACTAAAATTATCATTGATCAAACTTATGCACCTGCTAGCATTCACACTTCATAAATTCTTTCTTTTATCATTTACCTACTCGAGGACGAGTAGGAATTAAGCTTGGGGATGCTGATACGTCTCCAACATATCTATAATTTATGAAGTATTCATGCTATTGTATTATCTGTTTTAGATATTTAATGGGCTTTACTATACACTTTTATATTATTTTTGGGACTAACCTATTAACTTAGAGCCCAGTGCCAGTTTCTGTTTTTTCCTTATTTTTGAGTTTTATAGATAAGGAATACCAAACGGAGTCCAATTGATGTGCCAATTTTTGACGAATTTTTATGGACCAAAAGAAGCCCCTGGAGTGCAAGAGTTGGGCCAGAAGAGTCTTGGGCTGCCCACGAGGGTGGGGGCACGCCCACCCCCCTAGGGTGCCCCCCTGCCTCGTGGACAGCCCGGAGACCCCCCTGACGTGAGACCTACGCCAACAATTCCTATAAATATGGAAACCTCCAGAAAATAACCTAGATGAGTTCCGCCGCTGCAAGCCTGTGTAGCCACCAAAAACCTCTCGGGAGCCCGTTCCGGCGCCCTGTCGGAGGGGGATCCCTCACCGGTGGCTATCTTCATCATCTTGGCGCTCTCCATGACGAGGAGGGAGTAGTTCACCCTCGGGGCTGAGGGTATGTACCAGTAGCTATATGTTTGATCTCTCTCTCTCTCTCGTGTTCTTGATTTGGCACGATCTTGATGTATCGCGAGCTTTGCTATTATAGTTGGATCTTATGATGTTTTCCCCCCTCTACTCTCTTGTAATGGATTGAGTTTTCCCTTTGAAGTTATCTTGTCGGATTGAGTCTTTAAGGATTTGAGAACACTTGATGTATTTCTTGTCGTGCTCATCTGTGGTGACAATGGGATATTCATGTGATCTACTTGATGTATGTTTTGGTGATCAACTTGCGGGTTCAATGAACTTATGCATAAGGGTTGGCACACGTTTTTGTCTTGACTCTCCGGTAGAAACTTTGGGGCACTCTTTGAAGTACTTTGTGTTGGTTGAATAGATGAATCTGAGATTGTGTGATGCATATCGTATAATCATGCCCACGGATACTTGAGGTGACATTGGAGTATCTAGGTGACATTAGGGTTTTGGTTGGTTTGTGTCTTAAGGTGTTATTCTAGTAGGAACTCTATGATAGATCGAACGGAAAGAATAGCTTCGTGTTATTTTACTATGGACTCTTGAATAGATTGATCAGAAAGGATAACTTTGAGGTGGTTTCGTACCCTACAATAATCTCTTCGTTTGTTCTCCGCTATTAGTGACTTTGGGGTGACTCTTTGTTGCATGTTAAGGGATATTTATATGATCCAATTATGTTATTATTGTTGAGAGAACTTGCACTAGTGAAAGTATGAACCTTAGGCCTTGTTTCCTAGCATTGCAATACCGTTTACGCTCACTTTTATTACTTGCTACCTTGTTGTTTTTATATTTTCAGATTACGAATACTCATATCTACCATCCATATTGCACTTGTATCACCATCTCTTCACCGAACTAGTGCACCTATACAATTTACCATTTTATTGGGTGTGTTGGGGACACAAGAGACTCTTTGTTATTTGGTTGCAGGGTTGTTTGAGAGAGACCATCTTCATCCTACGCCTCCCACGGATTGATAAACCCTAGGTCATCCACTTGAGGGAAATTTTCTACTGTCCTACAAACCTCTGCACTTGGAGGCCCAACAACGTCTACAAGAAGAAGGTTGCATAGTAGACATCAGCATCCACTGCCACGTCTTCCCCGGCTCCGCGTCGTCCCCTTCCTAGGCCTCGCGTCGTCCACTGCCTTGGTGCTCTCGGCGCGGCGTGGTCAATATGGTCAACGACCAACTTCCATCGAAAGAGTATTGTACGTGGACAGGCTGACAGCTGGGTCCATGGCCGCAGCAAGGAAGTGCCTCCTTATTACGCAGAAAATAATGATTCCTCCACCTGACAGTAGGGACCCACCGGACGGGCCACCATATTTTGCGAAAAAAGCGTTTCCCCCTTGACTACTGGGACCTACCAGCTACATATTCGCACGCAAGGAAGTGCGTCCATATTACAGGCCAAAAAATGATTCACCCCCTGACTGCTGGGACCCACCAACTACATCTTCGCCCGCAAGGAAGTGTCTGACAGTCGGGACCCACCTGGTCGAAGCGTACGTAGCGTTGTCATTCTGGTCGCGAACGTGTATGTACATACTGGTCGATGTAGAGGCGCGCACGTGTCGTAGTAGAGGCACGCACGTAGCATGTACACGTACGTACAGCGGCCAGGGTGCAAGAAAGTAAATACGGCCACGTACGTACATACGGGCGGGGTCTCGAATGCCTACTCACGCATACGTACGACCAGGGCTCGTGTACATGGTTGGATTAGAATGGAGAAACAGCATCGTCGTCATGTTCATGGGGAGCCAACCGTCTAGGTCAGAACGGAATGTGTCATCGTGCTCATCGGGAGGGCTTGGACGGAACAGCCGATGGAAACGAGGCCTGGCGTACCGCACAACAAAGGAAACGGTCTTGTGTTCGACCGGCCACATTTGAAATAGGATCCTGTTCATCGGGAGGGGTCTGGCGTACCGCAAAATGGAGGAAATGGACTTCTGTTGGACCTCCTACAGTTGAAACGGGATCCTATTGATCAGGAGGGGTGTGGCATACCGCAAAACGGAGGAAACGGACTTGTGTTGGACCGCTATGGTTGAAACGGGGGTCTTGTTCATCGGGAGGGGTGTGGCGTACCGCAAAATGGGACTCCATGGGATACTGTTCATCTCCACCGTCGACCTCCTCCAGCCGCCACGGGCTACTGTTCATCCACCGTCGACCTCCTCTAGCCTCCACCTGCGACTGTTCATCCACGGGCTCCTGTTCATCTAGCCTCCACCGCGAGCTACTCCACGGGCTCCTATTCAACCAGCCCTCTCCACGGGCTCCTGTTCAACCACCCCTCCACGGGCTACTGTTCATCCAACCCTCCACCGGCTACTATTCAACCAGCCCTCCATGGGGTCGTCCTGTTGATCCATCCCTCCACGGGGTCCTGTTCATCCAGCCCCAACCGGCTCGATCAATCAGGGTCATGTTCATCCAGAGGCAACCACGGGGTCATGTTCATCCACCCCCACCGAGAACTGTTCATCCAAACTCCCCCAGCAACGCTCATTGTTCATCAAGGGAAGGAGGCAGCACGATTCGATCGGCTTCAGTTAGCAGCAGTAGCGAAGGAATCACTCGGGTTCAGTAACGTAGCTAGTACAATCGCTCGGGTTCAGTTAGAACCCAACACCTCGCTCGGGTCCAGTTAGAGCCCAACGCCTTGTACCCATGTGCGTATGGTACGAGAGAAACGCGCATCACTTGGCCCCCGACCACCCACCGTAACCGGGAACTCCCTGATATTTTCCTCGCCCTCGCTTCTACCACGGTTTTTTCCGTCATCGACGGCCCAAAGAATGTCATGCAGCTGCGTCTCTGGCCCTCCCAGGACAAAAATCCCATTTTCTGTCATGATTTTTTGTCATAGAAGTAGGATCCCACCACATCTACGATGATACCGGGTTTTGTCACAATTATCGTCATAGAAGTGTCATAAGTATGACAGAAAAAAATTTGTTCGGCCCAAAATCTCACAGCTGTGTCTTTTTTTTGTTGTGTGGAGATCTCAACACTTTCCATGCTAGATATATCATAGGCGGTTCCCAAACAGAAAATTAAGTTTATTCCTTTTTCCACCATTACTTTCACTTTCCATGGCTAGCCGAATCCACGGTTGCCCTCCATACCAACACTTTACAAGGAATTTATTATTTAACAACATAAAGTAAATTCATTTTTTATTTCGGGACTGGGCATCCCTAATACCTTTGTCATACTATTGTGCAATGACAAGTGAATAAACACTCATCCTGAGAATAACACATCTAGCATGGAAAATATTGGTCACCCTTCACCGCCTCGCGAGCGGTAGAGCACACAAAAGAGAAATTTATTTTGAAACTTAGAGATGGCACATGCAAATTTGCTTAGAACGGCATGAAAATACCGCATATAGGTAGGTATAGTGGACTCATAAGGCAAAAATGGTTTAAAGGGTTTTGGATGCACAAGTAGTGGTCATACTTAGTGCAAAATGAAGGCTAGCAAAAAGATTGAGAAGCGACCAACCAAAAAGCGAAAAATCTCGTACCCAAGCATTAAGCATAAGTAACACCGAATAATGCACCATAGGTAGGATATAAATTTCATTCCATAACTATTGACTTTCGTGCTTGCATAGGGAATCACAAACCTTAACGTCAATATTCTTACTAAAGCACAATTACTCATCAACATGACTCACATATCATATCGTCATATCTCAAAACCATTACTAAGAATCAAGTTTATTTTGTCCAATGATCTTCATGAAAGTTTTTATTATATCCTCCTTGGATATCTATCACTTTGGGACTACTTTCATAAGTTGCTTTTGATAAGCTCAAACAAATATAAGTGAAGAACATGAGCATAATTTTTCTTTCTCTCAAAATAATCTAAGTGGAGCAAGAGAGAATTTCTTAAAAAATTACTAACTCCAAATAAATCTAAGTGAAGCATGAGAGCATTTCTTCAAAAATAACAAAGCACTCCGTGCTCAAAAAGATATAAGTGAAGCACTAGAGCAAATCCATAGCTCTAAAAATTTAAGTGAAGCATAGGAGCAAGCATAGAATAATTTTTGGCTCATATCATAAACTATGAAGCACCTCTTCCCATAATAGATCAAGTTGGCCAAAAAACACCAAATATCAGAGAAGAAATACGAGGCTATAAGCAATCATGCATATAAGAGATCAAAGAACACTCAAATAACTTTCATGGATAAAAACATAGATCTAATTATAAACTCAAAGTTCATCGAATCCCATCATAAGCTCAAAGTTCATTGAATCCCAACAAACACACCGCAAAAGGCTTACATCATATGGATCTCCAAGAGACCATTGTATTGATAATCAAGAGAGAGAGAGAGAGGAAGTCATCTAGCTACTAACTACGGACCTGTAGGTCTACAAAGAACTACTCACGCATCATCGATGAGGCACCAATGGAAGTGGTGAACCCCTTCGTGATGGTATATAGATTGGATCTGGTGGTTCTGAATTCTACGGCGGCTAGAACTGATTCTCGTCGACTCCCCTGGGGTTTCTGGAATATTGGGGTATTTATAGAGCAAAGAGGCGGTTCAGGGGGCACCCGAGGTGGGCACAACCCACCAGGGTGCGCCTAGGCATCCTGGCGCACCCTGGTGGGTGCTGCTCCCTCGAGGCACCCCCAGGTGCTTCCTTGGCCCACTGGATGTCTTCTGGCCCCAAAAAAATCCTCAAGAACTTTGTTGCGTTTGGACTCCATTTGATATTGATTTCCTGCGATGTAAAAAACATGCAGAAAATAGCAACTGGCACTGCGCACTATGTCAATAGGTTAGTACCAAAAAATGATATAAAATGACTATAAAATGATTGTAAAACATCCAAGAATGATAATATAACAGCATGGAACAATCAAAAAATATAGATTGATACGTCCATTCTGCATCATGCTTTTATATCAATATTTTTTGCATTATGGGTTGTTACTACACATTATGTCACAATACTTATGCCTTTTATCTCTTATTTTATAAGGTTTACCTGAAGAGGGAGAATGCCGGCAGCTGGAATTCTGGGCTGAAAAAGGAGCAAATATTAGAGACCTATTCTGCACAACTCCAAAAGTCCTGAAACTCCAAGAAAGTCAGTTTTGAAATATATTAAAAATATTGGGTGAAGAAAGCACAAGAGGGGGCCACCCACCAGCCACGAGGGTGGAGGGTGCACCCCCTACCTCGTGGGCCACCTGGTAGGCCCCTGACTTCCATCTTCTGCTATATGGTGTCTTTTGCCCTGGAAAAAATCAGAAGGAAGCTTTTGTGATGAAGCGTCGCCGTCTCAAGGCAGAACCTAGGCAGGACCAATCTAGGGCTCCGATGGAGCTGTTCTGCCGAGGAAACAGCCCTTCGAGAGGGGGAATCGTCGCCATCATCATCACCGTCGATCCTCTCATCAAGAGGGGATCAATCTCCATCAACATCTTCACCTACACCATCTCCTATCAAACCCTAGTTCATCTCTTGTATCCGATCTTTGTCTCAAAACCTCAGATTGGTACATGTGGGTTGCTAGTAGTGTTGATAACTCCTTGTAGTTGATGCTAGTTGGTTTATTTGGTGGAAGATCATATGTTCAAATCCTTAATGCTATTCAATACACCTCTGATTATGAACATGGATATGATTTGTGAGTAGTTACGTTTGTTCCTGAGGACATGGGAGAAGTCTTATTATAAGTAATCATGTGAATTTGGTATTCGTTTGATATTTTGATGAGATGTATGTGGTCTCTCCTCTAGTGGTGTTATGTGAACGTCGACTACATGACACTTCACCATGATTTCGGCCTAGGAGAAGGCATTGGGAAGTAATAAGTAGATGATGGGTTGCTAGAGTGACAGAATCTTAAACCCTAGTTTATGTGTTGCTTCGTAAGGGGCTGATTTGGATCTATATGTTTCATGCTATGGTTAGGTTTACCTTAATTCTTCTTTCGTAGTTGTGGATTCCAGCGATAGGGGTTAATCATAAGTGGGATGCTAGTCCAAGGAAGGGCAGTACCCAAGCACCGGTCCACCCCCACATATCAAATTATCAAAGTAATGAACGCGAATCATATGAGCATGATGAAAACTAGCTTGACAGTAATTCCCATGTGTCCTCGGGAGCGCTTGCTTTATATAAGAGTGTGTCCAGGCTTGTCCTTTGCTACAGAAAGGATTGGGCCACCTTGTTGCACCTTAGTTACTTTGTTACTTGTTACCCGTTACGAATTATCTTATCACAAAACTATCTGTTACCGATAATTTCAGTGCTTGCAGAGAATACCTTACTGAAAACCGCTTGTCATTTCCTTCTACTCCTCGTTGGGTTCGATGCTCTTACTTATTGAAAGGACTATGATAGATCCCCTATACTTTTGGGTCATCAAGACTCTTTTCAGGCACCATTGCCGGGGAGTGAAGCGCCTTTGTTAGGTGGAATTTGGTAAGGAAACATTTATATAGTGTGCTGAAATTTACGGTCACTTGTTACTATGGAAAATAATCCTTTGAGGGGCTTGTTTGGGGTATCTTGACCCCGACCAGAAGTACAAAGAGTTGCTCCTCAACCTACTGAACCTACTGAATATATTTACTTTGAAATTCCTTCAGGTATGATAGAGAAACTGCTAGCTAATCCCTATACAGGAGATGGAACATTACATCCCGATATGCACCTAATCTATGTGGATGAAGTTTGTGGATTATTTAAGCTTACAGTTATGCCCGATGATATTGTCAAGAAGAAGGTCTTCCCTTTATCTTCGAAGGGAAAGGCATTGACATGGTATAGTCTATGTGATGATATTAGATCATGGAATTACAACCGATTGAAATTGGAATTTCATCAAAAGTTTTATCCTATGCATCTGGTTCATCATGATCATAATTATATATATAACTTTTGGCCTCGTGAAGGAGAAAGTATCGCTCAAGCTTGGGGAGGCTTAATTCAATGTTATATTCATGCCCCAATCATGAGCTCTCAAAAGAAATTATTATTCAAAAAATTTATGCTCGGCTTTCTCATAATGATCGCTCCATGCTCAATACTTCTTGTACTGGTTCTTTTCTGATGAAGACTATTGAATTCAAATGGGATTTATTGGAAAGAATTAAACGCAACTCTGAAGATTGGGGACTCAACAAAGGTAAGGAGTCAGGTATAACCCCTAAGTTTGATTGTGTTAAATCTTTTATGGATACCAATGCTTTTCGTGAATTTACCACTAAATATGGACTTGACTCTGAGATAGTAGCTTCTTTCTGTGAATCATTTGCTACTCATGTTGATCTCACTAAGGATAAGTGGTTTAAATATCATCCTCCCATTAAAGTCAAAGTAGTATAACCTATTAAAGTTGAAGAAAAAACTATTACTTATAATGTTGATCCTATTGTTCCTACTGCTTATATTGAGAAACCACATTTCCCTGTTAGATTAAAGGATCATTCTAAAGCTTAAACTGTGGTTCGTAAGAGTAATGCTAGAACACCTACACCCACTGAGCAAATTAAAGTTGAACCTAGTATTTATATGGTTAAAGATCTCTTCGTAGATAATTTTGATGGGCATGTAATTTATTTCTATGATGAAGCTGCTAGAATTGCTAGACCCGATACTAAAAATAAACATATACCTATTGTTGGCATGCCTGTTGTTTCTGTTAAAATAGGAGATCATTGTTATCATGGCTTATGTGATATGGGTGCTAGTGTGAGTGCAATACCTTATACCATATATAAAGAAATTATGCATGATATTGCACCTGCTGAAATAGAAGATATTGATGTTACTATTAAGCTTCCAATAGAGATACTATTTCACTGGTTGTGTTTGTTAGATATGTTTGAAGTTTTGTGTGGGAAAATAAAATACCCTACTGATTTTCTTGTTCTTGCTTCCCCACAAGATGACTTTTGTCCCATTATATTTGGTAGACCCTTCTTGAATATTGTTAATGCTAAGATAGACTGCGATAAGGATATTGTTACTTTTGGTTTAGGGGATATGTCTCGTGATTTTAATTTTGCTAAATTTCATAGGCAACCCCATGATAAGGAATTGCCTAGTAAAGATGAAATTATTGGTCTTGTAATCTAATACCTGTGTCAAAAGAGGATCAGGAAAAGACCACGTTTACTTGCCCTTTTGGTACTTTTGCTTATAGACGTATGCCTTTTGGTTTATGCAATGCACCTGCTACCTTTCAAAGATGTATGACTGTTATATTCTCTGACTTTTGTGAAAAGATTGTTGAGATTTCCATGGATTATTTCTCCGTTTACAGAACTTCTTTTGATGATTGCTTACCTAGATGGTATTATTAGACGTTGTGTACCTAAGCATGAACAGGAACAGATCCTACACAAGTGTCACTCCGAGGCTTACGAAGGACACCACGCTGGAGAAAGAACTGCACATAAGGTATTGCAATCTGGTTTTTATTGGCCTACTCTTTTCAAAGATGCCCGTAAGTTTGTCTTGTCTTGTGATGAATGCCAAAGAATTGGTAATATTAGTAGACGTCAAGAAATGCCTATGAACTATTCACTTGTTATTGAACCATTTGATGTTTGGGGCTTTGATTATATGGGAAATTTTCCTTCCTCTAATGGGTATACACATATTTTAGTTGTTGCTGATTACGTTACTAAGTGGGTAGAAGCTATTCCAACTAGTAGTGTTGATCATAACCCTTCTATTAAGATGCTTAAAGAAGTTATTTTTCCGAGGTTTGGAGTCCCTAGATACTTAATGACTGATGGTGGTTCACATTTTGTTCATGGTGCTTTTCATAAAATGCTTGCTAAGTATGATGGTAATCATAGAATTGCATCTCCATACCATCCACAGTCTAGTGGTCAAGTAAAATTGAGTAATAGAGAGATTAAATTGATCTTGCAAAAGACTATTAATAGATCTAGAAAGAATTGGTCCAAGAAACTTGACGATGCATTATGGGCCTATAGAACTGCATATAAAAATCCTATGGGTATGTCTCCGTATAAAATGGTTTATGGAAAAGCATGTCACTTACCTCTCGAACTAGAACATAAGGCATATTGGGCCATTAAAGAGCTCAATTATGATTTCAAACTTGCCGGTGAGAAGAGGCTATTTGACATTAGCTCACTTGATGAATGGAGAACCCAGGCCTATGAGAACGCCAAATTGTTTAAATAAAAAGTTAAAAGATGGCATGACAAGAGGATACAAAAGCTTGAGTTTAATATAGGTGATTATGTTTTGCTATACAACTCTCGTTTAAGATTTTTTGCAGGAAAACTTCTCTCTAAATGGGAAGGTCCTGACGTTATCGAGGAGGTCCATCGTTCCGGTGCCATCAAAATCAACAACGCCGAAGGCACAAATCCAAAGATGGTGAACGGTCAAAGAATCAAACATTATATCTCAGGTAATCCCATAAATGTTGAAACCAATGTTATTGACACCGTAACCCCAGAGCAGTACATAAGGGACAATTTCCACAATGTTCGAGACTCCGAAAAGGAATAGGTATGTGGTACGGTAAGTAAACTGACTCCTGTAGGACCTTGAGAAGAAGTGATAAGTAAGTCTAGAGGGGGGGTTAGACTACTTGACCAATTAAAAACTATGCCTTTTTCCAATTTTAGTCTTTGGCAGATTTTAGCTATCTTAGCACAAGTCAAGCAATCTTCACACAATTCAAGCAAGCATGCAAAGAGTATATGAGCAGCGGAAATTAAAGCATGCGACTTGCAAGAATGTAAAGGGAAGGGTTTGGAGATTTCAAACGCAATTGGAGACACGGATGTTTTTGTTGTGGTTCCGATAGGTGGTGCTATCGTACATCCACGTTGATGGAGACTTCAACCCACGAAGGGTAACGGTTGCGCGAGTCCACGGAGGGCTCCACCCAAGAAGGGTCCACGAAGAAGCAACCTTGTCTATCCCACCATGGTCGTCGCCCACGAAGGGCTTGCCTCACTAGCGGTAGATCTTCACGAAGTAGGCGATCTCCTTGCCCTTACAAACTCCTTGGTTCAACTCCACAATCTTGTCGGAGGCTCCCAAGTGACACCTAGCTAATCTAGGAGACACCACTCTCCAAGAAGTAACAAATGGTGCGTTGATGATGAACTCCTTGCTCTTGTGCTTCAAATGATAGTCTCCCCAACACTGAACTCTCTCTCATAGGATTTGGATCTGGTGGAAAGAAGATTTGAGTGGAAAGCAACTTGGGGAAGGCTAGAGATCAAGATTCATATGGTAGGAATGGAATATCTTGGCCTCAACACATGAGTAGGTGGTTCTCTCTCAGAAATGGTAAGTTGGAAGTGTAGGTTTGTTCTGATGGCTCTCTTCACGAATGAAGAGGAGGTGGAGGGGTATATATAGCCTCCGCACAAAATCTAACCGTTACACACAATTTACCAATCTCGGTGGGACCGAATCATCAAACTCGGTCAGACCGATTTAGTAAATAATGTGACCGTTAGGGTTTTCGGTGGGACCGAAATGCAACTCGGTAGGACCGATATGGTTAGGGTTAGGGCATAACGTAATCTCAGTGAGACCGATTACACAAACTCGGTGAGACCGATTTTGGTAATAAGTTAACCAGGGAGTTTGCATTGTAATCTCGGTAGTACCGATTACTCAATCTCGGTGAGACCGATTTTGATAATGGACATACACAAAGAGATTACAATCCCATCTCGGTGAGACCGAGATCCCTATCGGTGAGACCGATTTGCCTAGGGTTTGTGGCAATGGCTATGACATCTAAACTCGGTGGCACCGGATAGAAAGAATCGGTGGGGCCGAGTTTGACTTTAGGTTTAGGTCATATGTGTGGATGTGAGAAAGTAGTTGAGGGTTCTAGAGCATATCACTAAGCACTGTGGAGCAAGAAACTCATTAAGCAACACCTCATCCCTTCTTGATAGTATTGGCTTTTCCTATAGACTCAATGTGATCTTGGATCACTGAAACATAAAATGCAGAGTCTTGATCTTGAAGCTTGAGCCAATCCTTTGTCCTTAGCATCTTGAAGGGGTTCCACATCCTTTAGTCCATGCCACTCCATTGTTGAACTTATCTGAAACATACTAGATAAAAGTGTTAGTCCAACAAGAGATATGTTGACATTAATTACCAAAACCACCTAGGGAGCACTTGTGCTTTCAATCTCCCCCTTTTTGGTAATTGATGACAACATACATCAAAGCTTTAGACAAAGATATAGAGAATAGCAAGTTAAAGCTTTGGAAAGACATGTAACAAGCATAGGCTCCCCCTACATGCATGCAATCATATGAATATGGAATATAGAAGCATGTGAATGCATGAACATGACAGAGTAAGCAATGTGTTACATGTATCTTGGCCATATGCATCAGAGCAAAGAATATTAAAGGATACCCTCATGCTCATGAATCCTTCTTGCAAACAGTATGTACATCAGCAAGAATTCCTCATACACATGATTGTGATGCATATACTTACCTTGTGGTCTTGAGTTGGCTTAGGATGGAATGAACCTGCGTAAACAAGGTTAGATAACACAGATACACCTACGAGCCAGAGCAAACAGAAGAAACCACAAGAATACCAGGACTGGGATGACATGTAGAGAGTGAGTACTAAGTACCACATTGGATTAGACATGTCCCCAAAGGTAAAGATATGCAATGAATTTAAATGATTTCTTTCTCTTAGATGTCTTGCTCCCCCTGAATCTAGCATGGGATATTGGGAGAAGATAGGGAACAGAAAATCAGAGCTGAAAGGAACAAATGAACAGAGTTAATGCAAATAAGCACATATGAACATGTCTTTCCCCTCAAGAAGACATGTGGTATATCTCCTCTTGAACACCAAGCATCTGGGATCCTTGAGGATTACTCTATTCTTGAGTATTCTCTCCCCCTGGAGATCTCTCTCTCCCCCTGTGGAAGTGATATTCTCTCTCCCTTTGGAAGTGATAAGCTTTGATGTGATCTCTCTCTCCCCCTTTGACATCAATTTCCAAGAAGGGCTTCTGGAATTTGCCGTGAATGGGTTTGATCCTTGAGTCAGTACAAAGCACTTATAAAAATGTGATGCTTGTAGAGGACAAGATTCATTGAGTGGAGCTGGATCAACAGATAAAGATGAATAAGTGGCAAAGTGTTTTTTCTGTTTGTGAAATCGGTGACACCGAGTGGTATGCTTCGATTGCACCGAGAGGATTCGGTTGGACCGAAAATAACAAACCGGTGAAACCGAGTTCATCGCAGAGAAAACACTTGTCACCTCAGCTCACTAGACTAGTAGGATCTCATAATGATTTGCAAGGAATTAACTAAATGATATGCAATGAATTGTGTGCAGGAAATGCAGAGCAAACAGTAAAGAAAAGAAAATCTAGATGAAGTTTTTTTTTGAAAGGGGAAACAAACATGCATGAGACAAATGCAAGAGCACAGAAAAGAACACGAGAGAACTTCATCTAGAATTGGTCGGCGACAAAGTCACCTATGTTAGAGTATATTGACTTAAGTGTTAAGTGAGATCACTTGATCATAGGTCATACTCATCATTTAAGCTCAAAATGGGGTTACCATTTTTAGATTAAGCATCTTGATGTATTCACATCTTATCGAGTTGCTTTAACTCATGTCTTGGAGTAAAGCTTCTCTAAGATGGAATGACATACTTTGGGTGGTGGTGTTGATCATGTAGTTGAACTTGTGTGGGTTGCTCAAGGTTGATGTAGCTCATCAAGAGTTGGGAGCACCACTTGGAATTTGAGTTCATCTTCCTACATGGGTTAGTTTTTGCAAGGAAGAGCACTTGTGTGTCCAAAATGATAATCATGAAGCTCAATAGTAAATTTGTCAAAGGATATGTTTGAATGGTTCCGTGCTTCCTTGTCTTCAACCACCATAGTGTAGAGACTTGGTGATGTAGAGATTGCTCAAGTTATGAGTTGGTTACAATCTCATGGAGTTTGTTTCCACCAAGTACCTACATGGGTTGGATAACATGCAAGGTGCAAATATATCCAAGACATAAGATTTTCATCATAAGAGAAATATCAAGGATTAGTCATAAGCTC
The DNA here is from genome assembly GCF_002162155.2 of Triticum dicoccoides. Classification (NCBI taxonomy): domain Eukaryota; kingdom Viridiplantae; phylum Streptophyta; class Magnoliopsida; order Poales; family Poaceae; genus Triticum; species Triticum dicoccoides. Next base: position 523,714,535 of record NC_041387.1, on the reverse strand, counting down.
ATGTCTTGCATGTATCCAATGGAGTTTCTACTCCAAGTTTGAAGCATCAATGATGTTCAGTTCTCCTGTCAGCCTGCAAAACACTTTCTCATCAAGAGGTTTGGTGAAAATATCTGCTAATTGCTTTTCGGTGCGAACATGTTTAAGATCAATGTCACCCTTAGCAACATGATCTCGAATGAAATGGTGACGAACTTCAATATGCTTAGTTCGAGAATGTTGCACGGGATTGTGACCAATATTGATAGCACTTTCATTGTCACAAAGCAATAAGACATGTTTCACATATATCCCATAATCTTTAAGAGTTTGGGTCATCCAAAGTAATTGAGCACAACATGAACCAGCGGCAATATATTCCGCTTCGGTGGTAGATAAGGATACCAAGTTTTGTTTCTTGGAGGACCAAGACACAAGAGATCTACCAAGAAATTGACAAGTACCCGAAGTGGACTTTCTATCAACCTTGTCTCCGGCATAGTCCGAGTCGGAGTAGCCAACAAGATCAAAAGAGGCCCTCTTAGGATACCAAATGCCAAAATTTGGCGTATGAATTAAATATCTCACTGTCCTTTTCACAGCCTTAAGATGACATTCTTTAGGAGCAGCTTGATATCTTGCACACATGCACACACTTAGCATAATATCGGGACGTGAAGCACATAGGTATAACAATGAACCAATCATAGAGCGATAAACCTTTTGATCAACCGGTTCACCATCTTTGGTCAAATCAAGATGTCCACTAGTAGACATGGGTGTAGACATACCTTTGCATTCTTGCATATTGAACTTCTTGAATAAGTCCTTAGTGTACTTCGTTTGAGAGACAAAAGTACCTTCCTTAGTTTTCTTGATTTGCAACCCAAGAAAGAATTTGAGTTCACTCATCATAGACATCTCAAACTTCTCCGACATTAGCTTTCCAAACTTCTCACTAAAATGAGGGTTAGTTGATCCAAATATAATATCATCAACATAAATTTGGCATACAAATAATTCTACATTAACCCTTTTAGTAAAAAGTGTAGAATCAATTTTCCCAATTTCAAATCCTTTTTCAAGAAGAAACTTAGTTAAGCATTTGTACCAAGCTCTAGGAGCTTGTTTAAGACCATAAAGAGCTTTGCAAAGTTTGTAGACATGATTGGGTTTCTTAGGATTGATAAAGCCGGGAGGTTGTTTAACATAAACTTCCTCCTGTATTTCACCATTTATAAAAGCACTTTCAATGTCCATTTGGTACAATGTGATATCATGGTGATTAGCATAGGCAAGTAAGATGCGAATGGACTCAAGTCTAGCAACGGGAGCATAAGTCTCACCATAGTCCATACCTTCGACTTGTGTGTAGCCTTGGGCGACGAGACGTGCTTTGTTGCGAACTACTTGTCCATCTTCATCTTGCTTGTTGCGAAACACCCATTTGGTACCGATAATGTTGTGGTTGTTGTCGGGCTTCTCAACCAATGTCCAAACTTGATTTCTGTCAAAGTTGTGTAGCTCTTCATGCATAGCATTTATCCAATCCGGATCTTCCAATGCTTCTTCGACCTTCATAGGTTCAATGCTAGAGATGAATGAATAGTTTTCACAAAAGTTAGCTAAACGAGTTTTAGAGCAAGTGATTCTCCCGGTTTGAATATCATTGTAGATTTGCTCGACGGGATGGTCTTTAGCAATTCTTGCTCGAACTCGTGAAAGCTTTTGCTTGGGCCTTGGTTGAACATCTTCTTCATCTTGTTCTTCTTCATCTTCTTGGCCTTCTTCATTATTGGCGTTGTTGTTCTCTTGTCGTGGTGGAGAAGGAGGTTGTTGACGTTCTTGATGTACTTCCTCGTTTCCTTCATCTTGGTGTGTCCCTCTTGTGGATGCTTCCGTATCAACTCTTGGTTCATCTTGTCGTGAAGTAGAAGCTTCCACTTGGACGGACGAGGTACTCTCCTTCACCTCCGTTGGACGAACCTTGCCAATAGACAAGTCTTGGATTGCTTCCGAGGGATCTTTGTCTCTTACATCAATTGGCAATTGCTCTACTTGCGAGCCGTTAGATTCATCAAACTTCACATCTACCGTTTCTTCAACCTTTCGGGTGAAATTGTTGTAGACATGGTAAGTGTGAGAGTTTGAGCCATAACCAATTGGGAAAACCTTCATGAGACTTAGGAGCAAATTTAGAACGATGATGCTTATCAAGAATGTAGCACTTTGAGCCGAATACTCGAAAGTATCCAACTTGGGGTTTGTTACCGGTGAGGAGCTCGTATGCCGTCTTGTCGAGTAGCTTGTGAAGATACAAGCGATTTGTTGCATGACAAGCTATCTCAACCGCTTCCGCCCAAAAGTGCTTCGGCGTCTTGTACTTATCAAGCATCGTTCTCGCCATTTCGATGAGCGTCCGTTTTTTCCTCTCAACAACTCCATTTTGTTGATGTGTGTACGTAGCCGAGAACTCGTGTGAAATCCCTTCTTCGTCAAGAAAGGTGTCCACATTTGTATTCTTGAACTCCGTTCCGTTGTCACTGCGAACCTTCTTGATCTTCACTTCAAACTGATTTTGAGCCTTCCTAGCGAAGTTTTTGAAGATCTTTTGGACCTGCGATTTGTCATCGAGAAAGAACACCCATGTAAATCTTGAAAAATCATCAACTATAACTAGACCAAAAGAATTTCCACCGAGACTTTTGTAAGCGTTGGGACCAAAGAGATCCATGTGAAGTAGCTCAAGTGGCCTCCTTGTGGTCATTATGTTCTTCATGGGATGCCTTCCTCCAACCTGTTCACCTGCTTGACAAGCACTGCAAAGTCTATCCTTATCAAATATGACATTGTTAACACCAAGGATATGATTCCCTTTAATAAGCTTGTCAAGGTTTCTCATGCCAACGTGACCTAGTCGTCTATGCCATAACCAGCCTTTAGAGGATTTAGCAATGAAGCAAGTTCTAGGTTGAGCCTTTTTAGTGAAATCAACAATGTAAAGATCACATCTATGTATACTGGTAAAGACCATTTTATGATTGTCTCGACGAAACACTTGGCAATTTACTTCAGTAAATAGGACATTGAAACCAAAATCAGCAAGTCTAGATACTAAAAGTAAATTGTAGCCAAGAGATTCAACGAGCATAACATTCTGAATTGAGCTATCATGTGAGATGGCCACCTTACCAAGGCCAACCACCTTACCCTTTGAGTTGTCACCGAAAGTGACATACTTTCGAGGACTATCATTTTCAGCAAGCTCACGAAACATGTCTTTATCTCCGGTCATGTGATCAGTACACCCACTGTCAAGAACCCATTCCTTTCCTCCTGCCATATATCCCCGAAGATTTGCCATAAGACCAAAGTGTCTCATTGCATCATCAAGATCAAAGTCATCATCATCATCATAGTATCCATGTTCAACATCGTCATGTGGTGGATCAATTCCTAGTGAGAGTGATTCATTAGTATGAGTTTGACAATAATCTCCTTTATGAATTCTAGTAGCTTCGGAAATAATATTGCTAATAATTCTGACATTTCCTTTGGCATGCATAAGATTTGTAAGTTCAAATAGACAATTACCAAACATAGGATCATTGGAATTCAAATTACTCAAGGCAATAGACTTATGAAGAATTTCATCCAGATTTTTCAAGGAGTAATTAGGAAATCGTTCCTCAAGAAATTTCCATATAGTGTAGGCACACTCAAGAGTAGGCAATTTTCCAATAAAGTTTCCAGTCAAGCCTCTAGTGATAAGATTAACAGTTCTAACATTCCTAATCATGCCAATTGACTCATCAAGGGTAGGATGCATAGGATCAATATGAGGTGCACAAGGACTAGCAATGTACTTGTTCAAATGATATTGATTGAAAATTACAAGCATCTCATTTTTTTCACTCATGAAAATGCTCTCCATCAAGTATAGGAACTCTATGTCTAAGACTCCCAAAAGTAGACTCATCCATCTTCCTCCAATGGTGCTTAAACCAAAGCAATGGAGACCAAAGCTCTGATACCACTTGTAGGACCTTGAGAAGAAGTGATAAGTAAGTCTAGAGGGGGGGATTAGACTATTTGACCAATTAAAAACTATGCCTTTTTCCAATTTTAGTCTTTGGCAGATTTTAGCTATCTTAGCACAAGTCAAGCAATCTTCACACAATTCAAGCAAGCATGCAAAGAGTATATGAGCAACGAAAATTAAAGCATGCGAATTGCAAGAATGTAAAGGGAAGGGTTTGGAGATTTCAAACGCAATTGGAGACACAGATGTTTTTGTCGTGGTTCCGATAGGTGGTGCTATCGTACATCCACGTTGATGGAGACTTCAACCCACGAAGGGTAACGGTTGCGCGAGTCCATGGAGGGCTCCACCCAAGAAGGGTCCACGAAGAAGCAACCTTGTCTATCCCACCATGGCCGTCGCCCACGAAGGACTTGCCTCACCAGTGGTAGATCTTCACGAAGTAGGCGATCTCCTTGCCCTTACAAACTCCTTGGTTCAACTCCACGATCTTGTCGGAGGCTCCCAAGTGACACCTAGCCAATCTAGGAGACACCACTCTCCAAGAAGTAACAAATGGTGTGTTGATGATGAACTCCTTGCTCTTGTGCTTCAAATGATAGTCTCCCAATACTCAACTCTCTCTCATAGAATTTGGATCTGGTGGAAAGAAGATTTGAGTGGAAAGCAGCTTCGGGAAGGCTAGAGATCAAGATTCATATGGTAGGAATGGAATATCTTGGCCTCAAAACATGAGTAGGTGGTTCTCTCTCAGAAATGGTAAGTTGGAAGTGTAGGTTTGTTCTGATGGCTCTCTTCACGAATGAAGAGGAGGTGGAGGGGTCTATATAGCCTCCGCACAAAATCTAACTGTTACACACAATTTACCAATCTCGGTGGGACCGAATCATCAAACTCGGTCAGACCGATTTAGTAAATAATGTGACCGTTAGGGTTTTCGGTGGGACCGAAATGCAACTCGGTAGGACCGATATGGTTAGGGTTAGGGCATAACGTAATCTCGATGAGACCGATTACACAAACTCGGTGAGACCGACTTTGGTAATAAGTTAACCAGAGAGTTTGCATTGTAATCTCGGTAGTACCGATTACTCAATCTCGGTGAGACCGATTTTGATAATGGATATACACAAAGAGATTACAATCCCATCTCGGTGAGACCGAGATCCCTATCGGCGAGACCGATTTGCCTAGGGTTTGTGGCAGTGGCTATGACATCTAAACTCAGTGGCGCCGGATAGAAAGAACCGATGGGGCCGAGTTTGACTTTAGGTTTAGGTCATATGTGTGGATGTGAGAAAGTAGTTGAGGGTTTTGGAGCATATCACTAAGCACTGTGGAGCAAGAAACTCATTAAGCAACACCTCATCTCTTCTTGATAGTATTGGCTTTTCCTATAGACTCAATGTGATCTTGGATCACTAAAACATAAAATGCAGAGTCTTGATCTTGAAGCTTGAGCCAATCCTTTGTCCTTAGCATCTTGAAGGGGTTCCACATCCTTTAGTCCATGCCACTCCATTGTTGAACTTATCTGAAACATACTAGATAAAAGTGTTAGTCCAACAAGAGATATGTTGACATTAATTACCAAAACCACCTAGGGAGAACTTGTGCTTTCAACTCCAAAACTGCTCAAATGGCATTTTTTTCTCAATTTTGGAATATTTAAAAAATTGGGAAAATTAAAAGTAGTCCGAAAGAGACACGAAGCGTCGGTGTAGCAATTTTCTCCGTTTTGGAATATTTAAAAAAATTAGGAAAATTAAAAGTAGTACAAAAGAGACCCGAGGCGTCCATGAGGGTGGAGGGCGCGCCCCCTGCCTCGTGGCCACCTCGTGTTCCCTCTGGACTCTGTTTTCTTGCACGATACTTCTTTTAGTCCATAAAAATTCATTATATCATCTCCCGAAGGTTTTTCCCACCGTACCACGCCAAAATCCTCTGCTTTTGTTTCGAGCTATTTTTCTAACAGGTCTAGATCACCATGACGTCTCCAAGCGCCCCCAAGGACAAGTTTTTTGAGAAGGTCATCAACCCTTACCTCGCAGAGGTGCTGCAACACCCTCAAACCATTGATATGCATGAGGGGGTGCTGCACATCCGTGATGTTGAGGGACCAAGAAGGACTGGAAGCGTGGAGACAAGACTCGAAGCAATGGAGCAACAGGTTTTCAAAGTGCCAAGTGATGGTGGAACGCTGATCGTGGAGTTCACCAACAACCACAAGCTGGATGCCAAGAACATCAGGGAGGCCATCTTCAAGCTTCACGAGAAAATCGAGCACCTCCAGGCCCAGATCTATGACCTGCAAAACCAAAACTGTGAGTATGAATATAGATTCAAGAGGATGAGTTTGGCTACAGATTTGAGGATCCCGGAGACTTGTTCATCCTTTTATGATGGTGAGCCTATGCCTTGGAAGATGGAAGACAAGCCTACATCATCAACAACTCCATCATCACCACCTCCGAAGAAAGAGACATAAATACATGGGTATGGGCACTCCCCTTGGCAACTGCCAAGCTTGGGGGAGGTGCCCCGGTATCGTATCACCATCACACTTCTATCTTTACTATTTTTCTTAGTTCGATCCTTTTGGTTATATCTTGATCTAGTAGAATAAAGTTTAGTATGATCTATCTTTGAGTTTTGTTTCAATCTCTATCTATGTAATCGAGTCCGTGAGTTATATATAATAAAGATTAGTTTTGAGTTGAGGTTGTTGTCTTGCTATGATCTTGAGGGAATGAAAGAAAGAACAAAAAGAAATAAAAAGATCATATTGATCTTATGGAGAGTAATGACTTCACATATAAAGAGTATGATGAATAAAAGTTGTTGAGAGTTAACAAACATAGTTTTGGTCATGGTTGCAATTAATAAGAAGTAATAAAGAAAGAGAGGTTTTCACATATAAATATACTATCTTAGACATATTTTATGATTGTGAGCACTCATCAAAATATGACATGCTAAAAAGTTGATGTTGGACAAGAAGACAACGTAATGGATTATGTTTCCTTATATCCGAACAAGTTATATTGTGAGGGATCATTCAACATGTTGAGCTTGACTTTCCCCCTCATGCTAGCCAAATTCTTTGCACCAAGTGGAGATACTACTTGTGCTTCCAAACATCCCTAAACCCAGTTTTGCCATGAGAGTCCACCATACCTACCTATGGATTGAGTAAGATCCTTCAAGTAAGTTGTCATCGGTGCAAGCAATAAAAATTGCTATCTAAATATGTATGATCTATTAGTGTGAAGAAAATAAGCTCTATACGAGCTTGTGATATGGAAGAAATAAAAGCGATAGACTGCATAATAAAGGTCCTTATCACAAGTGGCAATATAAAGTGACGTTCTTTTGCATTAAGATTTTGTGCATCCAACCATAAAAGCACATGACAACCTCTGCTTCCCTCTGCGAAGGGCCTATCTTTTATTTTTATCTTCTACCTTCATACAAGAGTCATGGTGATCTTCACCTTTCCTTTTTACACTTTATCCTTTGGCAAGCGCTATGTGTTGGAAAGATCCTGATATATATATATCCACTTGGATGTAGGTTCTCATAAAGTATTATTGTTGACATTACCCTTGAGGTAAAAGGTTGGGAGGCGAAACTATAAGCCCCTATATTTCTTTCTGTCCGATTGAAACTTCATACCCATAAGTATCGCGTGAGTGTTAGCAATTGTGAAAGACTAAATGATATTTGAGTATGTGGACTTGCTGAAAAGCTCTTATACTGACTCTTTCCGATGTTATGATAAATTGTAATTGCTTCAATGACTGAGATAATCGTTTCTTAGTTTTCAATGAAGTTTCTGATTCATACTTTACATTGTGTATAGATTGTTACTTTAGCAAAAGAAATCATATGACAATATATATGTTGTTGTTCTAAGAATGATCATGAGGCCCTCATGTCTGCATTTTATTTTATTGACACCTCTATCTCTAAACATGTGGAGATATTTTTCGATATCGGCTTTCGCTTGAGGACAAGCGAGGTCTAAGCATGGGGGAGTTGATACGTCAATTTTCCATCATGCTTTTATATCAATATTTATTGCATTATGGGCTGTTACTACACATTATGTCACAATACGAATGCCTTTTCTCTCTTATTTTATAAGGTTTACACAAAGAGGGAGAATGTCGGCAGCTAGAATTCTGGGCTGGAAAAGGAATAAATATTATAGACCAATTCTGCACAACTTCAAAAGTCTTGAAACTCCACGAAAGTTAGTTTTGGAATATATTAAAAATATTGGGCGAAGAAAGCACCAGAGGGGGGCCATCCACCAGCACGAGGGTGGAGGGCGCACCCTACCCCCCTGGGTGCGCCCCCTACCTCGTGGGGCACCTGGTAGGCCTCGGACGTCCATCTTCTGCTATATGGTGTCTTTTTCCCTGGTAAAAATCAGAAGCAAGCTTTCAGGAGAAGCATCGCCATCTCGAGGCAGAACCTGGACAGGACCAATCTAGGGCTCCGGCGGAGCTGTTCTACCGAGGAAACATCCCTCTGGGAGGGGGAAATCTATAGCAACCACGATCCCAATGGACTGAAGTCTCTATGCATCACTGTCATCCCTAGATCGGTAATGCTGACACGCACAGTACTCGAGGAATTATAACAGAGTTCAATCACACACTTATTACATTGATTCCTCATAAAGAGTATGATTACACAAAAATATCATGGCCAAAGGCCATCTAAACTAAATAACTGCGGAAGCTTTGAAGGTAAATGAGTCCATCAACTCCAACGGCATAGCTGAGTGCAAGAAAACAACCTATCGCACCTTATTCATCGTCTGAGTAGTCTGCGACATGAGACGTTGCAGCCGTGTAGGTCAGCACATTGAATATGCTGGCAGAGTTACACTTAAAAGCAATGAATGCAAGAACTATATCTACATGCAATATTTGGCTGGTGGAGGCTCTAAGTTTATGATTTTGCATAAAGCTAGTTTTTCCCTACAACAAAGGAATAAATTTATTTAACTACTCCCAAGTTGTGCCAATATTTGAGAAGGTTCCCCCAACTCAAATCCCATTTAAACCATATTGATGAGATCAACAATAATATCCAATTCCAGATACTCAAGATGTCCATAATCGAGGGCACGGCTAACCATGATTAGTTTATATACTCTGTAGAGGTTGCGCACTTTTCCCCACAAGACTCGACCGCATCCATGATCGGAAGATCGAGGCATAGTCTTTCTGAAGCATTAACTCTCTACTCGGGGCAGATCGGTACACCTACTTTCCCTCTACATCTGGTAGTCCACCTCTTCGAGAGCTCATACAACTTACTCAACTATGCGAGAGACCATAATGGCTTGTGGCTGCACACGGAAGTTTCTAGTCATGAAATATCATATGATCCCTTTGAGCCTGGGTGGCGAACCAAGGAAAAATCATACGGGTACCCCGGGATTTCCCTTAATGGACAACACTGGGTTCCCTAGTGCCCAAATCAATCCACCCAAATGTGTATTAAAGTTGCCACCTTAATGTTATCCAAGATTAATAACTCTCATAACTTCCATGTGAATTACGATCCAATCCCGTCTACGAGCATGGCTAAGCAATAGTAAAGCATAATGTATATTCCCAGGGTGATCAAAAGGCATTAGGTTCCTACCTCAAGTACTACAACCAAACCACATGTTCCCAATCCTACTCATGCAAATATTTGAGGAGCAATACTGATGCATAGTAAAAATTGGGTATCGAAGAGTATGCTCAAAGTGTAACTTGCCTTGCTGACGATCTGCAAACTCTAGGGATTCATAGTAATAAGCTTCGTACTCCGGGTAATGTAGCATAGACAAACAGTAGCATACATAAGCAACCACTCAAACAAAACAACGAGAAAACGAGAAAAGACCCAAATCAAACACGAAACAAGCAAACGGCTAAACTAAACAGAAAACAAAACCTAACAGCTTTATTAACATGTGGATTAGATCTTAACAGTAGGTACATGTGATTAGCTATGATTTGCAAAAAGAAACAACTCAAACGGAGAAACAAAACTCAAGATATGAACGAAACAAGATCGTTTACTAATCTGAACTAAAGTCAAATTTTAAAGTGTCAAAATCATGTTCAAGTTGGTTAACTGGAAAGAACAGATCGTTACGAAGATTTAGGCACTGGTTTCATCTAATTTGGACTAACGAGCAAAAAGTTACGCTAATTTTAAGATCAGGGGCTAAATCGTGATAAAACTATTTGTGGATAGGTCCCTGGCCGAAAATAAAACTAAAAAGAAAAATCTACCGCGCGAACATTCGTTAATAGAACTAATCTAACGAAAACCGTTCGTTAAAACGAACGAATGAACGAACGTTCGTTGTATAACTAAACCGGCCTAAAACAAATAAACCAAGGAAAACCAAAAAATGGGCGATTTCGACGGTTTTACCGATTCTTGAAAAAAATGGTGGTGGCGGCGGCGGCGGATCTGACAGCGGCGACGGCATCGGGCGAGGCGGTGGCGGCTCCTGGCAATGGGGTGCAGCGGTGGCGCGACGCGGGACGGCAACGGCGGCGGCGGCAAGGCGGCGGCGCTAACGCGGCAATGGCGGAGCTATGGCGACGCGGGCGGCGGTGGAGCTGCGAGCGGTGGCGGCTTTGGTGGGGAGGAGAGGGCGGCGGCGGGGCGATATATAAAGGCCAGGGGCCATGGTGTGCGCGAGGGGCGACGAGGTCAGACCCGGACTCCTCCTCCTCGTCGGAGTCTGGCTTCCGCACGGCGGTGGCGCTGACGAGCCGGTTGGGCTTCCGCCCCGTTCGGTCCATAAGGAATTTTTTTAAAATAATTTTGCCACGAAAGAAAATTCCTTAGAAAATAAAAAAATCTAAAAAAATTCAGAAACAATTTTCATCGTCCAAACCTAGTATTTAGGACAAGATGAACATTTTTCTGGACATATGCAATTTTCAAAAATGCAAGTTTTCTCTAATTCAAATAAATAGCAAATAAAATACCAAAAAATAATAATTTGATTTTAAAATTCTTTCTCCAATATTTCTCTTAGGTTGAAGAAGTCATATTATCTTCTCTCGTTTATTTTTATTATTAGAAATAATTAGAGAGAAAATTATTAAAATCAAATTGATCCTCATTTCAAATTTGAAATAAATTCAAAGATGAAATTTGTGAAACCTCTGACTCTCTCCGTGGGTCCTTGAGTTGCTTAAGATTTCTAGGATCACAACCTGAATGCAAAAATAAAATATGATATGCATATGATGATCTATGTATAACATCCAAATTGAAAATTGCGATGTTACAAACCTACCCCCCTTAAGATGAATCTCGCCCTCGAGATTCGGATTGGTTAGCAAAAAGGTTTGGGTGATCCTTGCGAAGATCTTCTTCTCGCTCCCAGGTGGCTTTCTCCTCGGTATGGTGGCTCCACTGAACTTTGCAAAACTTGATAACCTTGCTGCGAGTAACTCGGCTGGAAAACTCGAGAATCTTGACTGGCTTCTCTTCATAGGTCAGATCACTACCCAACTGAATTGCTTCCAGTGGCACTGTATCTCTCGGAGGAATATCGGCCATATCTGCGTGGCACTTCTTCAACTGGGAAACGTGAAACACATCGTGAACTCCTGACAATCCTTCGGGCAATTCTAACTTGTACGCAACTATTCCCATGCGTTCCAAAACTCTGTGTGGTCCCACAAAACGTGGTGCTAGCTTTCCCTTGACTCCAAAACATTTAACTCCTCGAAGTGGGGACACACGAAGATATGCTCTGTATCCGACTTTGTAGACTATCTCCTTGCGTTTAGTATATGCATAACTCTTCAGCCTTGATTGGGCTACCTTGAGTCTGTCTCGAATCAACTTAACCTTCTCTTCAGAGTCTCTGATTAAGTCTGGTCCGAACAATTGTCGATCTTCAACTTCATCCCATGATAATGGTGTCCTGCACCTCCTTCCGTACAAGGATTCGAAAGGGGCCATCTTCAAAATGGCTTGGTAACTATTGTTATAGGAGAACTCTGCATAGGGCAAATTGTCATCCCAACTAGATCCATAATCTAGTGCACAGGCTCTCAACATGTCCTCCATAATCTGATTGACTCTCTGGTCTGTCCATCTGTCTGTGGATGAAAGGTTGTACTGAACTCTAGCCTGGTACCCAAAGTTTCATGCAACTGATTCCAAAACTTTGAAGTAAACTATGTTCCTCTATCTGATACGATGGTCCTTGAAACTCCATGCAGACATATGATCCTGGTCATGTATATATTTGCCAACTTAGCACTCGTATAGGTTGTCTTCACCGGGATGAAATGGGCTACCTTCGTCAAGCGGTCAACTACAACCCAGATAGAGTCATAGCCTGAACGAGTCCTGGGTAATCCAGTGATAAAATCCATGCCAAGTCTATCCCACTTCCATTCGGGTATCGGCAACGGCTGTAGCAATCCTGCTGGCTTATGATGCTTTGCCTTGACTCTCTGACATACATCGCATACTGCTACATACTCGGCAATATCCTTCTTCATTCGTGTCCACCAGAAACTTTCCTTCAAATCCAGATACATCTTAGTGTTGCCTGGGTGAATTGAGTAAGGCGAATCATGGGCCTCCTGTAGAATCAACTTCCCGATCTCAGGGTCATTAGGCACATAAATATGATCCGCAAACTATAGTGTGTCGTGCTCATTCTCACGAAATCCTTTATCCTTTCCTTTACTCATCCTTTCCTTTATCCCAGCAATCTCATTGTCCGTCTTCTAGGCTTCTCTGATCTTGCCCAACAAAGTGGACTGAATTTCCAATGCAGCAACATAACCTCTCGGAACTATCTCCAAGCATAGCTCTGGAAGGTCATTTGCTAACTCCTTAGGTAATCCTCCGGTTATGAGTGTGTTAACATAACTCTTGCGGCTCAATGCGTCTGCTACGACATTGGCCTTTCCTGGATGATAATGCAATCTCATATCATAATCCTTTATGAGTTCAACCATCTCCTTTGCCTGAGGTCTAACTCCTTCTGCATGAAGATGCACTTCAAACTCTTATGATCCGTGTATACATCACAATGGTTTTTGATGAGAAAGTGTCTCCATGTCTTGAGCGCATGCACTATGGCTGCTAACTCCAAATCATATGTAGCATAATTCAACTCATGAGGTCGAAGTTGACGTGAGGCATATGAAACAACTCTTCCCTCCTGCATAAGCACTCCTCCAAGTCCTCGACGTGATGCGTTGCAATATACTTGGAAATCCTTGCATTGGTCTGGCAGAATCAGCACTGGAGCTGTAACCAAACATTTCTTCAACTCCTGAAAACTGGCCTCACAATCCTCAGTCCATTTAAACTTGGTGTCCTTCTTTAATAACTCCATCATGGGCTTTGCAATCTTGGAGAAATTCTCAATGAACCTCCGATAATAACCTGTGAGTCCAAGAAAACTCCTGATCTCTCCCACTGAGGTGGGTGCCAACCATTTAGTGACTGAAGCAACCTTGGTAGGGTCTACTACTATTCCTTCTCCGGATATAACATGTCCGATAAATCCAACTTCCTTCAACCAAAACTCACATTTGCTGAACTTGGCATACAACTGATGTTCTATGAGCTTCTCGAGAACTAAACGCAAATGCTCCTTATGCTCTTCTTCATTCTTCGAGTAGACCAAAATATCATCAATGAACACCATGATGAATTTATCCAAAAACTCCATAAACACCTTGTTCATCATACTCATGAAATAGGCATGGGCATTAGTCAAACCAAATGACATAATTGTATACTCATATAGCCTGTACCTCGTGGTAAAAGCTGTCTTGAGTATATCCTGCTCTCGGATCTTCAACTAGTGATAACCTGATCAAAGATCGATCTTGGAGAATACTTTAGCTCCTTGCAACTGGTCAAACAAATCATTGATCATCGGCAGAGGGTATTTGTTCTTGATCGTCACCTCATTCAGCGCATGATAATCAACAACCATACTCAAAGATCCATCCTTCTTCTCCACTAGAAGCACCGGGGCTCCCCAAGGTGATGAACTTGGTCAAATGTAGCCTTTCTCCAGTAACTCACTTCTTAATTTCCTCCAGATCTTTTGCGGGCATCTGATATGGTCTCTTGGATATTGGTCCGGTGCCTGGCAATAGCTCAATCAAAAACTCAATGTCTCGATCTGGTGGCATGCCTGGTAACTCCTCTGGAAATACGTCAGGATAATCCTTCACCACTGGTACTTCCTCCTGTACAACTCCTGATAAGGAATTCACTTGAGTCCTCCTTGGTGCATGCCTGGATACATACTTGATCCTCTTTCCTTCTGGGGTGGTGAGAAGAATTGATTTACTCGCGCAATCGATGTATCCCTCAAACTTGGATAGCCAATCCATGCCTAGTATCACATCCAATCCTTGTGACTCCAGAACAATCAGGTCGATGGGGAAAACATGTATACCTATGGTTACTGGCAACTGAGAGCATCCCCTACTAGCCATATACTCCGCTCCTGGGGAACTTACTAACATAGGTGACTTAAGGGCTACTGTTGGAAATTTATACTTATCCACAAATCCCCTTGATATGAATGAATGTGATGCACCAGTATTGAAAAGAACAAGTGCGGTAAATGCATTAATCAAAAACTTACCGACAACTGCGTCGGGTTGATCCTCAATCTCCTCCACACTGACTTGGTTCACGTGACCTTTGGTGAAGGGGTTGGGCTTCTTGGTAGAACCTCCATTGCCGTTTCCATTATTGGCTTCAGGACAATCATTGGCATAATGTCCGGTTTCTGGCACTTGAAACAAGTAATGTGGCTCAGATCCCTCTTGGCTGGTGTTGAGGTGTTCGAACGGTTATGACTGTTGCTTCCTTCATTCCCATTGCCATTCTTGGGGCCACTGTGGTTGTGCGAACTTGCTTTGTTGTGCATGTGTCCTCCATGGTTATGTGTATGTCCTCCCGAGTACGGGGTATAGCGGGGCTTCTGCTGAGTTCCAGAATTGTTCCTCCCTTGTCCATACTTCCTCTTGCGATTGTCAATCTGCTGGTTCTTGCCTTCTATCTTGAGGGCCCTGTCTACCAACTCTTGGTAGTTATTGAATGTTGCCACCATCAAATACATACTCAGCTCATTGTTGAGTCCCTCAAGAAACTTCTCCTGCTTTGCGGCATCTGTGGCCACGTCATCTGGGGCATAGCGTACTAACTTGCTAAACTCATCCCCATATTGTCCCACTATACGACCTCCTTGGTGCAAGTTGCAAAACTCACGCTTCTTCATGCTCATAGCTCCTGCTGAAACATGGGCTGTGAGAAAAGCCTGCTGAAACTGATCCCATGTAACTGTATCAATGGGGTAAGTGGCGGTGAAATTCTCCCACCAAGATGCTACGGGTCCATCAAGCTGATGTGCGACAAAGTGCACTCTCTCCGCATCTATGCATCCTGCAGTGGTCAGCTCTCTTCCAATCTTGCAGAGCCAATCATCTGGAACAATTGGCTCGGTGCTACTAGAAACACCAGCGGATTCAACCTTGGAAAACGGGCTAGGTTGTTGATACGTCCATTTTGCATCATGCTTTTATATCAATATTTATTGCATTATGGGCTGTTATTACACAATATATCTCATTACTTATGGCTATTCTCTCTTATTTTACAAGGTTTACCATGAAGAGGGGGAATGCAGGCAGCTGGAATTCTGGCTGGAAAAGGAGCAAACGTTGGAAACCTATTCTGGACAACTCCAAAAGTCCTGAAACTCCACGAAACAACTTTTTGGGATTTATAAGAATTTCTGAGTGAAAGAAATAGGCCAGGGGGCCCACACCCTGTCCAGGAGACAGGGGGCGCCCCCCCCCCCTATAGGGTGCGCCCCCTATCTCCTGGGCCCCCTGGTGGGCCTCCGGCGTCCATCTTCTGCTATATCATCACTTTTACTCTGGAAAAAATCGTGGGCAAGCTTACGGGACGAAACTCCGCCGCCACGAGGCGGAACCTTGGCGGAACCAATCTAGGGCTAGCGCAGAGCTGTTCTGCCGGGGACACTTCCCTCCGGGAGGGGGAAATCATCACCAACGTCATCACCAACGATCCTCTCATCGGGAGGGGGTCAATCTCCATCAACATGTTCACCAGCACCATCTCCACTCAAACCCTAGTTCATCTCTTGTGTCCAATCTTGTATCCAAAACCACAAATTGGTATAGGTGGGTTGCTAGTAGTGTTGATTACTCCTTGTAGTTGATACTTATTGGTTTACTTGGTGGAAGATCATATGTTCAGATCCTTAATGCATATTATTACACCTCTGATCATGAACATGAATATGCTTTATGAGTAGTTACGTTTGTTCCTGAGGACATGGGTGAAGTCTTGCTATTAGTAGTCATGTGAATTTGGTATTCGTTCGATATTTTGATGAGATGTATGTTGTCTTCTCCTCTAGTGGTGTCATGTGAACGTCGACTACATGACACTTCACCATTATTAGGCCTAGAGGAGGGCATAGGGAAGTAATAAGTAGATGATGGGTTGCTAGAGTGATAGAAGCTTAAACCCTAGTTTATGTGTTGCTTCGTTAGGGGTTGATTTGGATCCACATGTTTCATGCTATGGTTAGGTTTACCTTAATACTTTTGTTGTAGTTGCGGATGCTTGCAATAGGGGTTAATCATAAGTGGGATGCTTGTCCAAGTAAGGGCAGTACCCAAGCACCGGTCCACCCACATATCAAATTATCAAAGTACCGAACGTGAATCATATGAGCGTGATGAAAACTAGCTTGACGATAATTCCCATGTGTCCTCGGGAGCTCCTTTCTCATTATTAGAAATTGTCCAGGCTTATCCTTTGATACATAAAGGATTGGGCCACCTTGCTGCACCTTATTTAATTTATTTACTTGTTACTCATTACTATTTATCTTATCATAAAACTATCTATCACCTACAATTTCAGTGCTTGCAGAAAACCTTACTGAAAACCGCTTATCATTTCCTTCTGCTCCTCATTGGGTTCGACACTCTTACTTATTGAAAGGACTACGATAGATCCCCTACACTTGTGGGTCATCAAGACTCTTTTCTGGCGCCGTTGCCGGGGAGTGTAGCGCTTTTGGTGAGTGGAACTTAGTAAGGAAACATTTATATAGTGTGCTGAAATTTTCTGTTACTTGTCACTATGGAAACTAATCCTTTGAAGGGCTTGTTTGGGGTATCTTCACCCCAACTAGAAGAGCAAAGAGTTGCTCCTCAACCTACTGAACTTTATGAAAATATTCACTTTGAGATTCCTTCGGGCTGATAGAGAAACTGCTAGCTAATCCATTTGCAGGAGATGGAACATTGCATCCCGATTTACACCTTATCTTTGTAGATGAAGTCTGTGGATTATTTAAGCTTGTAGGTATTCCCGATGATGTTGTCAAAAGGAAGGTCTTCCCTTTATCTTTGAAGGGAGATGCATTGACATGGTATAGGCTATGTGATGATACGGGATCTTGGAATTATAAGCGATTAAAGTTGGAATTTCACCAGAAGTTCTATCCTATGCATCTTATTCATCACGATAATAATTACATATATAATTTCTGGCCTCGCTAAGGAGAAAGCATCGCTCAAACTTGGGGGAGGCTTAAGTCAATGTTATATTCATGCCCCAATCATGAGCTCTCTTGGGCAATGATTATTCAGAATTTTTATGCTCGGCTTTCTCTTGATAATCGCAACCTGCTTGATACTTCCTGTGCCGGTTCTTATATGCTGAAGACTATTGATTTCATATGGGACTTATTGGAAAGAATTAAATGCAACTCTGAAGATTGGGGTTCCGATGATGGTAAGGAGTCAGGTATGGCACCTAAGTTTGATTGTGTTAAATCTTTTATGGATACCGATGCTTTTCGTGGATTTAGCGCCAAGTATGGACTTGACTCTGAGATAGTAGCTACTTTTTGTGAATCTTTTGCTACTCATGTTGATCTCCCTAAAGAGAAGTGGTTTAAATATAATCCTCCTGTTGAAGTGAAAGTAGTTGCACCTATTACAGTCGAAGAAAAGACTATTACCTATAGTGATCCTATTGTTCCTACTGCTTATGTTGAAAAACCTCCTTTCCATGTTAGGATAAAGGATCATGCTAAAGCCTCGACTGTTGTTTGTAAGAGTAATACTAGGACTTATACAGCTCCTGAGCAAATTAATGTTGAACCTAGTATTGCTATGGTTAAAGATCTCTTGGATGAGGACTTAGATGGGCATGTCATTTCTTTTTGTGGTGAGACTGCTAATATTGCTAGGCCAGATACTAAGACACGTAGACCTGTCTTAGGCACGCTTGTTATTTCTGTTAAAATAGGATATCATTGTTATCATGGTTTTTGTGATATGGGTGATAGTGCTAGTGCGATACATTATGATCTTTATAAAGAAATTATGCACGATATTGCACCCGTTGAATTAGAAGAAATTGATGTTACTATTAAGCTTGCTAATAGGGATACCATTAAACCTATTGGGATTGTTAGAGATGTTGAAGTTTTGTGTGGGAAAGTTAAATATCCTGCTGATTTTCTTGTTCTTGCTTCCCCACAAGATGCCTTTTGTCCAATTATTTTTGGTAGACCCTTTTTGAATACTCCTAGTGCTAAGATTAATTGTGAAAGGAATATTGTCACTGTTGGCATAGATGGTATGTCTCATGAGTTTAATTTCGCTAAGTTTAGTAGACAACCTCATGAAAGGGAACCACCTAGCAAGGATGAGATTATTGGTCTTGCTTCCATTGTTGTTCCTCCAACTGATCTGTTAGAACAATTTTTGCTAGACCATGAAAACGGTATGTTTATGAAGGAAAGGGAAGAAATAGATGAGGTGTTCCTTAAACAGGAACCTATGCTGAAACATAACCTTCCCGTTGAAATTCTTGGGGATCCCCCTCCACCCAAGGGTGATCCCGTGTTTGAACTCAAACCATTACCTGATAATCTTAAGTATGCTTATCTTGATGAAAAAGAAATATATCCTGTTATTATTAGTGCTAACCTTTCAGAGAAAGAAGAAGAAAGATTATTGAAAACTCTGAAGAAGCACCGAGCAGCTATTGGATATACTCTAGATGATCTTAAGGGCGTTAGTCCCACGTTATGTCAACACAAAATTACATTGGAGGGCGATGCCAAACCAGTTAGAGATCCTCAAAGACGATTAAATCCCAAGATGAAGGAAGTGGTAAGAAAGGAGATACTAAAGCTCCTTGAGGCAGGTATTATTTATCCCATTGCTGATAGTGAATGGGTAAGCCCTGTCCATTGTATCCCTAAAAAGGGAGGTATTACCGTCGTTCCTAATGATAAAGATGAATTGATCCCGCAAAGAATTATTACAGGTTATAGGATGGTAATTGATTTCCGTAAGTTAAATAAAGCTACTAAGAAAGATCATTACCCTTTACCTTTTATTGATCAAATGCTAGAAAGGCTATCCAAACACACACATTTTTGCTTTCTAGATGGTTATTCTGGTTTCTCTCAGATACCTGTGTCAGCGAAGGATCAATCTAAAACTACTTTTACTTGCCCTTTTGGTACTTTTGCTTATAGACGTATGCCTTTTGGTTTATGTAATGCACCTGCTACCTTTCAAAGATGCATGATGGCTATATTCTCTGATTTTTGTGAAAAGATTTGTGAGGTATTCATGGATGAATTCTCTGTCTATGGATCCTCTTTTGATGATTGTTTGAGCAACCTTGATCAAGTTTTGCAGAGATGCGAAGACACTAGTCTCGTCCTGAATTGGGAAAAGTGTCACTTTATGGTTAATGAAGGCATTGTCTTGGGGCACAAGATCTCCGAGAGAGGTATTGAAGTTGATAAAGCCAAAGTTGATGCTATTGAAAAGATGCCATGTCCAAAGGACATAAAAGTTATAAGAAGTTTCCTAGGTCATGCCGGTTTTTATAGGAGGTTCATTAAGGGTGTGTTTGGTTCCGGTCATGAGATGGAATGGTATGGGTCCGACCTGCCCCAGGGCCTTGTTCGTGCGTTTGGTTTGTAAATGGAACGGAACCGAGTCGTACCCACCGAGCGAATATTCTCCCAATATCCGGAACGCGCCGAGACCTCCAAATCGAAGTAACCACGCGGAACCGGTCGTCGCTCTTTCCTCTCCTCCCCCGATACCCCATCGAGTCCTTTCTCAACGTCGCCACCCACTCGTCTCCCCCTCACCTGATCTGTGCCACCGGCGAACTCCTGTTGATCTGCGCTGCCGGTGACCTCCTCACCAGATCTGTGCCACCGGCGAACTCCTGTTGATCTACGCTGCCGGTGACCTCCTCTCGATCTGCACCGCCGGCGAACTCCTGTTGATCTAAGCGGTCGGGGATCTCCTCTTGGTCTGGCCGCCGGCAACTCATCTCTTCCTCTCTCATGCGGCGGATCGAGCGGCTAGGTGGCAGCAGTTTTGCAATGGGGCGGCGGGATAGGTGCTAACAGCAGCGGCATCGTCTCCTCTGAAGATACGACCTCGGTTCCTCTCCCTTGTGTCAGCTTCTCCCCATTTTCCTGTTCAGCCGAGAGACAGAGATATCTGATGTTTCGTTGCTGTTAGCACGAGACAGAGAGACAGGGATATTGAGATATGCGATGTTCGTTGCTCTTTCCACTTTTTTGATTAAAGTTTCTTGTTGTATGCTATCCAAATTAGTGTGTTATTTTCGATTTTTAATCGAACTGCTGCTGTACAGCCTATCTTTGCAAAATATGTTGCTGATGTACAGTCTATCTTTGCGATATATGATGTTATCTAATCTATGTGTTATTCTTGTCAATATATAATTGTCATTCAGCTTCTCCCCATTCTTGTCAATATATGTTGTTGTCTAATCTATGTTGTTCGTCTTGAAAATGCAAATGAAATTTTGTTGTAATTTTGAATTTTAAGTTGTTTCAATTTTCATTCCACCTCTCGAACCAAACAACGGAACGGAACCAATCCGTTCTACCTTTTTGCTGTTACCAAACACCGGAATGGAACCGGCCCGTTCCTCTGGAATGGAACCATTCCATTCCATTACACTTGGTTCCACAACCAAACACACCCTAAGGACTTCTCTAAAATCTCTAGGCCTCTGACTAATTTATTGCAAAAAGATATTCCTTTTGTCTTTGATGACGATTGTGCAGAAGCGTTTGAAGTGCTTAAGAAAGCTTTGATCACTGTACCTATTGTTCAGCCACCTGATTGGAATTTACCTTTTGAAATTATGTGGGATGCTAGTGATTATGCTGTAGGTGTTGTTTTAGGGCAAAGAGTTGATAAGAAATTGAATGTTATCCAGTATGCTAGTAAGACTCTTGATACTGCCCAGAGAAATTATGCTACTACTGAAAAAGAGTTCTTAGCAGTTGTGTTTGCATGTGATAAGTTCAGACCTTATATTGTTGATTCCAAAGTTACTATTCACACTGATCATGCTGCTATTAAATATCTTATGGAAAAGAAAGATGATAAGCCTAGACTCATTAGATGGGTTCTCTTGCTCCAAGAGTTTGATTTGCACATTATTGATAGAAAGGGAGTTGAGAACCCCGTTGCAGATAACTTGTCTAGGTTAGAGAATGTTCTTGATGACCCACTGCCTATTAATGATAGCTTTCCTGATGAACAATTAGCGTTCATCAATGCTTCTCGTACTACTCCTTGGTATGTTGATTATGCTAATTACATTGTTGCTAAATATTTACCGCCTAGTTTCACATACCAACAAAACAAAAAGTTATTTTTTGATTTAAGACATTACTTCTAGGATGATCCACACCTTTATAAATAAGGAGTAGATGGTGTTATTAGACGTTGTGTGTCTGAGCATGAACAGGAACAGATCCTACATAAGTGTCACTCTGAATCTTATGGAGGACACCACGCTGGAGATAGAACTGCACACAAGGTACTACAATCTGGTTTTTATTGGCCTACTCTCTTCAAAGATGCTCGTAAGTTTGTCTTATCTTGTGATGAATGTCAAAGAATAGGTAATATTAGTAGACGTCAAGAAATGCCTATGAATTATTCTCTTGTTATTGAACCATTTGATGTTTGGGGCTTTGACTATATGGGACCTTTTCCTGCCTCTAATGGTTATACACATATTTTAGTTGCTGTTGATTACGTTACTAAGTGGGTAGAAGCTATTCCAACTAGTAGTGCTGATCATAACACTTCTATTAAAATGCTTAAAGAAGTTATTTTTCCGAGGTTTGGAGTCCCTAGATATCGTATGACTGATGGTGGTTCACATTTCATTCATGGTGCTTTCCGTAAGATGCTCGCTAAGTATGATGTCAATCATAGAATAGCATCTCCTTATCATTCGCAGTCTAGTGGTCAAGTAGAGTTGAACAATAGAGAGCTCAAATTAATTTTGCAAAAGACTGTGAATAGATCTAGAAAGAATTGGTCCAAAAAACTTGATGATGCATTATGGGCCTATAGAACTGCATACAAAAATCCTATGGGTATGTCTCCGTATAAAATGGTTTATGGAAAAGCATGTCATTTACCTCTTGAACTTGAACATAAAGCATATTGGGCTATTAAAGAGCTCAATTATGACTTCAAACTTGCCGGTGAGAAGAGGTTATTCGATATTAGCTCACTTGATGAATGGAGAACCCAAGCCTATGAGAATGCCAAGCTTTTCAAAGAAAAAGTCAAACGCTGGCATGATAAGAGGATACAAAAGCGTGAGTTTAACGTAGGAGATTATGTGTTATTATTCAACTCTCGTTTAAGATTTTTTGCAGGAAAACTTCTCTCAAAATGGGAAGGTCCCTACGTTATCGAGGAGGTCTATCATTCTGGTGCCATAAAAATCAACAACTTCGAAGGCACAAATCCGAGGGTGGTAAACGGTCAAAGAATTAAACACTATATTTTAGGTAATCCTATCAATGTTGAAACTAATATTACTGAAACTGTAACCCCTAAGGAATACATAAGGGAAACTTTCTAGAACGTTCCAGACTCCGAAAAGGCATAGGTATGTGGTACGGTAAGTAAACCGACTCCAAAACAACTCCAATGGCAATTTTTATTAGTTTTGGAATATTTAAGAATTTTAGGAAGAAAGAAGTAGTCCGAAAGGGACACGAGGCTCCCACGAGAGAGGAGGGCGCGCCCCCCTGTCTCGTGGGCACCTCGTGTGCCTCCCGGACTCCGTTTTCTTGCACGTTACGTATTTTGGTCGGTAAAAATTCATTATATATACTCCCGAAGGTTTTGACCACCGTATCACGCAAATTTCCTCTGTTTTCATTTCGAGTTGTTCCTGTTGCATATTTAAGCAAGATGTCTTCTCGGGAGTCAGTTGGGGAGAGTCGGGTGTCTCACCCAACGCCAGGTCCAGGAGCGAATAGTGATGCCTACCACTTTGGACCATCAACGGAGGATGAGATGGAGGCTGATTTGAAAAGGATAGATGCCATGGAAGAAGATCAAGAAGTCACCTCTCGTCTCCGAGCAGAATTCATGATAGGGGAACTACCAAGCATGGTTGTTCTAACTTTGGTCATCCCTTCCAATTCTAAATTTCTTTCTTATGAAAATATGAAAAAGAGTTTCACTTGTTCTCCAGAAGCTATGCAGCACCCTTGGGTAAAAGGAGCTTTGGCCGTTACGGGTAAGCTCCGTAAAGAGATTATGGATCTCAAACAACAACTCAATAAGCTCGAGGAGGAGAACCGCATCCTGAAGGGCATCATCGCCAACAAGATCATAACACCAACCGTGAAGAAGGAGAAATAATCACATGGGTATGGGCACTCCCCTTGGCAACTGCCAAGCTTGGGGGAGGTGCCCCGGTATCGTATCACCATCACACTCCTATCTTTATCGCTTTATTTAGTTCGATCCTTTTAGTAGTATCTTGATCTAGTAGATTGAAGTTTTGATATCAAGTAGTTTGAGTTTTGCTTTGTGATCTCTTTTTGTATTCGAGTCCGCGAGCTATCTATAATAAAGATTAGTGTTGAGTCAAGGGCTTTGCTATGTGCTATGATCTTGAGAAAGTAGAAAGAATAAAAGAGTTCGTGTTGATCTTATGGATAGTGATAACTTCACAGATAGAAAGTATGAGGCATAAAAATTGTTGGGAGTTGATGAACATAGCCTTGGTCATCGTTGCAATTAATAGGAAGTAATAAGGGAAGAGAGGTTCGCATATAAATACACTATCTTGGACATCTTTTATGATTGTGAGCACTCATTAAGTATGACATGCTAAAAGAGTTGATGGTGGACAAGGAAGACAACATAATGGTTTATGTTTTCTCACATCTCAGTTAAAATATGTTGTCATTGACCTTCCAAACATGTTGAGCTTGCCTTTCCCCCTCATGCTAGCCAAATTCCTAGCACCAAGTAGAAATACTACTTGTGCTTCCAAATACCCTTAAACCCAGTCTTGCCATGAGATTCCACCATATCTACCTATGGATTGAGTAAGATCCTTCAAGTAAGTTGTCATCGGTGCAAGCAATAAAAATTGCTCTCTAATTATGTATGACTTATTAGTGCGGAGAAACTAAGCTTTGTACGAACTTGTTGTGGAAGTAATAAAAGCGACGGACTGCATAATAAAGGTCCACACACAAGGGGTAATATAAAGTGGCGTTCTCTTGCATTAAGATTTTATGCATCAACCCTAAAAGCGCATGACAACCTTTGCTTCCCTCTGCGAAGGGCCTATCTTTTACTTCATGTTCTTACTTTATGCTTTTATTTTGCGCTTGAGTCAAGGTGATCTTCACCTTTCCCTTTTTCATTTCATCCTTTGGCAAGCTCTTCGTGTTTGAAAGATCATGATATACATATCCAATTGGATGTTCGTTAGCATGGGCTATTATTGTTGACATCACCTAAAGGTGAATACGTTGGGAGGCAACACAATAAGCCCCTATCTTTCTCAGTGTCCGTCTAAAACTCCATAACCACAAGTATTGCGTGAGTGTTAGCAATTGTAGAGGACTACGAGATAGTTGAGTATGTGAGCTTGCTGAAAAGCTCTTTTATTGACTCTTTCTGATGTTACGACAAATTGCAATTGTTTCAATGACTGAGATTATAGTTTGTTAGTTCCCAATGAAGTTTTTGAACCATACTTGACATTGTGAATTGCTTGTTACTTGAGCATAGGAAATCATATGACAAAATCTATATATGTTGTTGTTATTAGAATGATCATGATGCCCTCATGTCTGTATTTTATTTTTATCGACACCTCTATCTCTAAACATGTGGACATATTTTTCGATTTCGGCTTCCGCTTGAGGACAAGCGAGGTCTAAGCTTGGGGGAGTTGATACGTCCATTTTGCATCATGCTTTTATATCAATATTTATTGCATTATGGGTTGTTATTACACAATATATCTCATTACTTATGGCTATTCTCTCTTATTTTACAAGGTTTACAATGAAGAGGGGGAATGCCGGCAGCTGGAATTCTGGCTGGAAAAGGAGCAAACGTTGGAAACCTATTATGCACAACTCCAAAAGTCCTGAAACTCCACGAAACAACTTTTTGGGATTTATAAGAATTTCTGAGCGAAAGAAATAGGCCAGGGGGGCCACACCTTGTCCAGGAGACAGGGGGCGCCCCCCCCCCTATAGGGCGTGCCCCCTATCTCCTGGGCCCCCTGGTGGGCCTCCGGCGTCCATCTTCTGCTATATCATCACTTTTACTCTGGAAAAATCGTGGGCAAGCTTACGGGACGAAACTCCGCCGCCACGAGGCGGAACATTGGCGGAACCAATCTAGGGCTCTGGAAGAGCTGTTCTGCCAGGGACACTTCCCTCCGGGAGGGGGAAATCATCACCAACGTCATCACCAATGATCCTCTCATCGGGAGGGGGTCAATCTCCATCAACATCTTCACCAGCACCATCTCCTCTCAAACCCTAGTTCATCTCTTGTATCCAATCTTGTATCCAAAACCACAAATTGGTACCTGTGGGTTGCTAGTAGTGTTGATTACTCCTTGTAGTTGATACTTATTGGTTTACTTGGTGGAAGATCATATGTTCAGATCATTAATGCATATTATTACACCTCTGATTATGAACATGAATATGCTTTGTGAGTAGTTACGTTTGTTCCTGAGGACATGGGTGAAGTCTTGCTATTAGTAGTCATGTGAATTTGGTATTCGTTCGATATTTTGATGAGATGTATGTTGTCTTCTCCTCTAGTGGTGTCATGTGAACGTCGACTACATGACACTTCACCATTATTGGGCCTAGAGGAGGGCATAGGGAAGTAATAAGTAGATGATGGGTTGCTAGAGTGACAGAAGCTTAAACCCTAGTTTATGCGTTGCTTCGCTAGGGGCTGATTTGGATCCACATGTTTCATGCTATGGTTAGGTTTACCTTAATACTTTTGTTGTAGTTGCGGATGCTTGCAATAGGGGTTAATCATAAGTGGGATGTTTGTACAAGTAAGGGCAGTACCCAAGCACCGGCCCACCCACATATCAAATTATCAAAGTACCGAACGTGAATCATATGAGCGTGATGAAAACTAGCTTGACGATAATTCCCATGTGTCCTCGGGAGCTCCTTTCTCATTATTAGAAATTGTCCAGGCTTATCCTTTGCTACATAAAGGATTGGGCCACCTTGCTGCACCTTATTTACTTTATTTACTCGTTACTCATTACTATTTATCTTATCATAAAACTATCTATCACCTACAATTTCAGTGCTTGCAGAAAACCTTACTGAAAACCGCTTATAATTTCCTTCTGTTCCTCGTTGGGTTCGAGACTCTTACTTATCGAAAGGACTACGATAGATCCTCTACACTTGTGGGTCATCAGTTGTCAACAGGGGGTGGAGGCGGTGGGTTGTTGTTGTTGTTGTTGTTGTTGTTGTTGTTGTTGTTGTTGTTGCCTTGGTTCTGGTTCTGAACTAGCATCTGCATCAAGGCATTCTGCTGCTGGATCAACTGAGTGAGCTTCGGTGGGAATGCAAATCCATTGTCACGTCTCGGAGGCATCTGATGGGTTAGAAGGGGTGAGAAAAAAGAATAGAATAAGGTTTAAGAGAGATTCACTACCCATATGCTCACGAGACAAACACAAGGTTCACACAAAGGATCTAACTAGGATTACAACTCAATCGTTACTAACTACTTGGAAGAATACTACTAGTTACATGGTGGTCATCTAGAAATTTTGATCAGAGGAAGACTCCATGATATCTGCTCCAGCTTTGTCAACATACTCGTCATCACTGTCATCATTTGCATCACTGTCCATGTCGGTGTCGTCCAAGATGATTTAGTCCTCCGAATGGATCTCCTTTACTGGTTCTCGCTTATGTCTCTCCACTGGTATTCCTAGATTCCTCTTCAATTCTTCATGCTTCTCTAGTAGTACGGCAATTTCTTCCTCATATCCATCGTGTGTAAACTTGTGTTCCTCTTCTAGCTCGTTGTTCTTCTTCATCAGCTTCTTAGTCTTCTTCATGTTGAAACATAGTTGATTCTCTTATCGACAAATGTGATCACCCATCTCCTGAATGTAAGCTGCAATTGATCCATCCCTCCTGGTACGAATCATCTCCCATTCTTCATCTCAGCGGCCACATATTTGGTAGATAGTGTTTCCAGCTCCTTGTGATACACCTCACATATGCGTCCAAAGGTGATATGGGCTGCCATGCTCTTTCCTAAACTCCAGCTTGGTGCATCCAGGTAGAAATCAATAGGCTCCGTTGTTGGCGCGAACGTCCCCCCAGGTACCCAGACTTTGATCTTCCAGCGCTCCTCTTCCGGTACAGTTGCAGAGAAAGTCCCCGTGAAGCTTGGTAGTCCGATCTTCAGGTACTTAGTGACTTCCTTCAAGTGTCGTCCAAAAGGGGTGTCATCATCTGGTTGAGTGAACTTGTACCTGGGGTCCGCCATCTATAGAGTAGAAATAGAGGAGAATCAAAAATGAGCAAAGAAGAGAAAACATGTGGCTTATTCTAGTGGTCGCGTCCTACAGTCAGCGTGAACTCTGATACTATCTTGTAGCGACCACAATCCTAATGGACCGAAGTCTCTGTGCATCAGTGTCATCCCTGGATCGGTAATGCTGACACACACAGTACTCGAGGAATTATAATAGAGTTCAATCACACACTTATTACATCGAGTCCTCATAAAGAGTATGATTACACAAAAATATCATGGCTGAAGGCCATCTAAACTAAATAATTGTGGAAGCTTTGAAGGTAAATGAGTCCATCAACTCCAATGGCATAGCTGAGTGAAAGACAACAACCTATCGCACCTTATCTATCGTTTGAGTAGTCTACAACATGAAACGTTGCAGCCGTGTAGGTCAGCACATTGAATATGCTGGCAGAGTTACATTGTAAAGCAATGAATGCAAGAACTATATCTACATGCAATATTTGGCTAGTGGAGGCTCTAAGTTTATGATTTTGCATAAAGCTAGTTTTTCCCTACAACGAAGGAATATTTATTTAACTACTCCCAAGTTGTGCCAATATTTGAGAAGGTTCCCCCAACTCAAATCCCATTCAAACAAGTATCATCATTAAACCCAAGTCCATTAATTAAAGAGTGATGAGATCAACAATAATATCCAATTCCACATACTCAAGATGTCCATAACAGGGACACGGCTAACCATGATTAGTTTATACACTCTGCAGAGGTTGTGCACTTTTCCCCACAAGACTCGACCACATCCATGATCGGAAGATCGAGACATAGTGTTTCTAAAGCATTAACTCTCTACTCCGGGCAGACCAGTACACCTACTTTCCCTCTACATCTGGTAGTCCGCCTCTTTGAGAGCTCATACAACTTACTCAACTATGCTAGAGCCCATAATGGCTTGTGGCTGCACACGGAAGTTTCTAGTCATGAAATATCATATGATCCCTTTGAGCTTGGGTGGCGAACCTAGGAAAAATCACACGGGTACCCCGGGATTCCCCTTAATGGACAACACTGGGTTCCCCAGTGCCCCAACCAATCCACCCAGATGTGTATTAAATTTGCCACCTTAATGTTATCCAAGATTAATAACTCTCATAACTTCCATGTGAATCACGATCCAATCCCTGTCTACGAGCATGGCTAAGCAATAATAAAGCATAACATACATTCCCGGGGTGATCAAAAGGTATTAGGTTCCTACCTCAAGTACTACAACTAAACCACATGTTCCCAATCCTACTCATGCAAATATTTGAGGAGAAATAATAATGCATAGTGAAAACTGGGTATAGAAGAGTATGATCAAAGTGTAACTTGCCTTGCTGATGATCTGCAAACTCTAGGGATTTGTAGTAACAAGCTTCGCACTCCGGGTAATCTAGCATAGACAAACAGTAGCATACATAAGCAATCACTCAAACAAAACAACGAGAAAACGAGAAAAGATCCAAATCGAACATGAAATAAGAAAACAGCTAAACTAAAGCGAAAACAAAACTTAGCAGCTTTATTAACATGTGGATTAGATCTTAACAGTAGGTACATGTGATTAGCTACGATTTGCAAAAAGAAACAACTCAAACAGTGAAACAAAACTCAAGATACAAACGAAAAAGATCGTTTACTAATCTGAACTAAAGTCAAATTTTAAGGTGTCAAAATCATGTTCAAGTTTGTTAACTGGAAAGAACAGATCGTTGCGAAGATTTAGGCGCTGGTTTCATCTAATTTGGACAAACGAGCAAAAAGTTTCGCTAGTTTTAAGATCAGGGGCTAAATCGCGATAAAACTATTCATGAATAGGTCCCTGGCCAAAAATAAAACTAAAAAGAAAAATCTACCATGCGAACGTTCTTTAACAGAACTAATCTAACGAAAATCATTCATTAAAATGAACGAACGAACGTTCGTTGTATAACTAAATTGGCCTAAAAAAATAAACCGAGGAAAACCTAAAAAATGGGCGGTTTCGGCGGTTTTACTGGTTCTCAAAAAAACGGGCGGCGGCGGCGGGGTGCGGCAGCGGCGCGGCGTGGGACGACAGCGGCGGCGGCAGCACTAGTGGGGCAGTGGCGGAGCTGCGGCGACGACGGCTCTGGTGGGGAAGAGAGGGCGGCGGCGGCGCGATATATAAAGGCAAGGAGGGCCATGGCATGCGCAAGGGGCGACGGGGGCGGACTCGGACTCCTCATCCTCGCCGGAGTCCAGCTCCCGCACGGCGGCGGAGGCGGCGGCGCTGGCGGACCGGCTGGGCTTCGGCCCAGTTCGGTCCGGAAGGATTTTTTTAAATAATTTCACCATGAAAAAAATCCTAAATAAATAAAAAATCCAAAAACAATTTTCATCATCCAAACCTAGTATTTAGGACAAGATGAACATTTTTCTAGACTAATATGCAATTTTCAAAAATGCAAGTTTTCTCTAATTCAAATAAAATACCAAAAAATTGATTTTAAAGTTCTTTCTCCAATATTTCTCTTAGGTTGAAGAAGTCATATTATCTTCTCTCATTTATTTTTATTATTAGAAATAATTGGAGAGAGAATTATTAATATCAAATTGATCCTCGTTTCAAATTTGAAATAAATTCAAAGATGAAATTTGTGAAACCTCCAACTCTCTCCATGGGTCCTTGAGTTGCTTAAGATTTCTAGGATCACAACCAGAATGCAAAAATAAAATATGATATGCATATGATGATCTATGTATAACATCCAAATTGAAAATTGGGATGTTACAAAATCGTCGCCATTGTCATCACCGTCGATCCTCTCATCGAGAGGGGGTCAATCTCCATCAACATCTTCACCAGCACCATCTCCTCACAAACCCTAGTTCATCTCTTGTACCCAATCTTTGTCTCAAAACCTCAGATTGGTACATGTGGGTTGCTAGTAATGTTGATTACTCCTTGTAGTTGATGCTAGTTGGTTTATTCGGTGGAAGATCATATGTTTAGATCCTTAGTGCTATTCAATACCCCTCTGATTATGAACATGAATTTGATTTCTGAGTAGTTACATTTGTTCCCGAGGACATGGAAGAAGTCTTGTTATAAGTAATCATGTGAATTTGGTATTCGTTTGATATTTTGATGAGATGTATGTTGTCTATCCTCTAGTGGTGTTATGTGAACGTCGATTACATGACACTTCGCCATGATTTGGGCCTAGGGGAAGGCATTGGGAAGTAATAAGTAGATGATGGGTTGCTAGAGTGACAGAATCTTAAACCCTAGTTTATGTGTTGCTTCGTAAGGGGCTGATTTGGATCCATATGTTTCATGCTATGGTTAGGTTTACCTTAATTCTTCTTTCATAGTTGCGGATGCTTGAGAGGGGTTAATTATAAGTGGGATGAAAGTCCAAGGAAGGGCAGTACCCAAGCACCGGTCCACCCACATATCAAATTATCAAAGTAACGAACGTGAATCATATGAGCATGATGAAAACTAGCTTGACAGTAATTCACATGTGTCATCGGGAGCGCTTGCTTTATATAAGATTTTGTCCAGGCTTGTCCTTTCATACAAAAAGGATTGGGCCACCTTGCTGCACCTTAGTTACTTTGTTACTTGTTACCCGTTACGAATTATCTTATCACAAAATTATCTGGTACCGATAATTTCAGTGCTTGCAGATAATACCTTACTGAAAACCGCTTGTCATTTCCTTCTGCTCCTCGTTGGGTTCGACACTCTTACTTATCGACAGGACTATGATAGATCCCCTATACTTGTGGGTCATCATAGATACGTTGGAGACGTGTCACTCGCCTCCTCCCCCCACCTATATATATGTGGGAGGGGGCGCCACACATAACGATGACAATCTCTTAGCCGTGTGCGGCGCCCCCCTCCACAGTTTTGTCCCGCGGTCATATTTTCGTAGTGCTTAGGCGAAGCTCTGTAGAGATAGTTTCACCATCAGTGACACCAGGTCGTCGTGTTGCCGGAACTCAGCCACTACTTTGCCGTCTTGCTGGATCAGGAAGGCAAGGACGTTACCGGGATAAATGTGTGTTGAACACGGAGGTGGCGTACATTCGGTACTCGATCGGTTGGATCGTGAATAAGTTCGAGTACATGAACCGCGTTACTAAACGCTTCCGCTTACGGTCTACAAGGGTACGTAGACACACTCTCCCTTCTCGTTGCTATGCATCTCCCTGGATAGATCTTGCGTGTGCATAGAATTTTTTTTGTTTTCCATGCAACGTTCCCCAACACCTACATTACTAATGTGCAAGCTAAAAATTATTTTCCAGAATTTATATGACTAAACTAGAGCACACTTGTAGTTCAAATTTGAATTACTCGATGTAAATCACTACAAATTGAATAAATCAATGAAATATAGACAAAAACACTCTCAAATTCATGAAAATTTGGCAGTTGGAATTCCATGTGGTCTACTTTAGGTGAAAATTGAAAGGGCAGAAACTATAATCTTATTTCTCGCACTTGCTTCACAAATAAAGTCATCTTGGGCACTAGAAAAAGAAAAAGGAAATTATTGTGGTATTGGCAGTCTATCATTTTTTTTCCATAAGCTAGTGCACATAAAAAGCTCCCGTGCAAAAGGATTTCAATTTTTTGAGGCTTTTTCATTTTCTATAATTTGTTTCAGATTGTTGTCAAAATTGCATGGATGACTAATCATATAAAGTTGTTTGTACTTTGGCCTCTTTTGTGGCTACTGCCAACATTCGTAATGTGCAAGCTAAAAATTGTTTTTCAGAGTTTATATGACCAAAACTAGAGCGCACTTGCAGTTCAAATTTGAATTACTTGATGTAAATTGCTAGAAATTCAATAAATCAATGAGATATAGCAAAACACTCTCAAATTCATGCAAATTTGACGGCTGGAATCCCATGTGGTCTACTTTAAGTGAAAAATCAAAGGGCACAATTTATAATCTTATTTCTGACACTTGCTTCACAAAAAAGTCATCTTAGGCACTAGAAAAGGAAAAATTATATTTTGTGGTATTGCCAGTTTATCAATTTTTTTCACAAGCTAGTGCACATAAAAGGCTCCCATGCAAAAGGATTTCAATTTTGAGGCTCTTTTCTTTTTCCATAATTTTTTTTCAGATTGTTGTCAAAATTGCATGTATGACTATTCATATAAAGTGGTTTGGAATTTGACCTTTCTTTGTGACTACTACCTACATTCCTAATTTGCAAACTGAAAATTGCATGGATGACTAATTTTATATGTGCTTCCATAAGAAGAACATATTTGCTTCGCGTGAAATCATAGTTGTTCTTCTCAAAAATATATGTGCTTTCATGAGAATCACATACTTGATTCTCGTAGAAGCACAGATCTGCTTCTGAGTTTCTCGAAAGAAAAAATTGTGCTTCCATGGAAAGCACACATTTGCTTCTGTGAGCTTCTCGGGGAAAAAGTGTTCCCACAAGAAGCACAAATTTGCTTCCGCTAGAACTTATCCGAGAATGGGGGAAACAAGTATGTGCTTCTAAAAAATGAAAAATTACAATTGTACTACCGCTGGGTTTTTTCTTTCGTTTTTGGCATTCGATCTTTTTTTGCGTGAATCAATTGTGTTTTGGTTTTTTGAAACCTATTAATATGAGATTTAGTTTTGAAGACCTCGACACGAGAAATCAAACGCTAGAAAATGGTTCGGTATTTGGATGCGCGATTCAAAAGATAAAATATTTTGGAAAAACAAATTATGAAAAAAAACACTTAGGTTACGACAAATGACGTCTATGCAATGCGCCATTTATCGAACCAGAGAAGGGAAAGTGACATTCGCAAGGTTTTCTAGGCTAACACACGCTTACTCTTTATTGCTCAATAATATTTAAAGGAATACAATTGATAGCAGGTTGCAAAAGCCATAAATGACGGCTTTGAGATAAACTAAGAGCATGTTTAGCGATGTTATGTGCCTCCAAATTCGATGCTCTTCCTTCAAAAAGGAAAGAGCATTATTGGAATTCCTATGCCATAATCTTTATCTCCCGGATGATATGACTATGTTTTCCGCCAGTCCCATCCTTTATGTTTGACACGACATCTTTACAGTCTGATGCAACAATGGTGCTTGTTTGTAACAGCACAAATGACAGGGCCATGACCTCTCGACATGCTAAAGCTTCAACCGTAGTGACATTTGCAAGATTTGTTTAGACAAACTCCGAAGTTTTTTATTCAGACGTCACAATGTTTACAGGGATGAAAGAGAGACCGCCCGGCTGTCCCAACCAAACATGTCGGCCAGACGGAAGGGATAATGCATGCTTCGCGAGCTTGTGAGCCTCAATATTCGAGCTCCTAAATTCGTGAGAAATATTACAGACTTGGAAAGCTAATGTATGCTCTATTATTTCATGTATGATCGCACCATACTCTGTTGGATTATTTTCTTGGATATCTTGTACCACCACCTTCGCATCCGAGGCCACTTGGATGTTTGCCATGTTCAAATCATCAGCTAGAGCTAGTGCCTCCCTGATCGACATGCATTCGAGAGTCGCCGGTTCAGATATGCCTCTGAAGACCACTGCCAAGGCTCCCAAGAAGTGACCAGCTGAATCTCTGGAAATCGCAGCTACAGCTCCATGTCTTCTTCCTCTCCGCACTGCAGCATCAACATTAAACTTTGCCAGCCCTCCAGGTGGAGCGATCCGACCTGATCGTCATGGCACAGGTCTTCCAGTTTGCCTTGAATTGATGGATTGCAGTGCGTTGAGTTCATTGACGTATGAGTGTACAAATGCTTGGACTGAAGACGGGCTTTGATAAATATGCTCATATATTGCCTTGCGGCGTGCTCCCCACAATGCCCAAAGAGTGACCACAAAGGTTGTAAAACTCATCATGAGATAGCGCATATTGCATGAAGAAAAGCCACCTCTTCGGATCCGGTTCCTCGTTTTTTCTCAGCACATCAGTAATATGCTCACAAGACAGCACCCACGTACTTCGAGAAATTATGCAGTTAAGTAACGCGTGCCTCCAAGTATCTTCGGCTCCACAGAGGCAACACGCGGCCGTGTCCACCATTTTACGGTGATGCAAGAGTGCCGCCGTCGGAGTGATATGCCTAGCCAATCTCCACAAGAAGACCTTTAGCTTCAATGGTACCTTGATTCCCCAAAGTTTTGTCCAACCCTCCCTATCTGCGTGTGAGTGAGACGACCCCTCTTGCTCATATAACCAGGCTTCACGACTTAACTTCATCTGCTGAATCATCCTATAGGCGGTTCTCACCGAGAATATACCCCGCATGTCTTCGCTCCATGCCCAAAAGTCGAATGACATTTGCAAGTGGATCTACAAGGTCGACAGGGTGGGCCGTGGGATTTTTAGACAGGAAATTACAGATGGGCCTGAGAAAGAAAAGCCCAACAAACTCGTCCCGACCCGTCTAGCCCAACAAACAACGCACCCGATTCTCAAGATTGTCTCAAAAAAAAG
>NC_041387.1:523671487-523678859 GCF_002162155.2 Triticum dicoccoides | reverse complement strand
GCACCTAGGGGACACTGGGACAGACGCACCGAGGCCCTGCGCGTCCCCGACCTCGGCGGCTCGGCTCCCGATCTCGCTGGCTCGCTGCCTGTCTCTCCGGACGCCGTCAGCCATCGCTGTCTGCCTCGTCATCTCTAGACGCCCAGGAGCCGCCCCGCCCGCCCAGCGCTCGGTGCCACCGCGCTTCCCTGGCGCGTCTGCAAGCCGGGCCGGTCGCCCAGTCCGCTCTCCGCCGATTCCGTCACTCGGCCGGCAGTAAGCCTTGATCCCTGTTTGAGGACTTAAGGTAAGTTGTCCACTGTGGCACTGCCCATTCCCCAATTTCTGATTTAGGGTTTGCTCTTTGCTGTCTATTGCATCAATCAGGTGGAAGAGTCAAGTCTATTGTCGCGTTAACTAAACAACCGGACATGCTATCCAGTACATGAACACACAGTCCTGTGAATACATACACATAATTTTTCTATCCACTACATGAACACCTGATCAGTGACAAAATAATGATTTTTCTGATTGTTTGCCACTCTAACAATGCCACTCTTTACAAATTGACAATGCCACAGAGTCTTTTTTGAACTTCTCAAGGTATGTATTATGTAGGCTTCTCTTATGCAAAATTGAGAATTTAAGTATGTCTGTAAGACCATATTGATCTATTTCTATGTGCTATTGGTAAATTAATTAGAACGTTGGCATGTCATATTTGTTGTCAAAAGGAAAGATGGACCACCCTGCTCGTTAGGGCCCCTTTATTCAAAGTTGTTTGTGTGACAATGTATGAGACTTGACTCTGTGATTAAATTAGTAGGATAGAAAATTTTGATTATTGGCTAGCAGACAGGTTTGATTTTGACCTGCAAAAACTGAGATGCAGAGTTAAATACCATTCATCGAGATTTACTGTCCCAATACAAGAAATGGGTGGAAAGATAATACGAAGAATGAGAATTAGGAGAAGATAATACAGTGATGGTCCTTCTTCTGAATTGTCCTTGTTGAGAGAGACTTGAGACAGTTTGATGGACCAAATGCATATATGAATGTTGTATCGTTGATGTTGGACCTTTCTGGACTTTCTTCTTTTGAATTTGTGAATTGCTGGTCAGTGCATGCCTATATTATCTTGTAGTATATGGTAATGTATTGCTAGTTCTTTAGCAAAGGTCATGCCATATTTTTCTTGCACCGAGCCTTGACCGGCTTGCGAGCTTCAAGAGCTTGGCCGGAGGCTTGGGCCTGGCTTGTTGGATCTTCGAGCCCTGAGCTTTCTGTCCAGCCTTAGTTGTGTTGTAATATTTGGAAATTTCAAACATATTTAGTTAAGTCTAATGTTGTGAGACTTGATTAAGCTATTCATATTGCTCTTCTGGTCAATTTCTTATTACTGTGTGATGTCAGATTCTTTTGTAGGTGGCCCACTCTATTATTTGTTTCTAGCTCAGCCACTGCCTCAGAATAGCTTAGGACCTGAGAAGTCCTTTACTCCATAAGGCAAAACAATGGAGGACTGTGCAGCCACCCCTGTTCGCCGCCCTGCCGACCCCTCCTCCCCATCCCTAACCCCGTCTCCCTTGTCTCTGCGCCAGTGGCGCCCAGCGGCGCAGCGCAATCTGCGCAACCAGTGGTCGCGCCTGCTTGCCGCCAAGACCCGGTGGCTGGACGCCGCCGCCAGCGGCCGCTCCCATGCCGCCACACTCGTCAACGCCTACCTCTCCCGCAGGTTGTCCCCTCTCTTGCTCTGTGTTTCGGCGACACTTGAGTTTTTGAGATTTTAGTAACTAGTAACTGACCGCGCCTTGGGCTTGTCATTTTGTCAGTTACATGCCAGGGATGGATTTGGGGGTGCTCAAGGACATGCCCAGGATCCGCGACAGGGCGAGCGCCAAATTGGCCCACAAGGAGGTAGCTACGCTGTCCAGGAACTCGGCCAATCCTCCTCAGCAGTATGGTTTAATTTTCTTGTTCATCTCCTCATTTTCATGTCCCTTGCTTGGTTCAGGTGCAATGCCGCGAGATGCTTCTATCAGCCTACAAGGAGATGGTAATGCTTCATACAAAGCCCATGCTTGTTCATGTCATTTTAGTTGGGACCCTGTAAGCCATTAATGATTGTTTGACTTTTGGTGCTCTTCCTATTTCCTGGTAATAGGTCTGTGCCATGTCCGACTTGGTTAAAGCTTCTCATGCCATGCGGTGTTTCTCCAAAGTATCTGCTGGTAGCCCACTAGTCCGATTTACTGATCGCCAGGATGATTTGAATGATTTAGGGGATGGTGGAGGAGCTCCAGTATACAGATGGGTCTCCATGTTAGAATTTGGTGGGTTACTCGCATTTTTTTATGCAAACTGGATTAAGTTCCATAATCTTTATTTCCCCTTCCCATGTGACTTTACTTGGTTTTAAGAGATTCAGAAATTTTTGTTCTGAAATACGTACTAGGATTCGGATAGACAGATGAACTTTCTTTTCATTTGTGTTTGGCATGACAGAAATGCATGCTTCGAATCGATTTTGTGTAGTTTGGGAAATAGCTCCAACTTAGTCAGAAAGTCAAGTGACTTTTATATAGTTAGTAAATAATTTGCAAGTTATTCAGTGTAGCACTGCCACATTAGATCAACTTTACTGAATAAATATCTAGTTTCTTATATTCAAAGTGATTTGTCCATAATTTCTTTCTAAAATAGCTACTCAAGATCAGATCTTCCTGATCCAGCAAGATACGGCTAACATATTGATTTGTTTTATTCGTGAATTGATCTCAGAAAACCTCGCCAAAGAGCTTGTTGAGATGTTTGTTTCAGAGCTACAATTGAAGGTATGTCATCACACAATTCTGCTATGTTTTAGCTTGTGCACTTAGAAATCGTTTTTTTTTACATACCCGTTTCTCCTGAACTTTTGGAAAATTCCTGACAGTGGAAATCACTTTGAATGTAGAGACTGATTGTCTTGGACCTCCTGTCAATTAACTTAAAAGAAGGTGCAGGTCCTTCATTAGAATGGTCAGATGAGCTATATGACGGGGAATTGTACGAATTTCAGAGTATTGCCTTGGGGTCTGGAGACAGCTTCCCACTACCTGAGAATTGGAAGGCTGATGTCTTTCAGGGACGGCGACCTGGACATGCTCCATCCCATGAGGTTTTACAGGTGTTGATCCAATTTTTGCAATAGTGTTGCATGTATTCCCTTAGAAATCAACTGTCTCTGTCCTGATGTTTAGATCTTTAATTGTTTGTTTGGTAGACTCGTTGTAAATAAAGGATGAGAGCGGCATCTTTGGTTTAGATCAAATGTGTTATGCTCATTGCAGCATGCTTTCTAACGAGGGTTCTGTCTTTTCAATTATTATTTTACAGGTTTATTTAACCTGTTGGCTTGCTAATGTGAACATCAAGACGAGTAGGTAATTGCTCCATCTGCTTTAGCTTTGGATTTTACAAACTATTCCCTCCGTTCCGAATTACTTGTCGTAGGTATGGATGTATCTAAATGTATTTTAGTTCTAGATACATCCGTTTCTCCGACAAGTAATTTGAAACGGAGGGAGTATAAGGATACCTGAATTTCGAAATTAAGCTGTATCATATGGCTTTGGTGATAATGTGATAGTATTGATCTCTTGATTTTATTTTCAGAGTTGACGAAATATTTGAGCTTGTTGGGGAAGAGATGCAGATCAAACTGCGTTGAAGATTTTGATGCATAGAATTTAAGCGGGAACCATTCGGGAATGTTCAGGTTATTTTTTTCCTTAACGGAAGTGATTTAGGCTAATTAGCCTGTGTGATATGCCCTGAGAAAGAGGGCTCATCTAATCTTTCTCAAATGCATTACTGTTAGCTTGAATACAGTTGCCCAGGCCCACCAATTTGTGTAACAAGGCTGAGCCATGAGCCCACCAGTTCCTGGAAATCCAGAATGCCTTGCCTCTGTTTGACGTTCCAGATAGTAGTACGTAGCTATCGCTAATCCACCTGATCACTTGGGAGATTTGGCGCGAACGAAACAGAAGACTGTTCCAGCAGGAAACATTGGAACTTCACCCCTTTTAGTCGACTCGTTAGAGATG
The DNA here is from genome assembly GCF_002162155.2 of Triticum dicoccoides. Classification (NCBI taxonomy): domain Eukaryota; kingdom Viridiplantae; phylum Streptophyta; class Magnoliopsida; order Poales; family Poaceae; genus Triticum; species Triticum dicoccoides. The sequence continues at coordinate 523,674,783 of NC_041387.1, read as the reverse complement.
GGATCAAGCTGTGGAACCTGGCGGGAGCTGAAATCCCTTTCGACCCGGGTTGAGTTCCTGTTTGTGTTTTAGCAGGAGTTGTTCTTTCTTTTCCCTTATTTCCTTTTGAGCCTCTCCCTTGGTTTGGCTCCGACCCTCTCTCTGGGTCTTCCCTGTACTTTGTGTTTCCCTCCTGATCAATGAATTTGGTAGTCCACTACCAACATTCAAAAAAGGAAAAAGAAAGATAGTGCTAGAACGTAGCTGAGAGCAGCCTGACACTAGACTCTTCAAGTGCCAATTTCAGAATCTGCTCATGGCTAGTTTATTTTCAGACACAGCCGGACAGTCGAAATATGTGAGAGAGAAATCAAGTCACCACTATTCTCCGAGTTCTTAATATGTCTGCACACCTCCATGTTCTTGTTAAAGGTATACATGGCATCTCTCCGCCCTTGTTTTGGGTGGTGTTGCCTTGCTCGTTTCCAGCATTCGTCTTGCCATCACCAAGTTTGCTCTAGGCCACAGAGTGCAAGCTAGTACAGTACAAAAGATGCCACGAAGGAGCAATTCATCAGTGCTCGCCCAGGGGTTAATGCTAGCACAGCACAGCACAGGAGGAGCCCAACTTATGAGGAGCTTATTATGATGATTGGCTGCAAGGAACAGCATAGCACAGGAGTCAGGAGGACCCCAAAGCCCTTTTAAAACTTGGCCATGCTGCCATGGACAAGCGAGACAATCCAGGTGCCTGTCTGCTGCATGCCCTGCCTGTTCCATTCCACTCCATTTAAAGGGATAGAAAAAGGAAATGAACGTTCACATGATCACATCCCTGTTCCCGGGACACTGGTCAAACCATGTGGCTCCTGCAGTGCCTCCCTGAATTAAAACCACAGGACCTTTTGGCTCCTGCTTGTGACAGAGTACTGGTTTCCTCCGTTTCTTTTCTCCTGGGATCACATGACCGCCCACGTCAGGCAAATGGACAGACAGCCGTGGCACGGCGTCCAGTCCAGTCCGGCAGGGGGGGACACATTATTCTGTTCCGTGGGCGTGGGGAGAATGATGCCATGCCGGACGCGGCGGCCAGCAGCCGCAGCTGCAGCGTGCGATCCGTGTCACGAGCGAGCTGGTCAATCCAGTCGGGCCGCGTGAGTACTAATCAATCAATGCCCTGTGACTGTGAGGAAGAAAGAGAATGTCGTTGGTTCCTTTGTCTCCACTTGGGGATCTGTCCGGCTCCTCTCCTGGCCCTTTCCGATGTTCTTTTCGAGGACGACCAAGTTGTCATACTTGCTTATAAATATACTAGTCCACTCGATCGATATCGCATCAGGTCCAGCCACGAGTGCACCAGCACTTCTCTGCCTGGCAGTGTCGTACTGTCGTTGTCCAGGTGCCATGTCTGTCCTGGTCCTGGTCGTCGTCATCATCGGAAAGTGCGGCGCACACGCACGGACACGTACGGTGGATGAGAATCCGGCCCTTGTTTATGGGGGGGGAAGGAAAGTCACGCTTGCAGCTGCAGGGTGTCCATGTCAGCTTGAAAAGAGCCGGCCAACTCAAGTCAACCTCAAGCCAGGCTTAGCCGGACGTGTGTTTGGTTTTAATTCTAGACTAGAGGAGAGAGAGAGAGACCAGAAAGAAAGGAGGTTCCCATCCAACAAAAGGCTGGGATTATTTGATCCTCTCACTCTCACGTTCGAGCTTAGTGAGTGAGTGAGTGACGCAAAGTACAAAAAGGGCGCTCATGATGTGACCAGATCAAATGACCCTCCCACTTTTGCTTGCATTTATAAAACAAACGCACGCACGCACACAGAAAGGAAAGCATCAGCATTCAACGGTAGGACTGACCAGTAGCGTGGCAGTTCTGGATACGATTGGAAAGGTTGTTCGGTCGCTTTACCTTATCTGTCCAAGAAGCTTGGAGCAAGCAAAGCCTGTGATTGGGCATGCAGCTAGCTGATCCAGCCCGTGCATGCATGTGACGTTGCTACCACCATCACGTCTGCCGGCCAGCCAGTCTGACCCGACCTTCCGAATGCTGCTGACTCGCAGGCGGGCAGCCGACACCAGTGGGCACTGCCGGCCGGATAGGGCAACGAACAAGTCACGGTCTGTGCGTCGACCGATGCCGCCTTCCATCCAATGTGTGCAGTGCACCTGTGAGGGACCCTGTGCTTGCGACTGCAACGGCCGCTTGTCCTGTGCTGCCCCTGCTCCTGCTCCTTTTGTGGCCTTGCTCCGGTCGCAATTAAGCAAGCAGGGCCTGCCATGTCCTGCCGGCATCAGCATCGCCACCATGTCCTGTAGCAACTGACTCGCTGGTCACTGCTGACCGATCGACTGACCCAACTGATTCGGATGCTGCGAGCTGCCGCTTTGGCATACGTGGACTAGCTAACAGTGGCAGTGGCAGGGAATGTTCCAAACGCCCCAACAACGGGTACTACTGCTGCCCCACTAGGATAGCACAGTCCCCAGCTCCCAATGGCATGTGACGGTATGTTCGTGCGTGTGATATTTGATTGATGACGAGACGGAAAGGGTTGTACTTTATAGTGAGGTGTGCCCACCGGGAACAGCATGTACGTGTAGCAGGAGGAATGGAATGGATGATGAGCGTGTCATCATAATAACTCCTACCTGTTGGCAGCTTCTTTAACAGACCGTCTACACGGACGGCTTTCACGTCCTTCTGTTAAGCCATCGGCACTTTCAACTTTGGATGCGGGTGGGGACTAGGCTACAACAATAAGGTGTGCCATGCCCATCGGCAATATGCAATATTAGAAACAATCTATATATGCTTTGAGACCAAGTGGTTCGATCGCCGGTTGAATTGATATGTTAGACTTGCGCCTTTCCAAAATAGTGGGTGGGAATGAATAAATCTAACACGGATGAATTGTTGCATGATGGGGCTGAAATCCTGCATAAGGGGGTGCTTTCCCGAAGATTGTGGACGGCATGGAAGACTACGAATCCGGGATGGTGAAGCTGGTGATCATGACATGGAGGATTCAAAATTGTTGAGGTGGACTGCTTGGCTCTCGATCCCGTCAGAAGTCTATCAGTTGGTGCATACTCGCCTTAAATAGGTGCTGTAACATTCTCTTCTTATTCTATCACTATGTCTTTTATGTCTGGTGTTAGACTTGAACTTCCGTCGTTCTGTTATTGATGGTTAGTAGTGGAACCAGACAACATCATGCCGCGTAGAAAAAACAATATAGAGCAGATTGTTTCTTTTAACTACGTTTTCACTATGTGGAATGATCAATATCCAGATATCTATACTCTTGTCCTAG
>NC_041387.1:523668488-523671064 GCF_002162155.2 Triticum dicoccoides | reverse complement strand
TTCTAACACAAAATTTGATAAAACTCTATCACGCCCAAATTTGTATCCATGTGTAAAGATAATGTAAGGGTGATATTCTTCTTATTAACGTGTGCCAAGATGGACAACCTGCCACTTACCTATGTTCAGTATGCAAGTTCAATGGAAGATTTGTTATGGTGGAATTATTTGAAAATGCACTACAACCATGGGCCATAAAATGAATCCATGTGTTTCCAAGACAATAATTATGGCCTTCCCATTTATCTGCTCTAGGTAAACACTTGTTCTTTCCTTACATTGAAGCACATGTTAAAAATTTCCATATTTAAGTACACATATACATAACTCGTTAGACACAACTAAATCTTGCAAATGCAAATTGAGCTAACTTATTTACTATGCTTATACCAAGTGGTTTACCTAGTTGATAGCCCTTGGTATGCATATGTAAATGTAAGATACAATATGATGTATATGCCTTTTTTGCAAGTAAGATCATGTATACACTCTTGATTAAGGTAAATATAACATACACCATCTATATGTGGTTAAATAGTGGAATACTTCAGCCATGAAAAATGCTAAAAATGACGCCTAATGATAATGCAGGCACACGTGAGATATGTATGTTACCAAAACGACAACACACCAACTATCTCCAACCCTTGCAACTACAAGAACGACAATACATCATTTATGGCCAGCCCAGACCTCCACGAAAACGACAATACAAAAGCATACCACTTATGGACACACACTAGATGATGCCTCACACTCCAGCTACGAGCGCATACCTCGTATGACACCTGGTGGATCATCGGGAAAGGCATCTGAAAACATTAAAAACATGTACACCATGGCCATACAACCTCCCCACTTAAAGTAAAACATATCGAACCACCATCTCACAACTCACCCCCACCCTCAACATAATACCCGTCTCCGCCTCCCCCACCCCGATCAATATAAATTGAGGACCAGGGCCCGAGATAGGTCTTGCCTTGTGTTGTAGCCCTCTACCTTGGTTATGCGACAACGTGGTTATGCGGCGAGGAAGATAGGGCTAGGCGGCTCATCTGGGACAAAAGGGGAGGGCTCGCCCTTACTAATCCTAGAGCGATTGGGCAAGGAAGAGAAGAGGAGGCGGTCTGGGAGTTCTGGCAGCAAGTCTATGCCCTTCTTCTTGAACGGATTTCTCGCGATCCCAAGGTATAAAATCCAGATCTATGTTTTAGGGGTGGAGATCTAGATCTATTTTCTGGGGGTGGAGATCCAGTTCTGTTTGATCCTAATAGGATAGACCTCGCTAGATGGTAATCTTAAAGTGTCTGATTTACCTTCTTTTGTAATGGGTTTCATGCCGATTTTCACGCCCGCGATTTGTTGTTAGGATAAAATATGTGTTGATGGTTGTGTGCAGATATTTGTACATATAGCCCGCTAAAATCGTGGATTGCGCTGGTAAACCCCCCCGTGGATTACTGCTTCTATGGTGTGCCTTAGCTGTAGTATCATGGATCGAGGGATGTCCTCCTTGTTTTGGCGGTTGATTTCAATTCACGTGTGTCTTTCTTGTGTAGTTAACTTATTGGGTTTATGATTGATTAGATTACCATGACAGAATAATAACAGGTGCGTGAACAACTAACCCCTTTTCTTTTTTCTTCAATAAAAACTAGGTAAACCCAAATTTGTTAAAACTAGGTAAAACCAAATTTGTTATACACTGTGTTTGTTGTGTCAATCAATATGCTCATTTTGTTGCACTTTGTGTGACATTAGTGAATTTGCTTGTTAAAAAAACTTGTTGAACTAAAAATAAACCTTTTATTTGTTCATGACTTGGACGTTTGATTTAAGGAGTGGCGTAATCATAGTTTCCATATACTCTTCATTCATGTAATACTTCATATTTTGTAGATCATTGTATTATAACTTTTATTCCAATCTTGCTTCATAGGCAAATGAGAGGAGACATATGTTAGTGTGGCGGGACACAACATATAAGATACGTTTGTCATCAAATTCTACTGTTGCGTGTAGGAACAAAAGGTCAAAGAGATGTTTTTCCCTATGCGCCAATATATAAAAGGATATGGTGAGCACATAAACATGAAATATATAAGAATGATATAATTTGTTTGTCGTACTACTTAAGGTTGGAAGGGCACCTTGCTTTCCATTCTTGCAAACTTTACAGGGTCATGACACTTGCTTCATGAGAGTATGACATTACACATATATGTGTTGTGCAGAAAATAGCAATGCTTCTGAACACCCATTTCATCGTCAAATTTTCTAATGCAACATCTTCTGTAGATTTATGTGTGTGGTGGTACATATTATGAGATGTCATGTTATTATTGTCATCCTATTGAAGTCACGTGGTTATAGAATTAGTAATGGAGTCAGGATTTTTGTCTACAATATATGCAATATGTGTATAAAACTATAAGAGGGTAACCTCATCTCTTGTTCAATGGCTCATTTAGTTAATCCCACCCCCTGTTTGAGTCCCCAAGCCGCCCACTTTGTGTAGCGCCTTCGTTCATATCTGCCCAGTTCTAATCCTGATTCAGTCCTATAGGCCCCCC
>NC_041387.1:523636624-523668289 GCF_002162155.2 Triticum dicoccoides | reverse complement strand
CCCCCATTTTCCTGGGGTTTAAATCATCTTCTTCTAGCCTATAAAAAATTTTCTCAGACATTAACTGGGGTGCGAGGGTGAAGATCATTCAACCTGTACAGAGATGGGCCCCCCCTGGAAGATTGAATCCCAACTGAACCAAATGAGTGAGGCCTAAAAGAGGTCATCACAAGCTATATGGTCTCAGCGACACAAAAATCGCTCTACCCAACTCAATCAATATTCTGTTAACTCTTCTGCCCAAAACCAATGTGATCAGTTCACTTACATCATACCCAAATATATACCACCTGTGTATCAAATTATAAGAGTTTATGCAAAAATGTCTTATATTTTGATAGGGAGGGAGTATATCTTTTATCCTAGGTATTATAGTACTCCTATTATGTTACCTTGGGCAGAATAGCCAACCACACTTATTTTGAGCGGTAAAAAATCAGCTTGATTAGCCCACTGTCCTGCAAACCCACACTTGCTTTCTTGAGCGGTAAAAAAAAAGTCACCCTTGGCTCACCGCTTTCCTTTCTCCGGGGGAGGGGGGGCTCGCATCCCCGTAGCGCCCTTTCCTCCTTTTCTTTCCCACCCGCACCACGCGGCTGTCCTTTTCCTCCCCTAACGCCGTTACCCGCCCCCGTCCCGGATCTGACGGCCCCGAGCCCCGCCCGCCGCCAGTTGACGGCCCCGATCGCGCCTCCCCGCCCGGCCGGGCCCACCGCCGGGCGCCTTCGTTGAAAACTTCGCAGGGCCAGTATACCACGCTTTATCTTCGCCCGTCGCGAGCGAGCTAGAGAGAGAGAGAGAGAGAGCTGCTGCCCGATAGTACTCCTAGCTCCGCCTCCCCCTTCCACCCTCCCCCGCTTCTCTCTCCTCGGCGCCGCGGAGCTCCAAACCCTCGCCATTTGGCCGCGCCGAACCCTAACCCTAGCCCGCCGGCCGCTCCCCCGCGGAGCACCCCCCGCGCCGCGGCCCGGGGCCGACAGGCGCGCCGATCCGATCCGCCCGCTCCGCCCGCACGCCCGGCCGCCGCGCCGATCGAGGTAGGTCTTGCACGAATCGGCCCGGAATTCGCGGCCCTCCGCTGGCTGCTCGCTCGTCTGCCGCGCGTGAATCGGGCGGTCCCTGTTGCCGCTGGAGCTGGGGGAATTATTTTCGGGTGGGGGAGTTTTAGGGTTTTTTCCCCTCTCTCTCGGGGGATCTGCGCCGGTGGGCGAACTGGGAGCTCCCCGGCGGTCGATCTCGGGGGCGCGTGGCCTCCCGCGCTTGATAGGCTGCTGGTTTTTGGGGCGCGTGGTGGGTAATTTGCGCGTGACGGGCCCGGGGTTTGGGTCGATTCGAGCTTGAGCTCAGCTCACCTCAGCTCGTGCTCGTAGTCGACCGTTGGTTGGAGCTTAGCTTGAGCTGCCCTCTGCTCAGTGCTCCGGGATTCGGGCGTCTGGTAGTGGGCAGGGAGACGTGGGGGGATTTGGGGATGCTCCAGCAGATGCGCGACGCTTGGTTTCTGCTGTTCCCTTCATTTTTTTTGTCGTGGACCTACTTTTCTCTGGCTCCCTCGAGCTCCGAGCTTAGATTGGCTGCGGCAGCGTCCGGGTGGATCCCCTCTTGTCTCTTTTGCATTTTTGAAGATTTGTTCAGCTGTACCCCTCTTTGGAAGGTGTATATGTGGGAGAAAGATGAGAGTTTTTAGGCTTTAGCGAAGAGATGGGAGTGATTGTGCTAGCATCGAAACATTGTAACTTCATTTTGTCTTAGTTTGCTTGATTTGCTCCCCGTATGAGGGGCATGAGGTGTCTGCCGTGAGATTTGGCTGTCCGTTGATTGTAACAAGATGATGTTGTCTTTGTCCTAGTGTTTGTCATTAGAGATTGTAGTGCTGTGTTAGTGTTTCCGTTTTGGATAATGGTAGTGTTTCGTGCGAGGTGAAAGCTGTGGTTTTGCCTGTGTGCTAGTTAAGAGTATTTCTTGCCAGACACTCATGATTTAACCCTGCTTTTAGTGGCCGGCCATCTAGATAACGAGCTCAAGTAGGATAATTGCTACTTGTTCCTGAGTTGTTTTGAACCTTTATCTCTTGCATTGTGCTAATTGGCTTCACTTGCCACCCACAAGCTAACAAATGTGCAACAAGTTCACAGTTGAAACTTAAATTGCACCTCCGTCTATTTCAAAACTGTTCTTTTCTGGCATGGGCACACACTTGAGGTTGTGGATGCCCATATTTAAGCCATTCTCACTAATTAATCAACCATGCTTCTTAGGGCGCTCCCAATTCGTTGGCTCTTAACACGTTATCATAGGTAGTGGATTTTTTAGAGATAATCACCACAATGCATCACATATTACATTTAATTGGTTTAGGACCATGTTTGCATCTCAACCTTGTGGCCTAATTGTGGAGAGAAGGGAATGATTTTGTCTGATATCATGCTCCACTGGCCTTTTGGCCTCCGGAGTAAAAACTAGGGAGATAAGCCACACTGGATCAGAGCATTGAGTACACCGCATAGGGAAACGAGCTAAGAGGCGTATCTCCACTAACATACAACTTGCCTCTCTCTCTTCTTTAAATAAAGTGCCACCTCAGCATTTTGTCTGATATTGTGCTAAGAGACAAGCATTGGGAGTACCCTTAATTCTAATGCATATACACCGGTTGTTTTCAGTTGCAGCTAATCTTGATTAGTTTTCTTATCGCTGTTGAAACATGTTTATGGCTTTAATTTGAATAAGTTCCAAACCCCACAATAGATATGGTTGGCCAAGGTAGTTGGCATATGCACCATTACTTTGCATGCTTTTGATGCTGAAGAATTTTCCTCAGTAGGCTTAAAGTGTTGTCCTCGTGAATCATGAATGCGTGTCCTTGTGGAATATACTGAACTGGTACTGATTCATTTACTGTAGAATCATTGAACAATGTTCTTACGTAAACGTTCTTCAAAATGGGCAGGCTACAGATAAATAGAAGGGACATCTACAGATTCGTTTAGCCTGAGTAAATTCTTGTCAGTCCAGGGTGAGCCTTCTTTGGATGCTGTAAGTTCAGTGGAATCATATTCATCATACCAGCAGGCAGTTGTATCTGGTCGTATTGTCATTTGATATGAAACTTTGGGATTTGCCAATTGCAGACAGTTCACGCTTTCACGGGCATTAGACCCGTAGGGACTTCAGAAATGTCACAGTTTCACCACACACAGCATGGGGGTGATGGTGATTTTCAGATGTGGCAACAACAGATGATGTACAAGCAATTGCAGGAGTTCCAGAGGCAGCAAAATGCCCAGCAGATTGATCATGGAGCCAGAATGCAGCCCTCTTTTGGACAGTTTCAAGCTCCAGCAAGAGCAGCGCCTGCTGATCAATTACCGGTGATAACAAATGAAATGCCAAGCAATGAGGCCACGGCTTATACGTGGCCACAAAATTTTGCTAGTGGTGACCCAAGGTTGCCAAGCAACTCACAAATGGTGAATACAGGTAGTAACACAAACTGGGAGCAGTATGGTGGTGCTCCTGCCATGGGCAATTTCATGAATGGTTCGGTATTTCCAAATACTCAAAGTCAACCGATGCGACCAATGGGGTTAGCTACACAGCAAATGAACCAGTCCTTCTATCAAATACCTGCTACCAGCAGAGGCGGGTCTGTTAACCAGTACCCCCAGTTCTTAGGGATCCCAGCTGATCTCCAGAATGCAATGACAAGGGCAAGCAGTCATCAGCCTGAAAAGGTATCAAGGCCATTTAGCTCGTTAATGGATGAGCCTAGTCCGCAGGAGAAAGGTGCCTCCAGTTCTATGCAGAATTTTCGAGGAAAGGGAGGCTTCTTAAGCAATAGTCCGTTACAAAGTCAAGGTGATAATAACAAGGCAGGCAGCCCTGTTCCAGTGAATCATCTACGACATGGTTTTCAACTCCAAGATTTTCATGGTAGGTCAAACCAACTACAAGCAGGCCTGCAAGAGAAATCAACAATGCAGGTAGCACCAGCAAGTGGTGGCGCTAGCCTTGACCCTACCGAGGAGAAGTTCTTGTTTGGGGATGATGAGGATAGCAACTGGGGAGCTTTGTTGAAGGGTGACAACGATCATGGTAATTCTTTGGATAATGATAACTTTGGTGGTGCTTTGCCATCTCTACAGAGTGGGAGCTGGAGTGCCCTTATGCAGGAAACGCTACAGTCTTCAACCAGTAAAGATAATCCCAAGGAAGAATGGAGTGGCCTCAGTTTGCAGAAAACACAGACAGTCGCTAATAACTCGACTTTACCAGCTCGTGACCAGAGTAAGCTTGCTGCATCAAGCGGTGGACTACAGAATGCACGACCCTCGTCAGCATCTAGCTATGGTGATGGAACAATGAATAATCCAGATTTTACCAGTTTTCAGCATGCTACAAGAAGTCCGTACGAGCAAAGAGATAAAACACCACATGAATCTCCTCGTGCTACTGTTACCAATCATCAGTCAACTGCAGAAGCCAATAATGGGTATATTCAGCAGAGCTTGAAGCAAAAGCAGTCTGATGAATATGGGAGACAAGAACAGGTGCATTTGTCAAATGGCAATTGGGCTCAGCAGAAATCTGAAACGCCAAGAAATAGCTCACACTCAACTGGTGCACCATCAAGTACACATGGATTTTGGATGTCACAACAAAACACTGTCGATCACAATATCAACCAAGAGTCGGGCAATAGCCAGAATGACTGGAAGAGCAACAGCCCCCTTGGACAAGACATCAGCAGTACCCAAAATGTCTTTAATAGTGATGGAAACTTTTGGAAGTCAAGTGGAGGTAATGCAAATTCAGTCCACAGGCTTCAGCAGATGAAGCCTGATATAAGCACTTCGCAAATGCAGAAGGACAGTTCTGATGGTAAAGGTGTTAGTATGATGGGCTCAAGCATGCCAACAATAAACCCGAACCAGCATCAGATGGTTATGGGTCGAACCGGTGAGCATGGTGGGATGAACCATAACATTGGACGTAGGGGTTCAGAAACCTCAGAATCTTTAAGAAGAAGTGCTGAGCCAAGACCAAATGACTGCAACCAGGAGTACCAAAATGCAATACATATGGAAAGGCCAGGAAACATTTTAAATCATGGGCAGCATGTGAACAGTGACCATGCTGCCAGGAGGCATCCTTTCTTTGCTGCAAAAGAATCCCAAAATTCGGGATCAGGTCAGCAAGCAGGGGGATCTTACATGTTGCAGAATCATGCCATGGACAACACAGGGGTAAACATTAGGCATTCTCCGGGTAATCCAGTTTCGAACAATCAGTTTCCGCCTCAGTCACTTCAGGGACAAAATAACCTGAAGCCACGATTTGTCACCAACTCCCAAGTTGCTGCCAATATGGCTTCAGTTAATGAGGTATGGGTTTCTTGCTTAAACAAGCGTTATGATTTACACATTTTTGGTCTCTTGTAATATATTACTTATGAAGCTACTTTCTTAATTTTTAGAAAATGCTGGTGGGGGATGAACACTTTAAATCTCGACATGGTGTCACTAACAGTTCCAGTGCATCACCCTTTGGAGTATCTGATGCCGGTCTGTCTCAGAATAGAGCAGTTCAGAACAGGTACTTCCTCCTTTTCATTTGTAACTACTCTAGCCAGGTTATTCCTGAGTAAATCCTAAATATCCCATCGTTGAAGTGTTAAAGCTTTACCTATGCAATTTATTTTGTGCTCTTGTTTCTCTCGACTTGTCAGAATAATATCTGGTTAGTTTTGACAAGGTATGACTACCACTAACGAAGAAGGCCCACATCCTTGTACGCTACCAATAACAGTATAGTTTTTCCAAATAGTATCAGAATTGTAGGATCATATCTGTATTGCAGAATCATATATGTATTGAAATGGTCTGGAGAGTCGTTATAGTATTGAAATGGTCTGGAGAATCATGTACTGAAATGGTCTAGTAGGATAAGGGTATCGTAAGATTCTAAGATACGTATCGGGACACTGACAACAATGCTTTGATCTATTACAGTAATAGTCAACATTTTTTGTACCACATGATATTATCTTTTGTCATGATTAGTCCTTCCAAGAGTTTTTCATTAGCAAATTTATACTTGTTGTTCTTTATGATAACTGACAAATATATATGTATGTTTAATGTAGTCAACACATGCTGCAACTTCTTCATAAGGTGGACAACTCAACAGATAGCAATGCACTTACTGACATGGCCAACAGTCCTCTCGATAATGTTGCTAATACTCAGCAGCAACTTAATCAATCTTCTTTGCAAGGATTTGGATTAAGACTAGCACCACCGTCCCAGCGACATCCAACTTCAGATCATTTATGGTCTAGTCACACTAATGCTGATGGCAAGCAACCTGAACACTCAGCAAGGGGAGAACACCAGGCCCAGCTACCTTCCACTGCCACCAATTATTCGTCACCTGCTCATCGAAGCTCACAGCCAACACCATTTAATTCTTCGGAAATGGGTGGTACTGGACAGCCAGCTGCACATTTCCCCCAGTTAGGTTCCGGGCAGCAATATCCTGTGCCAGACACAAGATCAGGTTCTGTACCCATGCCTCAGCAAGACAGCACAGCTACAGTATTCAAGAACGTATGGACAAACATATCGGCGCAACGTCTAGCTGGTACCCAATCTAACAAGATTACACCCAATATTCTCCAGTCTATGATGTTCTCCAGCAACCCCAACTTATGGGGTTCGCAAAAGGCAGACGACCAAGGACAGAAGGTTTCAACACCACCTGATGTAGCCACAAGTTCTGCCAATTCACATAATCAAGAGACAAAACAAGCTCTGGACAGTGATGCAGGGTTAGCCTCTTCTGAGATGGCAAATTTTGATTCGACTGGAGCTGCTGTACCCAGAGGGAATCAAGCCCTGCAGAAGCATTCTTCAGACGGGAACTTTGCCATTCCTGCTTCATCCTTGGCACAATTGCGTCAGCAAGGTATCATGAACCCTAGGCAGGGAGAGAACCCTGCAGCTAACTTTCAGGTTATGAATACTTCTCACAACACTGGTACTAATACGAGTGGCATTGGGTTACATGGAAACCCAACAGCTTCAAACCTCCAACAGACAAATTTTGCTCTTCTGCATCAAATGCAAGCAATGGGTCATGTGGATGTTGATCCAGGCAATAAAACTGGAAAGATGCTTAAACCAAATGAGATTAGTTCTGACGCGTCGCAAGTTGACTGGAAGTCTGCTCAGAGGTTTGCACATGGAGCCAATAACTCACTCAGGTCGTCTATAGATAACATTGGCAGTACTAGTGTCCAAGGGTCATTCCCTTCAGACATGAAAATGCTAAGCTTTGCTCCAAGGAACAATGAGGAGAGAAGTACAAGCATACCTTCTCAGATCCCTTCTAGGGAAGTTCTCTCTCATGGTATGGTCATGCGTAATGATCATCAAAGTCAAGTTCAGTCTCTTGGAACAAATGTATCATCCAATTTGATTGAAAGAAGTGAGAGACCTGGGATAAACCCTCAAATGGCACCCTCTTGGTTTGAACATTATGGAAACCAAAGAAATGGTCAGAGTCCTTCTGTGTTTAATGCTCAGAAGACCCCAACTCCACCATATAATGTTCCAAAAGCTTCTTGGTGCATGGAAAATAACTCTCTCGAGGATAGAGCTGATGCCGGCCAAGCTGCCAGGCCTTTGGTGCCTAATATGAAGACAGCTTTGGTGACAAGGCCAAAGAAGCGCAAATTTACAGAACGTGCTCTTGTTTCTTGGCATAAAATCAGTGAAGGCACTCAAAAGTTGAGAAAGACAAGGTGAATTTTCTCCCCTTGCAGGGCAGTAGTTTGGATTTGTGTTGAAGCATATTTTCTGTCCTCTTACTGTTACTCCTCTTACTGTTACTGTCAGCACCAGTAGTTTATGTGACTTGCAGTTACTTATTTGTTGAGTTGTTTATCTTATGTTGCCTTGATGTTGCTAACAATTGTGACCATCTTCAATTGCTGGACAGCACGAATGAGATGGATTGGGCTTGGGCAGCTAATAGATTAATTAAGAAGGTTTGCGCTGCTATACTATTTCAGCTACTTTAGGTCTTGCATATTGGTTCAAAGGGTTTTCATTTGACACCAATTAAATTTCTTAACAGTCTGAGGATGATCCGGAAAGTCTGGAAGATGCCCCGGTAAATTATTTACCACGGAAAAGGCTAATTATGACCACAAAGTTGATTCAGGAAGTTTTCCCTGCTATACCAGCAAGAGTTCTCAGAGCACAAGCTGTATCAGCTTATGAAAGTGCTACATACAATATCGCAATGTTCACTCTAGGAGATACATGCATAATCTCATCAGATAACTCTCGCGCTCTTGCAGATAATGAAAATAAGTAAGTCTTTGTAAACTTATCTTTTTTTGCTTATTCTCTCTTGTGGTCATGAAAGTAAAATTTACTTTTATAACCTCATTGCTGAAAGGCTAATTATTACACTGTCATTGATCAGCCCATCCGAACAAAGAACAAGTGCCAAGCAAATGGAAGACAAGTTATCAAAGGTTGTGGAAGTCTTTGTTGGAAGAATCAGGAAAATGGAAAACGACTATATGAGGTACGAGCACCCTCCACCCCCCACCCCGCCCACACACATTGCTTATTGGCTAGCTAGTTTAAAAAACAACATTGCGGTTTTTCATTTATTTATGGGCTCCTGTGGGGTGTGTGCGCCTGCATATAAAAATATCCAACATAATTTGGTAGAACATCTGAGCATGTTAGAATATTTGTACATGTAAATAGTTGTGTAGTAAAAATAATTGCATACACTGTGCTAGAAAGATAAAAGATTGCCAGAAGGGAAACATTTGGGCCTTCTGGACCAGTCAATTTTGAGGGGCTTATTGAGATGTTAGCTGGCTTGGTTCTTCCTTTCTTTTACTTAATTTTGCTAAGATCTTAACTTCCGTTTATATTGCGTTTTCATGTGCAAAATAATATTTTTGGCTACTTCATCATAACATTTTTTAAGCTGGGCTTGGTTGTTGATGATATATTTTAATATTTCTAGGGCCCTAATTCTTTTTGACTTTGATCATATGGTAGGAATGAACGTTGATATGCTGAATCATAACCAAATGAACAGTGAACATCACTTAGAAATTTTATTTATTCAAATAAAGTTACACTGTTTTCCTATTTTTCTCAAGAATTTTGTTCTTGAACTCGCATGTTTCATATGCGTGGCAATAATCTAATAATCAACAGCTTACTATGTACAGAGATTTCAGTTGCGTCGCATTTCTGAAAACATTAACTAGCTTTTGTTGATCTTTAATTCCTTGTGCACTCTCACTCATGACACCAATTCCATTTTACTACTTTGTTGTCGACTTATCTCTGTTTAATTGATGATAGTTCTCTCAACACCGTTTTCCCTCTTGTTGCAGCTTGAGCAAGAGGGCTTCGATGCTAGATGTGCATCTGGAGTGCCAGGATTTGGAAAGGATTTCAATCGTAAATCGTCTGGGAAGATTCCATGGCCGAAACCATGCAGCTGGTGTCGAGGCCTCATCTGGCTCACAAATGGTTTCTCGCAGAATTTTCCCTGATAGACATGTAATGTCTTTCTCTGTGCCAGGAAATCTTCCCGAAGAGGTGCACTGTTTGGCACTCTAGTGCATCGATTTCTTGCATTGTTCCTCAAACCTCTCCTCAGATCACCTCTGTGGCTACAAGTGTGATTTCCAATGCTCCCTTTTCTCCTGCAAAGCACGGCGTTTATACAGAACGGTCAGATCCAGGGGTGGTTTGGAAATCTCAACCGTCGCATATGCCACAGAGGCGCCCAAGGGATGTGTCCGGCCGATCAACTCAGTGCGGGCTGTTGTTATTTCTCCCTTGTATGAAGTATAGGTCCCTGTATATTGTGGAAAGTATTTCATCATTTTACTGATGAAGGAAGGGTGTTAGCTTCACAATTCGTTAGAGAAGTCGATGCTTACTAGCTTTAGTACATCTAGCGGAAGTTTCCGCTACTTGTCATCTTTTTATCCATGATGATGAAGAAAGAGTGTTGGCAGTTTAGAGGGGTGAATAATAACGAGAGCCTTGTCCTCTGGGTTCTTTTGTTCCTTTAGGAATGGGATGCAAATTGGCTAGCGGTGTCCAGAGTCGAACTGACCTACCTCTCCCCCTTTGTTGTTACTTGTTAGTCAGCAGTTGATTACTTGTGTCATGTAGTGCTGAGAGCAATTCATGGAATGAACAAAAACGCCGGGTAAAGCGCTTGTAAAATGTTGTAATCTTATATAAATCCCTGCGATGTTGAAAGCCCTAATGGGTTCTTGTAAATTTTAAAGTGCGATTATCACCGAGGCCGTTTTATCATATTCTGCAGCAGAAGTTGGCGTGGAGAGGATGTCTGCAGCTACTATTAGATGTCTGAGAGTGCTGCTGATCCTATATTCGGCTTAATTGCTTCACATGTTTTGTAGTTTGGTTTTGGGATGGGTTTTTGCTGAACCAGGAGTGGGTCGTTCGAAGAGCTTGCAGGGACCGGCGGTCAATCTCTTTTTGAAATGAAATCATATTCAGGTGGGGATTTCTCTCCCATTTTAAAAAATGGGTAACAGGAATACAAGATCTTGATATAATGCACTGAGAAAGTAACTAAAGCAATTGCAAGTCAGGAACTAACTAGAAGGAAGAAAAGATCTAACCTGTCTACTTGACAACCCTGAACCAACTTCATTCCTAGCTAAAACGTTGAGCAATATTCCTGAAATAATCATCTACTGACAATCCACCACCACAGAACCACAAACACAAGTCCGAATTTGTGAATCTAGTACATTTCAGCGGTTCATTATTTATTTATTTTCTTTTTCGAAAATCTCCCCCCTCCACTCACCCAAGTCACGCGAACTGCAACTCGAGAGAATCAATCAATCAAACAAAAAACGGATGAAGAATAGGGGCCTCGATCGGAGTTGCGTTTTGAACTGAATGCGTGACTCTCCCAAGCTCGGCCGGACTGCGCGTTCCCGCCGCGTTGCGTTGTGTCATGGGCTCCGGGGAGAACTCGGAGGCGTGCGTGACCGCCGCGTTGCGTTGACGCCATGATAGAGCTCGGCATTTCGAATCCGACTCTGGACGAGCTCGGAGGCGTGGCCGCCACGCGATCACGGTGATATTAATTATGCCCCCACCCCGGCTGATTCGATCGCAGTCTGCTTCCTCCACCTCCGCCTCCCTCCACACCGAACGTACGCGGACGCGCTCTAGTTGTAGATCATGGCGCTTGCATCCGGGTTCTGCCCGCCGCCGTCGTACACCCCGGGTGCGTCCCAGCGCGCCCCCTTCTTCCTGGGCTTCGGCTTCGGCGGCGAGTGCTGCGACCCGTCGTTTGCCGACTACGAGGAGTACGCCCCATCGAGCCCTTCGCCGCTCACGAGCTCCAAGGACTACACTCCGTCGACCCCCCTGCAGTCGCCGGAGCCGGACTACACTCCGGCGAGCCCCGACTACACTCCATCAAGCCCAGACTACACTCCGGCGAGCCCAGACTACACTCCATCAAGCCCCGACTACACTCCGGCGAGCCCAGACTACACTCCGGCGAGTCCTTCGCAGTCGCTCGAGTACACTTCGTCGAGCCCTGTTCGCCTCGCTTTCATGATGCCGCCTCCTCCGCGCGGCGCATCGCCAGACTACACGCCCTTGACGCCGTCAGAGCATGCTGCTACATCACCTTACTACACTCCGTCGACTCCTCCCGGGCGCGCTTGTTCGCCTCCGTCCCCACTGGTGGTGTCTGACGCCGAGTCGTGCGCGTCGCCGTATTACACGCCGTCAACTCCTTCAAGGCGGGCCGCGTCGCCGGACTACACGCCCAGCACGCCGCCTCCATCGCCCCTGGCGTCAGAAGCAGACTCGACCACGTCTACAGCGCGCTGCCGCCACCATCCGTACCAGAGGAGCGGCACTGGCCGGATCAACCGCGGCGGACGTCAGCGAGCCTTGGCATATTGATATCTTGTAATAGAATTGTAATAGGAGCAACAGATTAGATTCTCTTTGTATAAATCTCGAATTGCTATGCATTTGTTTATTCCTTGGGGAAATCTTGTATTACTCACGAATCGATGAATATTATCTGTATCGAGCTTTTGTTTAAGATGCGAGATTGTTCTCTGTTATTGTTTCTCGTTTTTTATGGCCGGACGGACGTCTTTGTTTGTCATCGATGTAAATTGCAACATTGCCTATGTGATTCGACGAAAATCACCCAGATACCCAGCAATTGGTAAAGGTGTGTCTGTGTGATGTATTGATGTAGTATGAGAGAAGCACATTGTTGCTGTTGCTCTGTAAAACTGAAGATTGCCGCCTGAATGTTGAGCTTGATGAAACAGAGCCTGTCACCTGGAAGCAGTCTACTGCTCAGATAGCTGTTTTTCTATGGGCCCGACAAGACGTCCAAGTCGAACTGGCCTCCCCCTTTTTGGTTAGTACTTGTCAGTCAGCAGTTGATTACTTGTGTTATGTAGTGCTGAAAGCAATTCATGGAATGAACAAACGCCGGGTAAAGCACTCGTAAACTGTTGTAATCTGAAATCCCAGCGATTTTGAAGCCCTCAGGGTCCTTGTTTTTTAAGTGCAATTACCACTGACACTGAGGCCGGTGACTAAGCTTTTTCATATTCTGAAGCAGATGCTGGAAACGATGTCTGCAACTAGATGTCTGTTTGGTAAACATCGGGAGTAGACTCAGTTTGGCTAATATGTTGCTCTCTCTGTAAATAAATATAAGACGTTTTATAGGTCACTAAAATAGTGATCTAAAACATCTTACATTTGTTTACTGAGGAAGTACATCTCTACATCAGCATGCTATTGTGCTAACTGAATTGCCTTGCATGTTTTGTAGTTTGGTTTTGTGAGGTGCTTTTGCTGAACATGGATTCAGTAGCTTGGGCATGGGTACATAGCATAGCATCTTGTGACTCTTGTTTGCACCTCCAGTTAAACTAACCCGTTTGCATCTACATATACTAAAGCAAAAGAAGCAAAAGTAGGAAAGAGAAAAAAGTTAACAAAACGCATGGATAGGAGATAAATACACTCATGGTCACTATAGTTGCGACTGAAGCACGATACGGTCACTGAACTTAGGAATACGCTCGATACGGTCACTGAATACGATGTGATGTGAAAATACAGTCACTGTAGCACGTACACGGTGGGTACAACGCTGTTGACCACGTGTTGACCAGTTGTCCAGGCCAGGTGGCAAACCGCGGAGGCGTCACCGTCGCTCTTTTGCATTTAGCCCCCCGGCCACAATGGAATCCACCCATTCACCCCTCCTCCAGTCACGTTGCCTCTTCGTCTTCGATTAAAAACAAGGGGGCGGCTGCTGCATAGGCGCCGCCGCCGCCCCCGGCGATCGTCGACGGTGCAGGCGAGTTGAGGCGTGGAGCTCGTCAGCGGTTGCACGGGCGGCGCCGCCGCGCGTGTTCTTCTCGTCGAAAGCGTCGGGGATGGCCCCTTTTGTCGCGCAGAAGGGGCGCCACCCCCTGTGTACAGTAAGTATCCGCCCCCATGGAACCCGAGCCTCTTTGTGCGTTTTGATCGTCAAAAGACCTCCTTTTAGGGCCGCATTTCCATCGTAGATGTGTTCTAGTTGCAAGGTAGGACCGATTGTTCTAGGGTTTTCAGTCAGGAATTGGGGGTTAAGGGAATTGGGGCTTAGGGTTTTTGAGAGGTTACCAAATTGAAGATATCATCGATTGTGATGCATATACTGCTGTTGTTGTTGTTCTGTCAGGTCGTCGAAGCAACAATTTTTCGGTGCAGATCAACCATGGTGGATTTTTTGTTGGCCAAGGCAGTAACCGTTCTTATGTAGATGGACATGCCATTTGGTATGATCAAGTTGAAGCGTCACCTGGTCTCCTATTATGATTGAAAATCTTGTGGAAGAACTAGGTTATGAGATGGCGGGGAGGGTTAAGGTTTTCTACTGTGTCCCCATCCTCACACTTGGCAGAAATGGTCTCAGGGCAATTACTGATGATGAACAGGCTTCCAGAATGCTAATGTTTCTTGATACTGGTCACCACTTTTTCAGTCTCTTTTTGGATCATGATGATAGCTTCTGTGCAAACCTTAGTGAGGATGATGTTGTGAATCATCCAAGAGCTACTCTGCCTCCAGTTTTCAGCCCAACAAGAAGAGTTCATAGCAATGCAGAGAATGCAGAGGATGCTGAGGCAGAAGCAGAGCATGGAGAAGCTGATGCAGAAGCAGAGCATGGAAAAGTTCAAGTAGAAGCAGAGGCTGGAAAAGGAGAGGAAGCAGAGACACATGTGCCACCAATTCGTATTCAAGTTGTGTATCCTGATTGTGATGAGGAGGAGGATGTCAACCAGTTTGAGTTTGTTAAGAGGGCATCAGTTGAGACAGAGGATGGTAATCAAAGACATGAAGAACATGCAGAGCTAGAAGGTGATGCAGGTGGAAATCTGAGAATGAGGAGGAGTGCCAAGCAAAACCAGGTGAACTATGCAATGGAATAAGAGGATGGAACAAGTGATAGTGATGATGAAGATTATGAACCTGATATGCTTGTGGACAGTGACAATGAGATAGGACATGGTGATGATGATTTGTATGTAGATAATGTAGATGAGGATGAACCTGAGCAGAGAGATGAAAATAAATCAAATGAGAAAGCAAAGCAAAAAGGGAAAGATAAAGTAGTTCCTACCAATCAACAGAAAGGGAAACAAGCATACCACTCTGATGAAGACATGTCAGAGACTGATGATTTGTTGGCTCCTGATTCAGATGATGAAGAGCTCAGTTTGAAGTTCAAATCCTTTAGAGAAGAGGATCTTCATAAGCCAAAGTTTCATGTTGGGCAGGTGTTTGAGAGTGTAGAGCTATTAAGGACTGCCATCAAAGAGTACTCATGTCAGAACATAGTTGATATCAAGTTGCATGTGAATGATAGGAAGAGACTGAAAGCAAAGTGTGATGAAGACTGCACATGGTACTTGTGGGCATCATATGATAACATGACTATGGCTTTCATGGTGAAAAGATATGTGAGTGAGCATACATGCATCAAGAAGTGGAAGATTAGGGCTTTCACAACTAAATTCCTAGCACATAAGTACCTAGAGATGTTCAGGGCTGATCAGGACATGAACCTTATGAATTTTTCTAGGGTTGTTCAGAAAGAATGGCATATGACACCAGGCAGGATGAAGTTGCAGAGAGCTAGAAGGATGGCAATGAAAATAGTATATGGTGATGAAGAAGGGTAGTACAAGCTTTTGTGGAATTATGCTAATGAAGCCAGGAGAAGCAACCCTGGCTCATCATTTTATGTCTCACTTGGTGAGAATGCAAGGTTCAACAAATTATATATGTGTCTGGATGCTTGCAAGAGAGGATTCCTTTTGGGTTGCAGGCCAGTGATCTTCCTTGATGGCTGCCACATCAAAACAAGGTACAAAGGTCAACTACTTGCAGCTGTTGGTGTAGATCCAAATAATTGCATCTTTCCAATAGCAATTGCTGTTGTTGAAGTGGAGGACACCCCTAATTGAGCGTGGTTCCTTGACACACTGAAAAGGGATCTTGGCATCATCAACACTGAACCCTGGACTATCATGTCAGACAAGCAAAAGGTAACACTTGGTAATCTTGATCTTCATCTTGTACTTGTTTCATGCACTTGTTACTGTTTGTCCCTATAGTTAAAGCCTTTCATTCATGCAATGTGCAGGGTCTCATTAGTGCAGTTGAACAACTATTCCCTCAGTCAGAGCACAAATTTTGTGTAAGGCACATGTGGCAGAACTTCCAGCAGCATTTCAAAGGGGATATTTTGAAGAACCAACTATGGAAGATAGCAAGGAGCAACACTGTTAAGTTATATGAGATGGGGATGGAGGAAATGAAGCTACTTAATGCAGATGCTCACAAGTGGCTTCATGAGCAGGAACCCAACACTTGGGTGAAAGCCTTTTAGAGTGATTTGCCAAAATGTGATATACTACTGAACAACATATGTGAAGTTTTTAACAGGTTAGCATGATCACTTTTTGATGCTTAGGTTATTTTCTAATGCTTAGGTCATACTTAGGTTGTTCTAATACAAGTGACATTTCCAGGTATATTTTGGAGGCTAGGGAGCTGCCAATACTTACCATGGTTGACAGAATATATAGGCAGCTTATGACCAGGCATTATAACAAGCAGATTGAATCAAACAAGTGGCCAGGCAATATATGCCCTAAAATCAGGAAACAAGTTGAGAAAGCATGTGAGTTTGCAAACACATGCTATGTGGATTGCTCAGGTGATGGTCGTTTCCTGGTAGGTGACAGAGGGACATATTACATAATTGACTTGCATAAAAGAACATGCACTTGTAGAAGAATTCAGAAATCAGGGGTGCCATGTTCTCATGTGATAGCCTTCTGTAGGCAAGATAGAATTGATCCTCTTGAACTAGTAGACCCTTGCTACTCCAAGCAAATGTTCAAGAAGGCATATGAAAGCATTATCTACCTTGCAAAGATAGGAGAGAGTGGTAGGACATGTGTGGGCCCTCAATATTGCCACCATTGTACCATAAACATGTAGGAAGGCCATCCACTGCAAGAAGACAAGCACCTAGAGAGGTTGATCATAGAAAGGGAGGGAAAAAATCACAAGGCATGGTGTAATCATGCATTGTTCATATTGTGGTGATCCAGATCACAACAAGTCTGATGCAAATACTTGAAGGCTAGAATTCCACCACCAAGTGCAAGTAATAGAGGCAATGGTGCACCCAGTGTGCCACCCACAACTCCAGATGAAGACAATGGTGCACCCACTGTGCCACCAACAACTCCAAATGCATCACATCAAGATGATCCAGCCTTAAATCAGGTAATAAAGAGTTGCAGCTCCTGAAAACCAAATCCATTATCTTCATGATTGCAATATGTAGGATCGAAAGTATGTCTAGAGGGGGTTGATTAGACTACTTGACCAAATAAAAATCTAGCCTTTTCCAAATTTTAGTTCTTGGCAGATTTTAGCAACATAGCACAAGTCAAGCAATCAACCTACACATGCAATTCTAAGAGTATAGCAGCGCAATGCTAATCATTGCATATGAAGGTAAAGGGGAGGAGTTTAGAGGGAGCAAACGCAATGTTGACACGGAGATTTTTGGTGTGGTTCCGATAGGTGGCGCTATCGTACATCCACGTTGATGGAGACTTCAACCCATGAAGGGCAACGGTTGCGCGAGTCCATGGAGGGCTCCACCCATGAAGGGTCCATGAAGAAACAACCTTGTCTATCCCACCATGGCCATCGCCCACGAAGGACTTGCCTCACTAGGGTATATCTTCACGAAGTAGGCGATCTCCTTGCCCGTACAAACTCCTTGGTTCAACTCCACAATCTTGATGGAGGCTCCCAAGTGACACCTAACCAATCTAGGAGACACCACTCTCCAAAAGGTAATAGATGGTGTGTTGCTGATGAACTCCTTGTTCTTGTGCTTCAAATGATAGTCTCCCCAACAATCAACTCTCTCTCATAGGATTGGATTTGGTGGAAAGATGATTTGAGTGGAAAGCAACTTGGGGAAGGCTAGAGATCAAGATTTATGTGGTTGGAATGGAATATCTTGGCCTCAACACATGAGTAGATGGTTCTCTCTCAGAAAATGAATGATCAAAGTGCAGGCATGTTCTGATAGCTTTCTCCACGAATGAAGAGAGGGTGGAGGGGTATATATAGCCTCCACAAAATCTAACCGTTACACACAATTTACCAAACTCGGTGAGACCGAATCAGAAAACTCGGTCAGACCGATTTAGTTCATAATGTGACCGTTAGGCATTTCGGTGGGACCGACATGTCAACTCGGTGGGACCAATTTCTTTAGGGTTAGGGCATAACGTAATCTCGGTGAGACCGATTACACAAACTCGGTGGGACCAACTTTGGTAATAAACTAACCAGAGAGTTGGTTAGGTAAACTCGGTGGGACCGATTCGCTCATCTCGGTGAGACCAAAATGTTATGAAAGGGAAAGAGAGAGTTTGCATTGCGAACTCGGTGGGACCGATCGCTCATATTGGTTAGACCAAAACGTTACGAAGGGAAACAGAGAGTTTGCAATCCCATCTCGGTGAGACCGAGATCCCTATCGGTGAGACCGAATTGACTAGGGTTTCTGGCAGTGGCTATGTCAAATGAACTCGGTGGCGCCGGATGGATCAAATCGATGGGGCCAAGTTTGACTTTTGGTTTGGGACATATGTGGATATAAGAAAGTGGTTGAGGGTTTTGGAGCATATCACTAAGCATTTTGAGCAAGCAAGCCATTAAGCAACAACTCTTCCCCTTTTAATAGTATTGGCTTTTCCTATGGACTCAATGTGATCTTGGATCACTAAAAGTAAAATGTAGCGTCTTGAGATTTAGAGCTTGAGCCAATCCTTTGTCCTTAGCATTTTGAGGGGTCCACATTCCTAATCCATGCCATGCCATGCCAATCATTGAACTTTCCTGAAATATTCATCTTGAAATAGCATTAGTTCAATGAGCTATATGTTGTTGATCATTACCAAAACCACCCAGGGATAGTTGCACTTTAAATTTCTCCCTTTTTGGTAATTGATGACAACATATAGATCAAAGCTTCGACAAATGATAGTAAGATTGAAATACATCGTCGCTTTGAGAAGTATGTTATAAGCAAGAGCTCCCCCTAAATTTGTGCATTATTTAAGGTTTGCTTTTGAATGCAAATGCACAATCGATTAGTATCATGGGTTACTCTTCCATGTCACATACATCTTGGTGGAGCGCTCAAAATGATAGCAATTAAAAGCATGCACTCATCACCAAGCAAAGTGAATGATCATATATGGATATAAGAGATAATATCATCCAAGCAAACATTAAAGTAGCATATGATCAAACACATGATCATACAAGTATCTCACACAAGGACATAAGGTTCAAACAAGCACACAATAAAGTTCAACCAAATAAAGTGCAAGAAAGACAAAAAGCAACACTCTCTCTCGAAGCCTATGATCTATACATATTTCTCCCCTTTGGCAACAAGTTACCAAAAAGTTCAAATATGCATAGTGTTATGCGTCTCTCAGGCTTGGTCTCCGTGAGGTGGTGTAGAGATGACTCCAAGGATGAAGGCTTCAGTCGATGTAGCTGGAGCTGGTGAAGTGGCTGCTGGAGGTTGCACTGAAGCTGTAGCTGCTGGTGCTGATGTAGTAGCTCTAGTATCAGGTACTAGCACTACAGCTGACCTCTGACCTCTTGGCACTCGCTGAAAAGCTTCTGTAGTTGCCTTCCCTTTCTTCTCTTCTGCTTCCTCCTGGAGTTGCTCAACTACTGTCTGTATCTCAGTGACTTTCAGATCAAGATCATAGATTTTTTGTTCAACGATCCTCTCCAAGCTCCCCTAATTCTGAGTCAGGGTGGCCAATCCCTTGTCAATCCTCAAGGTAGATTGGATCATAAATACAAGTTGATCTTGTTTGCTCTTCAGGAACACTTGAGATGCCTCTTCAGCACTTGGCATCTTTGCGGCTTTCTCTGCCCTTGCCTTTGCTCTCTTCTCATGTGCTTGCACTGATGAAGGGTCATTCTCATCCATCACAATTGTGTTGTCTTCAAATTTTGGCTTGAGAGGTAAGTGCTTCTTGTCCAACAAGTAAGTGCCGGTGCCCATCTTTGAGTTGATGAGCACATGAATGTGTGGAGCATACCCACAAGATCTTTTCTGATCAACAACTGTCCTCTTGATTGTCTCTACAATCATACTCATGACTTTGAATTGTTGAGGGACATAAAAAATGTGCAGCAAGTTGATCAAATGTCCTCTTATCATCCTATGATCTCCAGATTTGGGCAACAGAGTATGCCTTAAGATGGTGTTGATAGTAGGCAGACCAGACAACAAGTATTTCACCGAGCCCAACTTGTAAGTTTCCAGGGCTTCATCAGGAATTTCCTTGTACATACTTGCCATGAAGTTGTGGTCTTTCTTCTTCTTGGCATACACATCCAAATCATCCTCATGGTCTTCTGGTGCATTGATCAACTTTGCCCATTCTTCAACAGTTGACTGGTACCTTGTACCTTCAGACATCCACACTATCCTTCCATCTGGATAGAAATGAGCAGTGGAGTAGAATTGCATGATTAGCTCATCATTCCATTTGGTGAGCTTCTATCCAACAAACTTGTCAACTCCATAAGATTTGAAGCTGTCATATACACCTGGAGAGTGATCTTCATTCTCTTTGATGTATTCCCAGTCAACCCATCTCATATCACATACAATTGGCTTCTTGTCAAGCAAAATGGTCTCATAGAAGTCTTGCTGTTCTTTGGTGTGGAATCTATAGTCCACATCAGTTCTCCTTCTCACAGCATAAGGATCATTCTTCCTCCAAAGTCTCAGACCTACATCCTTCCTGATGTTCATGTCCTCTGCCACTGGATGAGTGTCATTGTGGTCTGGAATCTTTGGTTTGAGTTTTCTCAGCACTTGGGCTTCAACATCTTCTTCTTCAACTTCAGGCACTGGGGCCTTGTTCTTCTCTTCAGATGGGATGTTTCTGGTGCTTCTCTTGGGTGTAGACTTGGTGGTTTGAGCAGCAGCTTTGGGAGCAGGTTTGGGCTTAGAGGCAACCCCTAACTTGATTGCATCTCCCATAAGCTTTTGAGATTTGGGTGCTGGTGCAACATCCTCTTCCTCTTCAGAATCTCTCACCATAATTGACTTTCCAAGAACTTCTGCAATTGTGGTTCTTGCGCTCTTCTTCTTCTTTTGGCCATCTCCAACTGCCTCACCATCATCTGATTCTATTGTGAATTTCATGGTTTCTCCTATTGGAACTTTCCTTGGCTTGGATGTTGGGACTCTCCTTGCTGGTGCCTTCTTGTTCATACCAGGCTTTGTTGCAGCAGCAGTGCCATACCCCTTCTTTAGCACTTTCTTCTTTGAGGTGGCCTCATCCTCAACAGCAACATAATCCTCATCCTTAGAGTCTAAGGTTCTCTTATTTCTTGTCCTGGTGGCTACCTTGGGCAAGTTACTTGCTGTGCTCCTGCTGCCCTCATCATATCTGCTTGAGGGACTAGTGCCCTCACTCAATTGCATTTGCTCTTTAGATCTATTCTGGCTATCACTCTGGTCAGACATCTTGGCAGGCAAACTGACAGCAAACCCTGTGAATAGATATAGATGAGGTAGAGTAGATGAGCATCACAAAATGCAAAGATTTTGCAAAACAAATGAGTCAAAAACTTAGTTTTAGTTCTCTACTAAAATGATTTCGGAGCTACCGAATTGATAAACTCAGTGATACTGAAGCAACATTTGGAACCTAAACTAGTGAACTCGGTCTGACCGAGTCACAGTTTGGTGGCACCGAGATTGCTAGGGTTTCACAAAGAATTGAACTCGATCACACCGATTTGCAGTTTTCGGTTAGACCGAAAAGCGCATGTGCAATGGCCTAAACCAAATCGGTGAGACCGATTTCTATGATCCGGTCGGTCGGAGATGAGTTCGGCGAAGACCTAACCCTAAATTTTCGAATCAAACCAAGCCTAAGGAAGTTTTCTATGGATAGATTGATTTCATATGTGGCAAAGAGCATGGCATTGTCCTCGTGCTTAGAATCGAAGGTAAAATGAGAGCACAAGGGGTCGAACTCATACCCTAGTCCGGCGGGAGTTTGCTACGGCGGCAACGGCGGAATAGATTCCCGTTGACGGCGATATAAATCAGTGGTGGGAGGTCGCTGACGGCGAGGAGACGATCCAGAGAACCGAGGAGGAAGAGTAGGATATGCGTGGGCTGAGGGGTTTTGAAGAAATTTCCAAAATCTCATCCGTGGGTATATATATCCCGACCCTGTCGGTGTGACCGAGTGGAACAACTTGGTGGCACCGAGATGCAGAATCGCAAGCGATTACTGCAACTCGGTTTGACCGAAATGTTCAAATCGGTTGCACCGAGATGAAAACCTAGATCAACTTAGTGAACTCAGTGTGACCGAAATGGATGAATCGGTCATACCAAAATGCACAAAGAGGTTTTGGAAGTTTTAAGTCCATGACGAATCGGGGACTCCGAGTTCTCCTCACACAGAGTGGTTCGAATCTGACTTGATCAAACTTTGTGATGTAGCACGAATAGATTTTGAGACGAGAAAAGCATAGATGACCAGAGGAGGTTCTTAGGCATTCTTGTCCATCCACTTGGCAAAAGAGAAAGAGCCAAACAATCAATGCAACAAGTGGATGTCCTCGAATGAGTAAAATATGCAACCAACATGCTCACACAATAAAATAGCAAATGAAATATGTGGCAAAGCATGCACAAACACTCTAGCATCTATCAAGCAATTTGCAATGACTAGGTCATCTATATATGAGTATATTGACTTAGGAGTCAAATGAGAACATTTGATCATAGGTCATACTCATCGTGTAAGCACAAGTGGAGTTACCACTTTTACATAAAGCATTGTTGTGTTCACACCATTAGAGTTGCTTTAGCTCAATTCTTAGAGTAAAGCCCCCCTAGATGTGATATCCCCCCTAAGAGGGATGAACTAACCTTGGGTTTTGTCGATGATGACTTCATGTAGGTGTTGAAGATGTGGACACTCAATGTTGATGTAGATCATTCAGAGCAATCCATTGGAGTTAGTTGCACTTTCAATACCTACACGGGTTAGTCCCACAAGGAACAAACAAGGATATCCATAGACATAGAATGATGGACACACAAGATGATGTCCACGAAAGCATTAGGTTACCTTGTCCCTTGTCTTACCAACAAGAGGGTTTGTGACTCCTTGAACTAGTGCAAGATATGGAAGTTGTTTGCACTTGTTCTTGCCAAAATGATATGAATGAAGTGTGTTGGCGGAGTCACCCTCAAGAACTCTCTAGTTCTTCTTCTTCGGGATCCACATCATCTTGATGGGAATCCTTGGGGTTGTAGTCATACTTGATGAAGTAGGACTTGATGTAGTCTTGGGAACCCACTTGACCAAGGCCTTGGGAGCTTCTTCAAATGCATCAATCTCCTCTTGAAGCTTATCCTTGCCTTTTTGTTTGTGGTCTTGTGGTGGAAGATCATCTTGAGCTTGTGTCCCTTGGAAAGAAGTAGGATCATACTTCTCTTGTTGAGGAACAAACTTCGTCTTGAGGTATTGACCTTCTTCCCACTCAACTCCATTGGCATTGAACTTTCGTTCAAAACCAACACCTTGATTCTTCCGGGGCCTTCCTTGCTTGCGTACAATTTCCTCCAATTTCTTACTTCCGGCAAGGCTCTTGTAAACACCTTTCTCTATAATTCCCTTCAATAAGCTATTTTCTTGCTCAAGTGTAACTTGGCTAAGAGAATCATTAGTGGAATCAAGAGAACTACTAGAAGCAACAACATTGGATTTAGCATGATTATTGTTACTACTAGAGGAAGAATCTTTCTTACTTTTGTTGCTAGATTTAACTTGTGGCATGTAAGTAGACAAGAGTAAATGCTTGGCAATGTAAGAAGAACTTTTCTTGCGAAGATTATCATTGATTGCCTTTAAAAACTCATGTTCTTGCTCAAGGTTGAGCTTTTCAAACCGTAACTTCTCACGAGTCTTTAAAAGTTCTCGATGATCTTCCAAGGTAGTTTCATGAGCTAACTTAAGAGTATTTAGCTCTTCAGTTAGACGGACAATCTCCTTCTTATCATCGTCATTCGTTTTATCTTGATTAGCATGATTAATGGCAAATTCATCATAGTTTTCATAACTAGAGTTGTCAACAAGTAAATCATCATCACCTAGCAAGTCATCTTCATCACTATTGAAATCAACATACTCGGGATGTGATACCTTTGGGCCTTTAGCCATGAAGCATCTTCCAATTCCTTCATTTGGTGAGTCATATATGTCGTAGGAGTTGGTTGACACAAGTGTTAGACCGGCAACACCTTCATCTTGAGTATATTCGGAGTCGGAGTGATAACTTCTTTCGGGATGATGGTCGGAATCGGAGCCGGATACCCATTCACCAATGTGAGCTTGCTATCTTCATTTTGTGTAGCTCTTTGATGATTTGTCCTTCCTTTCCAAATCCTTGCTTCTCCGGGAGGTTCTTCGTTCATAACGATCATCTCTACTCCTTCTCTCTCTTGGTGGTGATTCTTCTCTTCTACTTCTTATTTTAGGTGAATCTTCTCTTCTTTTGTAGGGAGCCGTACACTCATTGGAGTAGTGTCCGGGTCTTCCACAATTGTAGCAATTACGTTCACGACTCGAAGATCTTTTGTCATTGTATGACCTTGACTTGGAACTTCTTTCCTTGCTTTTACTCTTGTAGAACTTGTTGAAGTTCTTCACCATTAGGCTCAATTCTTCATTGAAGGTTCGTTTCTCACTTGATGATGTAGGAGCATCACATCAGGCTTTGTAAGCACCACTTGACTTGTTGTGAAGTTCCTCTTTATCCTTGAGTGACATCTCATGAGCAACAATTCTTCCAGTGACTTCTGTTGGCTTGAGATCTTTGTAATTGGGCATCATTTGGATCAATGTGCACATGGTATCATATTTTCCATCCAAGACTCTTAGGATCTTCTTGATGATG
The DNA here is from genome assembly GCF_002162155.2 of Triticum dicoccoides. NCBI lineage: Eukaryota > Viridiplantae > Streptophyta > Magnoliopsida > Poales > Poaceae > Triticum > Triticum dicoccoides. Next base: position 523,643,588 of record NC_041387.1, on the reverse strand, counting down.
AATCTATTGGTCATCTCTTAACTTCCTAAGCCGACAATCTCATTTGTGATGAAAGCAAGCCTAGAGTACATTTCAGCGACACCTTCACCATCCTTCATTTTGAACTTGTCAAGTTGACTTTAAAGCACATACAATTTGGATTCCTTGATGGAGTCAGTACCTTCGTGCATATCAATCAAAGTACCCCAAATTTCCTTTGCATTCTCAAGGCGGCTGATTTTGTTGAATACTTCGGGGCACAATCCATTTAAGAGAATATCACAAGCTTGAGCGTTGTATTGCAGCATCTTCAACTCATGCGTGGTAGCTTCACGGTTCGGTTCTCTCCCATCGAAGACTTCACCTTGCAAGCCAATACACACAATAGCCCAAATAGTGGGGTTATGTCCAAGAATATGCACTTTCATCTTATGCTTCCAACTAGCAAAATTAGTACCATCAAAGTAAGGACCTCTATGGTGGTAATTTCCCTCGCTAGACGCCATACTCTCCTAGGTTGTGAAACCAAGTCTATGATCACCAAAAGCTATGGAAATCAAGGCCAATGGAGACTGTAGCTTTGATACCACTTGTAGGATCGAAAGTATGTCTAGAGGGGGGGGGGGGTGATTAGACTACTTGACCAAATTAAAATCTAGCCTTTTCCAAATTTTAGTTCTTGGCAGATTTTAGCAATATAGCACAAGTCAAGCAATCAACCTACACATGCAATTCTAAGTGTATAGTAGCGGAATGTAAATCATTGCATATGAAGATAAAGAGGAGGAGTTTGGAGGGAGCAAACGCAATGTTGACACGGAGATTTTTGGTGTGGTTCCGATAGGTGGTGCTATCGTACATCCATGTTGATGGAGACTTCAACCCACCAAGGGTAACAACTGCGCGAGTTCACGGAGGGCTCCACCCACGAAGGGTCCATGAAGAAGCAACCTTGTCTATCGCACCATGGCCATCGCCCATGAAGGACTTGCCTCACTAGGGTAGATCTTCATGAAGTAGGCAATCTCCTTGCCCATACAAACTCCTTGGTTCAACTCCACAATCTTGATGGAGGCTCCCAAGTGACGCCTAACCAATCTACGATACACCACTCTCCAAAAGGTAATAGATGGTGTGTTGATGATGAACTCCTTGCTCTTGTGCTTCAAATGATAGTCTCCCCAACACTCAACTCTCTCTCATAGGATTGGATTTGGTGGAAAGATGATTTGAGTGGAAAGCAACTTGGGAAAGGCTAGAGATCAAGATTTATGTGGTTGGAATGGAATATCTTGGCCTTAACACATGAGTAGGTGGTTCTCTCTCAGAAAATGAATGCTGGAAGTGTAGGCATGTTCTAATGGCTTTCTCCACGAATGAAGAGAGGGTGGAGGGGGTATATATCGCCTCCACACCAAATCTAACCTGTTACACACAATTTACCAAACTCGGTGAGACCGAATCAGAAAACTCGGTCAGACCGATTTAGTTCATAATGTGACCGTCAGGCATTTCGGTGGGACCAACATGTCAACTCGGTGGGACCGATTTCTTTAGGGTTAGGGCATAACCTAATCTCGGTGAGACCAATTACACAAACTTGGTGGGACTGACTTTGGTAATAAGCCAACCAGAGAGTTGGTCAGGCAAACTCGGTGGGACCGATTCACTCATCTCGGTGAGACCGAAACATTACGAAAGGAAACAAAGAGTTTGCATTGCGAACTCGATGGGACCAATCGCTCATCTTGGTTAGACCAAAATGTTACGAAGGGAAACAGAGAGTTTGCAATCCCATCTCGGTGAGACCGAGATCCCTATCGATGAGACCGAATTGACTAGGGTTTCTGGCAGTGGCTATGTCAAATGAACTCGGTGACACGAGATGGATCAAATCAGTGGGGCTGAGTTTGACTTTTGTTTTGGGACCTATGTGGATATAAGAAAGTGGTTGAGGGTTTTGGAGCATATCACTAAGCATTTTTAGCAAGCAAGCCATTAAGCAACACCTCATCCCCTTTTAATAGTATTGGCTTTTCCTATGGACTCAATGTGATCTTGGATCACTAAAAGTAAAATATAGCGTCTTGAGCTTTAGAGCTTGAGCCATTCCTTTGTCGTTAGCATTTTGAGGGGTCCACATTCCTAATCCATGCCATGCCAATCATTGAACTTTCCTGAAATATTCATCTTGAAATACCATTAGTTCAATGAGCTATATGTTGTTGATCATTACCAAAACCACCCAGGGATAGTTGAACTTTTACAATACAACTAACACAAGGTGTTTCTATCTAATTGCAGGGATAAGAAGAGCCAAGTCTTGTGTTATAAGATTTTATGGTGGACAACATGATTGCCCAGGTATAAATTGCTGCATAATCAGTTGCTTTTATTTCCTATTTTTCTAGTATCATATATTTGAGAGAGGCCATTACCTTGTCATACATTCTGCAGATGCCAACACCAAGGGTTGTTGACCTTGTCATACATTCTGCAGATGCCAACAACAAGGGTTTTTGAAGAGAGGACATTACCTTATTCTCGGTTTTTTAGTGCTGCCCAAGTGATGCTCAACCAGACTAATGCAAGTCAAGGTAGTCAAGCTAGCTCAAGAACCATTAGGCCAGGTGAGTTGGCACAAAAGCTGGAGGCAATGAAAAATCAGAAAGACGGGGAGCTAGAGGAGAGGAAGCAAGCCATCCTTGCTTCTAGGAGGGAAGAAGAATTGAAAAAAAAGCTTAAGACATAGCAAGAAAGAAATAAGAGCTAGCACAGAAGAAAGCAGAACCGGCTGAGAGAAGAAGATTGGCTGCACTGGAGAGGAGTGCCAAAAGAAAAGAAGAAGCAAGATAAACAAGAAAGCTCAAGCTGAGACCAGACAAATTATTGGAGAAACAATGAAGATTATAGATGCAGAGAAAAAGGCAAAGCAAGAAGCTGAGAGAAGAGCTGCTGCTGAGAAGAAGGAGGCACAAAAGAAAGCAGATAGGGAAGCAGCTGCTGCAAAGAAAGAAGAAGAGAAGAGAAAAGCCGCTGCACAGAGAGAAGAAGAGAAGAAACAAGCTGCTGCTAGGAAAGAAGAACAGAATAAGTTGGCAACTGCTAAGAAAGAACAGGAGAAGAAGCTTGCTGCTGCTAAGAAACAACTGAAGAAGAGGCCTGCTACAAAAAGAAAGCCAAGTTGGCTTGCCAATGAAGCTGATTATCCCAACAAATCAGCAAGATCATCAATGTTTGATGTCTTTAGGTAGTTTCAAAGATATGCCTGTTTATGATCATATAGGAGCTGTTCAAATGAACATGTATGGTACTTGTGTACTCATTTTGGTGGATGATGATGTTTACTACTCTGCATGAATGACGATGTTTAGATCTTTTGGTGGATGATTGTTTTTGGTCTTCTTCTCATGCCAAATTTAGTCCAAGTGAGCAGTGGATGACCATTTTCTCTTGTATTATGCTGATCACATATTGGCACTTCACATTCAAAGCTGGTACTACTTATTTTACAAAGAAACCGTTGATGATCATTAGCAATATGATGACTGGCACTTCACATTCAAAGAAACTGCTTATTGTACAAAGAAACTACTTAATGTTGCCACTTAACATTGCCACTTGATAAGGGTTCACCAGCACAGAACATTTGACAATATCATGGTTCATAAGGGAAAGAAACTGGACTTATCAATTGACAATATCATGCATTGATCATACATAGAACAACACAAAATATTGACATTGCCACTTAACTTTCCATTGCATCATGCTGAAACAAAACAGTTGAAGCACCAACATTGCATCAGGGTTCACCAGGATTCAACACAACCATTACAAGATAGGACACACACTAACACCAGGGTTCACCACCACCATTATAAGACACAAAATAACTAACAACATGGACCTAGCAACACCGAAACCTAGCAACACCAGAACATCATCTTCTTCACTTCTTCAGCATGATCACCACCAGTGCTGCAACACCTAGCACCACCACAACACCAACCAGCATCTTCATGACCATCACCAGCTCTCTCCCAAGCATCATCAGTGTAGCAACTTGCTGCCTGGTCATCAGATTGGCAGTTCCATCTACTTCCTGGTCATTCTTCTTGAAAACCTTCTTAACATTACTGATAGATCCATTCATATAGAACAGTTCTTGTGCTTTCAGAAGTTCCTCCCTACGTTCCTCAGCCACACCAATAGCATCCACTGCCGCATCGCCAGTGAGATACCACTTCTCAACTAGGTGCTCAACATACTCCAACTCCCACCTCCAAAAATCACAAGTGACCTATCCAAACCACAGACAAAAGTGGTGAAAAAAATCTTCAATCTTTGGATCCAGAACATAAACCAAATCACATCAAGAATGTAAATCGAACAACATAACTTGCCCCATGCTGCTGGCACTTGTAAAAGACCCATCCGTCGTGCTTCTCTATTGTTGAGATGTACATGCGCACCTTCTCCTTGCAGGTCGGGCAGCGGGCTAGCGGAAGCGCCAGTGCACGACGGCAAATAACAGCGGAGGAGGAGCTGGCAGCAGACATGACCACCAGAGGGCAAGGAACTGCCCTCCTCAATGGCGGCGGGGAGGTGAGGCGGAGCAGAGCGACATGAGGGAGGCGGGGCAGAGCGACGAGAGGGATTTGACGAGGAGGAGCTGCGGGTTAGGGATTTGAGGATGTGGAATTTTGCACTTTTACAAAAAAAAACTCCATGCAAGATTGGCCGAATCAAAACGAACTATGTGGCAGTCAATAGTTGGTCAAACCCACCGGCTACCCACCGTGTACGTGCTACATTGACCGTATTTTCACGTCACATCGTATTCAATGACCGTATCGAGCGTATTCCTAAGTTCAGTGACTGTATCGTGCTTCAGTCGCAACTATAGTGACCATGAGTGTATTTATCTCCATGGATAGTGTCCAAGCAAGGAACCTTGGGGAGATGCTTTGTGGGGAGGAAGGGAAAGCAATGTATTGCCCTTTACACCCCTCTGTCCATCTATCGATCTGCCATGGCATTCTCAGCTCCTCCCAAAGCTAGAGCTCTGCCGCCACCGGTGTGAGATCGCCTTCAGTTTCGAGCGAGGGGATCAGGTGACACATCTCTTCGTCTATTATATCTCTGTGCATAGGAATGCCACATGTAATTAAGCTTCTTTTGGTTTTTGCCTTGTCAGATCAGCAACTTTTGTGGTGAGCGCAGGGTGTTCATCTAATCTGCAGACGATGGGCTAGATATACATGCCCGACCGTCATGGTTCTTTTCTACTACTGGCACTAGTAGCAGTAGCAGTTACTAATTTCTTTGGAGAAGATCAAAATGGGTGATACTAGGAGTATATTGGTGAGTTCCTCTCTCCCTGCTAACCTCGTGACACAAGCTATGTATGTCTTTGTTCAAACCTTTTAATTAACCTTAGTGCAAATGACATCCTACCTTCTACGACATTGCTAATCAGCTACAGTACATTACATGGAGCAATAAGACATCTAAGTATCTAACGTCCAACATTCTCTCTAGCAACCCACAAGATACCAAGCAAGGATATACGTATTAGTTATTTTGTGCATATTATCTAAAAGAAAAGTTATTTTGTGCACTTATAGGTTACTTCCATTTTATATTTAGACTTTCAGACTAGATGCATTTCTTACTGACCTTATAAGTAACATCGCATCATTCATCGTACCACACTCCCGATTTTATTCATGACAAATGATGTAGCCATTGAAACTATGGTAGTCATATATGTCCCGCGGAAGAAGCGACTAACATCCGTTCATTACTACAAGAGGTAGATGATTGTGTTGACCCCACCAGTGAGCTCCTACAGTTTTTGCAATTTCCAGACTCATCATATTACAAAGGCAAATTATTCTTCTTGGAAAGCTGGTACGGCTGGGGTGTAGGAGCCTCTACTCTTCTTACAGCCATAGCCGAATTCCTAAAATCTAGAAGATGTGATCCTAGCACAAGAGAGCATTTTGGAAAAAGTATCCATGTAGATTGCTCTATGTGGAAAAATAGAAGAGCTGTGCAAAGGGTAATTGCGGAGGAGTTAAACCTTGACCATTTAATGCCCATGTTTGATAAGCAAGACGGGGATGATGATTTTAGTGGGATAGACTTCAGCTCCAGGGTAGAGATACCTAGCATCGGGAGTGAGATCAATGCGTATCTAAGAAATGAAAGATTTCTGATGATTTTTCATTATGGGGGAGAAGAAGTAATTGATCTGGCAGAGTTTGGCATTCCTGAATTTGGAGCCTATGCTTTAGGAAAATTATTATGGAGTAGTTATGTAAGATTTCAGCTCTCACCGAGAGGAAACAAGTTGAAGTTCAATTATGGTTATGTTATAGTAATTCATTTATATCTTAAGGGTCTTTCAACTGTGAGCCCACTATTGTGTCATTCATTACGTGAAGAAGCTGTTGAACCTGATTGGTTACACCGGCATGGATGGCATCAACCCAACAATAGTTTTGAATTGCTTCTTGTACTCACTCTTCCTAACAGAGAAACAACATGGAAAACCTATTAGTGTTGACTATGCTTGGGATACTCATGCTTGCAACTACTAGATATGTGATGGAATCCTTCAAGGGGACAAAGCTTATGAGGTTGGCAGCGCATTGCATGCAGTGATGCAAATGTTGTGCTATCCATCCGACAAAATAAAAGGATTGGTAGACTATTTTGGTCGGCATGGAGAACAATTTGAACGCTGGGTTTCAATCTCATCCAACCAATCAAGAGATCAAGACATCTCAATTGTTCTGTCAATGCATCATCCTATTTCCTAACAGTTGCGGGCGACAATCAGCTACAACTACCAAATGATATGTTTCAACTAGCCATGAACCTCCACGTGCTAAAACTCCACAAGTGCAGCTTTGATTTTGCATCCCCTCCTTTCCGATTCTGCCACAACCTAAGATTCCTTTGGATCAAGCATTGC
>NC_041387.1:523589329-523636368 GCF_002162155.2 Triticum dicoccoides | reverse complement strand
GGGGGGATCAAGCTGGATGGCAATGTTTCCCAAACCTGTTGCTGCTTGACATACGCTTCAAAGATTTTGCCTTGCCGATAGAGATGACCGAGCCGATGACCAATCTTAGGGAGGTAAATACAAAGGGCATCTCATGGAGGAATTTAAGTCATGCATGGAAAAAGCTACACAACCTTCAGAAGCTCCGAGTGACCGAATCCTTAGATGTTATCACGGTAGAGACATGCTCTTTCTTTGATATGATAAATCTTGAGCTCTTGGACTTATCGGATAACATTCATATGAAATCATTGCCTGCAGTGTCATCATCAGGAAACTTGAAGATGCTTGTTCTTTATGGTTGTTCCATATTGAAGCATGTTGCACTCGAGGGAACCACTCCACAACTCGAGAGTTTTAGCTTTGATGGTTATGGCCCATCAGTTAAATGGACACATGATGTACAACTGCCAAAAATAGAACTGCGTCCCAAGTCCCGCAATGCTTCACTTCCAGAAGCAAAGGTGATACAGATCCCCCTAAAGGGTTGCAATCATTTGCGCAACATATTCTTGCATGCATTACCCAGTCTTGAGGAGTTGGACCCCTCTGGCACATCTGTTAAAACACTTGACCTCTATACAATGGGTGTCCCATGGCTCAAGAAGCTATTCCTGTTGGGTTGTGAGCAACTTCGTAGCCTACTCTGGAATCAAAGCAACACTTCATTAGAAGTTCTACATGTAGACACTCGAGGGAGTAAACCATTGTTTTACTTTGGAGACCATATGTCCCCTGTCTTTGGGTTACTTATGGCTTTTACAGATGGAAGGTTCTTTTGGTCTACAATGAGGGGACTCCATTGGCGGAGTTCTATGTATAGCTACAAGGTGCACCTCCATATCTCCTCTATGATCCAAAGCCAAGTCAACATCACCAAATGTATTGACATGGTCCTAGCCAAGAGGGTTTGGTTCCAACAAGGCCCTTCTTACCTTACAACGATATTGTACTTAAGAAGGATATTGTCACGTGCTGGTCCTTGGTGTGGGACCACCAAAAACTTTATCCTTTAGGTGTGCATATCGAGATTGGTGAAGGAAGCCACCATTTAGAGAGCATGAATGCCAATGAAGATTGCAAATTTTTCATAGGCTATCAAGTTCAATCATTACATGTGCATGGCAATATCTTGATCAAAACGGTCCTTCCGGGGGAATCAAGATCTTGGATGCATCTAGAATGGTGTCATGTTGAGGGGTGCCCCAAGCTACACACTTTGTTCCCTGCTCATGAACATGAGTTCTTTGAATCAATAAGGATAATTTTTGCATCTGATCTCCCAATGGCCTATTGCATCTGGGGTAGAAGCATCTTTCATCACTCTTCCAGCTTTGAAGGCTTACAACACATATACTTGCACAATTGTCCACGGTTGGTGTTTGTCCTCCCTATTTCTTCCTTCTCCTTGCCACACTTGGAGTCCATTCAAATTGCACATTGTAGTAATATCCAACATATATTCCCACTGAACGATGAGTGCCCTCGAGAGATAGCATCTCAAGTAGCATTCAAGAAGCTGAAGCACATTAAGCTGTACCATCTCCACAAGCTAGAGCAGATATGCGAGACTAGCCTGATCACCATTCTGGCCTTAGAGACGATCAGCCTCAAGGACTGTTGGGGCCTGAGACGGCTAGCAGTCTTGTCACGTGAAGGTCCCAAGCCGGTGGTGGACGAGAAGGACTGGTGAGATAGGCTGGGTTGGGACGGATCCAAGGCCAACCATGAACCATCACTCTTCAAGACATGCCACTCTGCTTACTACAAGAAGACCCTCACGAGGGTCTCCGCTCTGAGGTGCGTTCGATGTGGATTTTGTTCTACTTATAGATAATAAGTTGGGCAAGTGTCACTGATTTACTTAATGTTTTTTTCCATTCTTCATTCCCTAGGTAATCTGAATCATGCGAAGTGAGGTTGATCGGCTTACATCGACCATGCATCAGTCTATTGGTGTTACAATCAGATTGTGATCTATCACAACTCTTAAGTGTTTCTCATTTTCAGTGTGACCTGCAACTAGGTGTGTTTGTCACAAGCTCGATCTGCAGTGCCGTGAGGGTGCAAGTAAGTCTTTGTTGCTACATACTTGCACAACAAGGAATAAATGGTGCGCTTTCTTCTGCAAGCAATACCTGTTGTGGATATGATTTTCATTGGATTGGATTTGAGTGATGTGTCACGCAGCACTTGGTTGCTTGCTTGGCTTCTCCATCTTGGTGTGGCGTTCACGGTCAAGCTGGCTGGCTTCTGATGGTTTACATTACTTCCGAACCCTTACTTCTTTGTAATAGAAGGTTAATTTGTGTGGACCTGTGGGCATTAACCACACAACCTAGCACGCACATGCGTGTGTGATTGATGAGCCATAAACTGAGCTTAATTTGTGTTTGTTGATGAAACAAGATATGTTACACTGTCATATGGTAATTTTCAGTTGTGCGGAAGAGTTTGAGTGAATAATCTTGTGATGTTTCCATCTTAGTTAGTAGTACGATATATTCGTTAAATGCATTCTAGCATCCTGTCATTTCTAATCGATCATTAACTTGAATTATCTCCATCTAGTAGATTTCATTCAGACGGTGGACTACACGTCATGCCACTTAGAAACAGTCGCCGCTGCTGCACGAGTAGATTGAACGAGTTAGGGATGCTACACTAAAAAAGTCCTATCACTGAGAAATAAATTAGTAGCACGTCCTAATTAATCGAACCGTCATCAGAACTGACACCCCATCCTCATCATCCCCCTCCTCGACCCTTAGCTGCCGCCCCTCTCCTCAACCCCCTTCCTCCCGATCTCCTCCCTCCTGATCTGATCTAGGCCTTTGAGCAGCCGCTGCGCCTCTCCATGCCCCGTCGGAGCTCTACGGGGCAAAGCCTAGACATGGATGATGGCGGCGGCGGGGCCTTCCTTTGTCGCAGCTCTGGGATGCGGTTGTGGTGGAGATCCGCATGGGTGTCCTGGACATGTGCGTCGTCTGGCATGGACGGCACAATGGTGAGGGCCCCTCCGTTGTTGATGGCTCACCCAAGCGGGGACGGAGGTTTCAGGCGGTGGTGCGGCTCCGGTCGTGCGGTTTTTCGGCAACAGAGGTCACCCATGGGCGTGCTGGATGACGGAGGAGGTCGATCTGGTGGTCTAGCCAAGGATGTGTGCGGATTTGCTAGCAAAAGCTTGGTTCGACCTTGGCCAGAACCGTTAATGGCGGCGCCTACGCACGTAGTTACCTCGTTGGAGGCATTCTGGGGTGATCCGCGTTCCCTCTGTACCCCGGGGGAAACTCCAGATTCGGGCTCTCCAGGGCGGATGATGGTGAGGTTCCTGTGTTGTCATCCCCATGGGGCATCATTTTGAGGTTGTACACTGGCTAGAGGGACAAGTGTTTGGCTTGGTGGCTAGGCGTAGATCTCCTTATGCTTCTCGTGTGGTGACCAAGGTGGAGAGGTGTGCCTTCTACAATATCGACGCCAATGAGTCTTGGCGGCAAGGTGTAGCGGAGTCTCGGTGTTGGATACGTTTGATGGGCATGCATAGGAGGCTAGCACTGTCCAGCGTTATAGCGGTGTCGACGGCTGGAAGGTTTGGCAAGATCAGTGCATTGATTGCTCCAGAAGTTGTGATTGCGAAAGAACGCAACGATGGATTCTGCAGCAAGCGCATGCGGTCATGCGCATGCTGAGGGTATGCTAGACCACTTAGTTCCCCGGCTAGCCGGCAGGTGGCTTGGTGATGACATTGGATTCTTGGTGCGCGTGGCAGGAGGTCAGGGCACATCATTAATCTTGTAGGTAGGGCGACATTTTCACGAGGAAGGTGGCTTTGCGTTGACTTATGTATTTATTTTGTAAGTCCTTATTGAATAATGCAATAAAGATGGATGCGTGCATCATAATATAAAGGCCGGTATAATCCTTCTTTTCGATTTTTTATAGCAAAAAGCCATGATCAGGGACGGAGCCAGGATTTCGACATGAAATGGGCGAAGATGACAATGAAGAGGACACATAGAAAACACGGTATATGTTGCATTCTCCTATATCCTACCAAATATTGAGTTTTTTAGAAAAGGAGGAAAACCCTCGGCCTCTGCATCTCTTGATGCACACGGTCATATTATTAAAGATCCAGGTTCCAAACAAGATCTCAAAAGGTCTTACAAATATTATACAAAAAAATCATATGCCACAACCGGCAAAAATATGTTAAGATGACTAAACACCTATTTTATTATTGGACCGCCATCCAAACCGGTTGTATGTATCCCGTGCAACCATCTCCCATCGGTTGCACCTAGTATCCATAAGCTCCCTATGGTCCACATGGCTGAGTAATGACCACGTACGGATCCAAGCTGACGCCCTGAAGATAACTTCCAGAAAACTTCACTACAAAAAAATACACTTCCGTGATGATACGTATTTGTCACAGTAGGTCACGTTTTTTGTCATGCATGTACATCCATGACAATTTTATGACAGAATCAAGATAGTCATACATGTGCTATCGTAGAAGTGTTCCATGACATTACCAAAATTATCATCATGGAAGTGTCCACTTCCATGACGATAAATCGCGCGTCATGGAAGTGCTTTTGTCAAGGGTGACCGACACATGGCATCCACCGTAACAGGTCGCTCTTAAGCTATTGGGTCCGGTTTTGGATCCGATAACCCGCTAACAGCCACGACCAACGGGGATTTTCCACGTGTAAATTTCTCATTGGCCGGAGGAACCACGTGTCGGCTCACCGTTGGGACAGATGTCATCCACTCATTGGACCGAAGGCGCCTATGATACGTAGACACGTGGCACGGCCCAACAGAGGCCCATATAGGTTAAAAAGGCTGGCCTAGTCAAAGGCTCGTAGGATTTACTCAGGTACTAGTGGGCCATCCCAATAATGGCCTTTTTAAACATGGCCCATTGACGGCCCGTAGCCAGATCTGGCCCGTTAATTGTTCACCGCATATTTGGGCCCAGTTATGATCCAGTGACATTATGGCGTGTTAAAGGCTGTCAGTGTCAAAATCAGTGGATCTCGAGTAGGGGGTCCCGAACTGTGCGTCTAAGGCTGATGGTAACAGGAGGCGGGGGACATGATGTTTACCCAGGTTCGGGCCCTCTCTATGGAGGTAATACCCTACTTCCTGCTTGATTGATCTTGATGAATATGAGTGTTACAAGAGTTGATCTACCACGAGATCGTAATGGCTAAACCCTAGAAGTCTAGCCTATGAGATTATGATTGTTGTGACTAAACCCTAGAAGTCTAAACCCTCTAGTTTATATAGACACCGGGGGAGCTAGGGTTGTACAAAGTCGGTTTACAGAGAATGGAATCTACATATCCGAATTGCCAAGCTTGCCTTCCACGCCAAGGAGAGTCCCATCTGGACACGGGACGAAGTCTTCTATCTTGTATCTTCATAGTCCAACAGTCCGACCAAAGATATAGTCTGGCTATCTGAGGACCCCTTAGTCCAGGACTCGCTCAGTAGCCCCTGAACCAGGCTTCAATGACGATGAGTCCGGTGCGCAGAATGTCTTCGGCATTGCAAGGCGGGTTCCTTCTCCGAACAATTCAAAGTAAATTCCGAACACAAGAATCGTGTCCGGCTCTGCAAAACATATTCCACATGCACCTGTAGAGAATACTTCACAAGTCCAATCCGCTGATAATTTTGGTAGTACGACATGACGTCATTGCCCAACCATTATTTTGAATCGTTTTCCAGCCTGCTGCCCCATGTCTCGGGGGGCGGTTTTTATTGGCATGTCTTGTCAAAGCAGAGATCGTGTCCCCTTATTACGGGATTTTCATCAACACGGGCGTGGGTAACCCAACCGTTCTATTGGCATAATTCCTCGGGAATAGGCATGTTTTAAGGCCACGGAGGGGACGCTTGATATCCATCGCCTTTATGAAGGGGTTAGGGCCTGTCCTCTTTCTTCTGTGCTAGTTCTTCCCTCTGCCTCCCCCCTCAAGCCCCAACACTCAAGGGTCAATCTAGTTGCTTCAAGCCTCCAGCCATGTCCAGACCCAGCCTTCAAGGCCGGTGGATGGCCTCCTCTGTCACATAGGAAGACATCTTGAAGCTTAGGGAGGCAAGATACTTGACTGCGAAAATCTACCACAGGCTTCCTGCACAAGGGCAGGTTATTCCTACTCCCTGATCCAATGAGAGAGTCATGTTCATCTCTCGCTTCCTTCGAGGGCTTGGGTTTTCTCTCCATCCCTTTGTTCGAGGACTTATGTTTTATTACGGGCTAGATTTCCATGATCTAGCTCCGGACTCCTTCCTCCACATCTCGGCGTTCATCACCATGTGTGAGGCCTTCCTCCATATCTCCCCACACTTCGGCTTATGGCTCAAGACCTTTAGTGTGAAACCGAAGGTAATCGGCAGGAAACAAGCGGAGTGCAGAGGTGCTTCAATAAGCAAGCTTATCAACTCCACTTGGCCAAAGGGCTCCTTCATAGAATCTTCTGATTTATGGCAATGGGAGTGGTTTTACATAACCGAACCCTGCGGTACAAGGCGGGTAGCTGCTCCTGCGTTTCGGTCCGGTCCTCCACCACAACTGGCATCGTGGATTAACAAGGGGCTGGACTGGGGATCTACAGACGAAGTGCGGACACTTCAAAGCCGCATCCAGAGCCTTATTAAGAAGGACACCGGTCTCATCGATGTAATCCAAGTAATGCTGGTCCGCCGGATCCTACCCTGTCAGCGACGCCCTCTATGTATGTGGGAATTTAATCCGGAAGGTCCACAGACTCTTCAGTACCTCTCCGGCACGATGCTCAAAGAGATGTGGAAATCGTTCTTTGGCGCACGAAAAAAGTGGCCGGATACTACAGAAGACATCGGTCTTGACTGCAACCATCCGGATACTCCAGTAAGTACTTGACTCCCAAACACAATTTAGTCGAATTATCCATGACAATGTACTGATAAAACTCTATCCGGCCAGGGCTGGCTAAAGAAGGCAGAGAGAATCAGGTGTTCGGCTCCACTTCCCGAAGATACTGCCGATCCATTATTAACAAGGTAGCACACTTGAAGCATAAAGTTGATGCGACAGATGATGACATCACGCTTATGAACATGCGTCTCGACGAGGCGCAAGGTATGTCTCTGGGGCACTCAGTACATGCTAGTATTGTGAAATGAGCTTGGTACTGAAATTTTTTATATGCATAATTGCAGATAGTGCCGTCGCAGTTGAGACCCTTCGGGTGGGACTTGCCCAGGCCAAGGAGCAAGCCAAGATGAGTAATGCGGCTGTCGAGAAGACAACCGCCGAATTAAAAGTGGAGCAGACCGCTCGGCGTCAGTGCGAGGAGAGGATATCCACCATGGCACTTGAGTTGAAGAATGCCACTAGCCGATGCCAAAATCTTGAGAAAGATAACAAAGCCAAAGCGGACGAACTGGGCAAGGCCTTACAATGGGCGAAGGAAGCCCGGTCTGAGTCTGGAGCAGCTCTGGAGGAGATCTAACAAGCTGGGGAGATCGTGGCTGGTAAGCCCGTTTTGTTGCAAAGTAAGTTTGGCGATCCAAAGTATGCGCCGCTTAATCAACGGTGGAGTTCTCTGAACCCCTTTATGGACCTACCGAAGAGTGCTGCCGATGCGAATCCGTTTTTCTAGGCGCAAGAAGGACATGCAACGGAAAAGCTGTTTTGGTCGCAATTTGACACGCCGAAGCGTCCACTGTTGAACAAACAGATGGCCCAATGGGCCGAGCTCCACAGGATGTCCAGCACTGCCATAAAGGACATCATAGCCCGGCTGTGGCCAACTGAACCCATTCCGGATAGTTAGTTCGGTTTGGTGCGGCGGCTTGTTATCTGGGCTTTCTTCATTGTTCCGACATTTGTTTTTGTTGCGTCGTGGTTTTCCATTTCCATCCCTGACCTTAGAGGTGCTGGGATCACTGGTGCTGCTACGGGTTAACCAGCTGTCTTCGCCCGCGCAAAAGCGGGTCATGAGTGTAGTTAAGGCGTCCATTGTCCTTGGCTTTTCTTGGCGATGGTGTCTGGCCAACCATTCATCCCGGACGCCGTGTTTGAAGGCCGCTAAGGCTTCGGCGTCCGGAAAGTCGACAATTTGGTTCTTCTTAGTAAGAAACTTGTTCCAAAGCTTACAGGCCGATTCTCCGGGTTGTTGGATTATGTGACTTAGATCGTCTGCATCCGGAGGCCGGGCATAGGTCCCTTGGAAATTGGCCCGGAAGGCATCCTCAAGTTCTTCCCAGCTTCCGATCGAGTTTTTGGGGAGGCTTTTCAGCCAGTGCTGAGCTGGTCCTTTTAGCTTGAGGGGCAAATGTTTAATGGCGTGGAGATCATCTCCGTGAGCCATGCAGATATGAAGAATAAAGTCTTCTATCCAAACCGTGGGGGTCCGTCGTTCCATCATATGCCTCGATGTTTACAGGTTTGAACCCCTTTGGAAAATCGTGTTCTAATACCTCATCGATGAAGCACAGGGGGTGTGCAGCACCCCTGTATATGGCTGTGTCGTGGATTGGGTCTGGCATTTGTAATATTCGGTATTGGTTCTGAGCTGGTAAATGATCGACATGTTTTGTTTGATAATAGTGATCCCGTGTAGGAGCATGTTCCCTGGATCCATAGATGGACCTGGTTTTGCCAGCTTTTTTGTCCAGGTCCTCATGTAGATTGTGTTTCTGGTCCTGGGCCGTAGCCTTTCTTCCTTTGCTGGGAGGGGGTGCGAGCTTGTGTACGGCATTGCTAGCCGCTCTGTCGCGACCACGAGGTGGTCGGCCCGGCCAGTCGACCGTATTGTTTTTCGGTGGTATAGGCGCGATAGCCTCGTCCTCGAATTTTGGGCACCAGCTTGCGTTTAGGATAGCTCTTTGTTTGGCGGTTACCGCTGTATTTTTCCTCAGCGTCTAGCACTTCGTTCCATCTGTCATTGAGCGTATCCTGCACGACTTTAAGCTGCTGCTTCTGCTTATTCAGGCTCCTTGCGGTGACGATAAGCCTTTGGTGGAGGCGTTCTTATTCTAATGGTTCTTCTGGGATGACGAACTTGTCGTCGCCCAGGCTGATCTCCTCTTCAGAGACGGGTTGGTAAGTGCTATCTTCGGCGTCGCTGTGTTCAGACAACATCTCCAGACTGTGTTCAACGTCCTCTAGCACGCCCTGCTCCAAAGCTGGGTCTGCAGGCTCCTCAGTTTGGTTCAGATTATCGTCGGTGTCCGTGACAATTGTGTTCTTCTTCTTTTTCTGGATCGAGGTCGACGCTTGGGACGCCAACGCTTGGTAGGTTCATCGACATGTATGTTGTTATCGCCGTCGTCCTCATTCTCTTTCGGTGTGTCCACCATGTATATATCGTATGATGATGTAGCTGTCCACTGCCTCAAAGGTGGTGGTTTTTGTGCCTGCTCTTCTCCAGCATCGTCGTCCATACCGTCGATGTCTTCGGAGTCATAATCGAGCGTGTCTGTTAAATCCTCGACAGTGGCAATGAAGTGGGTGGTGGGTGGGGAACGAAGTTCTTCATCGTCCGCTTCCCATTCGAGCCGGACATAGTTCGGCCGAGAGTCCCCTGACAAGGAGAGGGATCTTAATGAGTTTAACACATCGCCAAAAGGCGAGTGTTGGAAAATGTCCGTGGAGCTGGACTCTAAGACCGGCGCCCAATCAGGTTCGATGGACGGGGATGCCTGCGGCCCGGATTCCATGGTCGGAGATGAGTCCGAGGTTTCGGAAACACAAGCCTAGCTCGATGTTGGGTCTGTGTGCGGCTCGAGCGCCGTAGAGTCTGCGGCCTCTGCGGGGGCTGAGCTACCCGTCTTCGACGCAGTCCACTCCGGCTCTAGGGCCAGGGCAGTCACAGGCGCTAGCTTCTGTGTGCGGCCAGATGATAGATCTAGGTCATGTTCATCGTGGTGGTCGAGGACAACTGTCGTGGGCTTGAATTCGTCGAAGATCAAGTCTCCGCGGATATCGGCCACAAAATTTAGGCTTCCAAATCTGACCTGATGGCTAGGGGCGTAGCTATCGATCTACTCCAGATGGCCAAGCGAGTTGGCCCGCAGTGCGAAGCCGCCGAATACGAAGATCTGTCCGGGGAGGAAGGTCTTCCCCTGGACTGCATTGTTGTAGATGATTGATGGAGCCATCAAACCTATCTTCGATGACACAGAGGAACTCTCAATGAAAGCACCAATGTCGGTGTCAAAACCGGCGGATCTTGGGTAGGGGGTCCCGAACTGTGCGTCTAAGGCTAATGGTAACATGAGGCGGGGGACACGATGTTTACCCAGGTTCGGGCCCTCTCTATGGAGGTAATACCCTACTTCCTGCTTGATTGATCTTGATGAATATGAGCATTACAAGATTTGATCTACCACGAGATCGTAATGGCTAAACCCTAGAAGTCTAGCCTATGAGATTATGACTGTTGTGACTAAACCCTAGAAGTCTAAACCCTCCGGTTTCTATAGACACCGGGGGAGCTAGGGTTGTACAAAGTTGGTTTACAGAGAAAGGAATCTACATATCGGAATCACCAAGCTTGCCTTCCACACCAAGGAGAGTCCCATCCGGACACGGGACGAAGTCTTCTATCTTGTATCTTCATAGTCCAACAGTCTTGCCAAAGATATAGTCTGGCTATCCGAGGACCCCTTAGTCCAGGACTCCCTCAGAGGCCTGATGTAAACATGGGACCATTTCAGCCCGGTGTGTCTTTCGGCATGGGAATGGCCCGTGCTGCCCATGGGCCATATATGGTCCGACGCGACATCCGGCCCTCTAACGGCCCGTGATAAATGTGGCAACAATTCAGCCCAACGTGACTTTGGCCTGTTAAAGGCCTATCGTATAATTCGGCCCGTTGATGCCTCTACAAAGTTTTCGGCCTGTTAAAGACCCATGATATCAGTGGGCCAACTAAGGCCCGATATATGTTTCAGCCTGGTAATGGCCCGTCATATAACTGGCCAAAAAAGGCCTGGTCTATGTTGACACCAGATTTTGGCACGGTCAAGAACTTATTTAAGATGGACTCAAATGGAGAAGTGACCTTCATGAAAGAGTTCCGCATTGTTGATATGAACATCTTTGAAGTTTGGGTCATCGCCGTCCGATTTCATCTCGAAGGCCGAAACTATACTCAAAGTACTAAGATCTTATATTCAGAGTACAGTTTGGCTGATTGAGCCCCCAAGACCACCTCAAATGGAAACATTATCTACATGGGTTGTCTTCGTCTCGTCGAAACCATCGATTTTGATATAAAAATCGTTCCAATCCGAGTTTGTATGCAAAAGTTAGAGCCATCGGAATACAGCCCTGTCAGAGGCAAAAACTAGCGCGCCCCACCAGACACCCTGTCTGATGGGTAGCGCGAGGGATAGACTGTTTTGCGCGACCAATTTGACCCTCAATATGACCTCTGATCAAAAAACGTTCAACATAAAAGTTGTTCGTCTCGTCGAAACGGTCAAGATTGCTTTTGGGCTCGTTTCCATCCGAGATCGTTTACCACCACAAAAAAGACCCGTAAGGTGCATCCAGTTTAAACCGAACAGTTTTGGAAAGTTCGGACAAAACCAATCCGAATTTGACTAGGGTTTTGGACGTGAATCCAAGCCTTTTCCTTACACGGGAAGTCCAACCGCCTCTTATATACCTAAGGGGTGACGGCCGATTGAACAACACCAATCGAACAAATACATCTACTACTTTTTCGTGTTCATCTACTTTTATCTCTCCCCTTGTATCTTTCTTCTCGTTCTTCGTCGTTCTTCAAGATTGGAGGATGCGAATCCACGAGGCTCTAGGGGCGGTAAGGCCGACCTCGAGCAGCCAATCGTCGCCGCGAGCCCTGACGGGGTCCCTCCCGAGCGAGCAGGGCGTCTGGTCCCAAAAGCGCCGGCTTGCTGTCTTGCGTATCGCGCTGGAAGTCGGCCTCCCGCGGTGTGAGTTGCGGAGCATCTCCCTCTGTGCCGCGGGTACACATCAACGTGTTCGTGTGACGCGTTCCAGTGTCAACACACTTTTTGGCGAATCCGCTGGGGACGAAGCTTTGAACGGTCTCCGGCCTATTCTTGCTACAAAAGGATCGTCATGTAGGGTTTGCAATCTACAAAGGTAATATGAATACCCAATTCCCTACTGTAGATGCAAATAATTCATATGGTGTTACTAGATTGTTCAATGAGTATACTCTATCGGCCAGCCCTAGTTTTTTCAATAATGCATCTAATTACGTGCAAGGGCCGATTCAAAGTAATTTGCATGCTTTAAGTTCTTATGATACTAGTAACCTACACCATATGTATCCCAACTCTCATGCATCGGCAACCCCACAAATTGTTATGCCGATGAACAACATGGTGAGTTCAGTTAATAAATTTGAAATACCTCATGTTAGAATCTCCAATGCCATGCAAGAAAGTGTTCACCCTTTTATTCATCGGCAAGTAATGTGCAATATACTAATCCAACCATGCGGATAAACGAGAGAATTGGCCATGCTGCTACTAGTTATTCGACCAGTTACTCTCAAACATCATATGCTACACCTCATGTTAGTAATTCTTCGGCACCATACACAACTGTAGATGCTCATAATTCGGCTTCACACCTTCCTGGTTATAGCCGAATGAATGTAAATTTTACAGAAGCGGTTGTACCCAATATTGTAGAAGATGAGGTAGTGGTGGCTGCATTGAAGAGTTTAGCCCAAAATAAGAGAATTAGTGCTCTTTGCCTTGAACAACATGAAAAGGGGCTATTTCCTGATTATGCCGCAACAAAAGCTAGAGTTTTGCAAGAAGATGAATCTTTGCCAATTGATGAAATTGGCGAGCAAAAGGATGGTCTTACAACAATGCATATGCCTTCACCTAGTACTACATCATATTATACACCCCCTACACAATTGCAAAATTTCGGCAACACCCGTGTGTCATTGCCGAAAGAATCTAAAAGCATCGGGGGGCAATCATATCCGGAGTGGGCTGAAATTGAGAAAAAGCTTAAAGCTAATTTTGCTGCTCGCCATCAGAAACAAATAGAAAAAGAATTGGCTCAGATAAAAGAAGCATTGCCAATTGGTAGTATCAATGAAAATAAGGATGATTCGGAACATGAAAGTGCTTCGGTTGAAAAATCTGAATCAAGTAGTATATATTCTGAATCCATCAAATCCAACAAGGCAAGCATTATTGAGAAAGGGCATGGCAAGCATAGGAAAACAACGGTGCTTGATTTTTCTGAAGTTAATGGAACCTACTTCCTGCCCTATGAGTTCCATGCCGTAGAAATTGACAAGCTTCAAGGACAAGAACAAGTAGCCGAACAAAGTTCGGCCGACAAAAATCTTCAAAGCAATGATGCACGGATTCAAGAAAAAGATGATGACAAGGTGTTGGGGAGCCATCCAAAGATGGAGCAAGATGTTCTTCAAATGGCACCACCATCATGTTCTCCCAATATATTTGAAGAAGTATGCATAGCGAGTAATTTACCTATTTTCAGATTTGGTCGCAACTTCATTATTGATGCATCTATAAGAAATATTCTCACAAGTAATTTTGAAAGACCAATGAAGAAGGGTAATTTACTTGTTAGCAATAAAATCGTTATGGAACATACCGGTCAAACCATTGCGCCATTTATAAAGACCGATAATGACTTATTGTTACAGCCAAAGCTTTCCCTGTTGCTTTATCTAAAGTTCATATCTAGTTGGGTATCTTTGCTTATTTCGTACTTGGCTTGCACTTGGTCTCAACTGAGACATGTATGTTCTAAATATCTTCGTTTCAGAAATTTAAAGCCAAGGTTAAATTCTATTGAGAAAACCGATGCTAATACAATATCTTATCCAAAGACATCGGATATAGAGTGGAAAACACAATGCATAGCCGAATGGGGAGATTCCAAATCTGAACCATTCGTTTGCTTATCTCCAAAGTCGTTCAAACAGCAAGATCAGCTAGAAAACAAGAAGTATACCTTCAATTCAAGCATGTGTGATCAAATATTTGATTTGTTGCTGGAAAATAATTATATTACAATTCTCGATCACCATGTTAAGCCATCAATCCAAGGACGAATGTATTGTAAGTTGCATGATTCGTCCAAACATAATTTCAAGGATTGCAACATGTTTTGACAAATAGTTAAATCGGCCATTGAAAAAGGATGATTGAAGTTTGTTGAAACACCAAGAGATGACCAGTCTATTCCGATTAGTCCCGATGGCAAAAGGTTTTTGCATCGGCTGCTTCAAGCCGATCCATTTAAAGAGAATGTAAAAATGGCAGGTGATGGGATCAATGTTTCAAGTAAAGAAGTTGTTGAAGAGCATAATGAACATAATCTTGAGGGCGAGAATTCCATTGAAGCTACAATGGAGACGCCAAGGACTGGGGGGCAGCAAGCAAATCCAATGATCGATGAAAGCAAACCAAAAGAAAAACAAAGGCCGAAATAAGCGCAAGTGTAAGAGATCAAAAATCACCTTTGCTGAACTATTGGATAAATATCAAAAGATGAGTGAAGAGAAGAATGCTTATCGGCCAAATCATGCAAAGAAACCAAGATCACCCCCAAGGCGCAAATATGAGGATTGGTATTGGCAAAGTGATAATTCTAATGCAACATATTCATATCCTTATTTTGGGCCGCCAATGCCAATGCCGTGGATGCCTCCCTATGCTCATATAGATACATATTCATCATTGGACATGTATGGTACAAGGGCACATTCTCTATCTTATTCTAGACCATCTCACCAATACTATGAAGCTCCAAGAAGATCAACATTTGAACAATCACGTATCAAAGACCGTTTCAATCATAAGGAATTAGTCCAGAGCTCAAGGAAGAAGAAAGAGATGGTAAAGCAAGTTTACCGCGTGAAAAGAGATGGTCGTAAGTGTGCTACTTCAGATTTGATCTCAAAAAACAAAGAGCCAATTAAAGTGTTGACATTGGCTACAAAAGGCAAAGAAGTGAAGCAATCAATTGATAAAAATCAGAGTGCCAAATCTGAAGAAAATAAGTTGAGGGTGCACAAGGCCCAGAAAGAGTTGCCATTGGTTGAAACAAAATCACAGTTGAGGTGCTCACTCAGCTTATCGTATTGGCAAAAGAAGGAATTGCAAAATCTTAGTGCACAAGAGCTTAGAAAGAGGAACATGGCATGGGTTCCCAAGAGGATCAATCAAAACAAAAACGATGTGCATGCTTCAATTGCAACAAGTACAATAAAAATGAAGAAGGAGAATGATGGAAGCAACAAACAATTAAGCCGAAGGTGTGCATCACAACATCAAAATCTTCGATTAGCACATCATCCATTTTCTTCAACAATGCCATTGATGCCTTTGCCATGGAATTCATCCACAGGTATGATCAGTTACCCTCCATGGACTTATTTTGATCCATGGATGCAACATAATTTTCTATATGATGATAGAGTATTACCAAATCACTATACATTTGGTTAGTTACATTTTTGTTGCTAAGAAAAGGGGCCGAAATATTTTATTGCTATTTTATTTGTTTATTTCGGCTATACATATTTTAATGGATGGATTCTACATGAACCTCATGGTAATGGCCGATACTTAACTATCGTCCTAAGAAACTATCTGATCATGGCCGGTGTGGAATTCTAACACCGTCCTTAGTTCAATTGGAACCGAGACAAGGTACATGTTAAGTGATATTAGCTTTGTTTCTCTAATACTATGGAGATTGTATTTTGATGGTTCAATTTGTAGCAATGGCCAAAGTGTTGGTGTTGTTTATTTATCTCCATATGGAGCTAGTTTGTGAAGCCTCATGCTGCTTAAGATATTTTTGCACAATGATCAAAGCCGAATATGCATTGTTATTCGGATTGGAGCTTTCCCTTGCTATAGGTGCTATACATATTGAGGCTTCCAGTGATTCGTTATTAGTAGTGCAACAAATATCCAAGGGTTATCAATCTTTTGACGAATCACTTATAGTTTATCTTTTGATATAACTAGATGCAAGATTTACCTTGGGTTGCTTTAAAATTGTTCATATATCTAGACATGACAATTTGAAAGAGTTGGCACAGCAAGCATATGGCTACTATGTTAACTATGGTGTATTGTATTTCTATCAATAGCTGATGCTAGGTTTTGTCAACATAGGTAAGGCCGAACCGAAGCCCACCGCTTCGGCCACTAATGAAACTTTTATGCAGGCGAAGTAAGGATTGGAGGAAGTTCATTATTGATTATCTGCAAAGTCCTAGCGAAAGGGTGAACAATATGGTTTGGAGGATGGTTTTGATCTATGGAACCTTATCACTGAATTGTTATTGAAGTTGGGAAAGTTTCACCCAAACTTGCATCGAAATATTCACACAAGAAATGGCCGATATAAACTTATCATCCTAAGCATATGAAAAATGGCTTGGCTGATGAAGTGTTGACATCGTCCTTAGAGCAAGCTATGTGCAAGTTATTTTTCGGCACACAAGCTTTGCCGAAAAATAGGGGGGCATGTGTTGACACAAGATTTTGGCACGGTCAAGAACTTATTTAAGATGGACTCAAATGGAGAAGTGATCTTCATGAAAGAGTTCCGCATTGTTGATATGAACATCTTTGAAGTTTGGGTCATCGCCGTCCGATTTCATCTCGAAGGCCGAAACTATACTCAAAGTACTAAGATCTTATATTCAGAGTACAGTTTGGCTGATTGAGCCCCCAAGACCACCTCAAATGGAAACATTATCTACACGGATTGTCTTCGTCTCGTCGAAACCATTGATTTTGATATAAAAGTAGTTCTAATCCGAGTTCGTATGCAAAAGTTAGAGCCATCGGAATACAGCCCTGTCAGAGGCAAAAACTGGCGCGCCCCACGAGACACCCTGTCTGATGGGTAGCGCGAGGGATAACCTGTTTTGCGCGACTGATTTGACTCTCAAGATGACCTCTGATCAAAAAACGTTCAACATAAAAGTTGTTCGTCTCGTCGAAATGGTCAAGATTGCTTTTGAGCTCGTTTCCATCCGAGATCGTTTACCACCACAAAAAAGACCCGTAAGGTGCATCCAGTTTAAACCGAACAGTTTTTGAAAGTTCGGACAAAACCAATCCGAATTTGACTAGGGTCTTGGACGTGAATCCAAGCCTTTTCCTTGCACGGGAAGTCCAGCCGCCTCTTATATACCTAAGGGGTGACGGCCGATTGAACAACACCAATCGAACAAATACATCTACTACTTTTTCGTGTTCATCTACTTTTATCTCTCCCCTTGTATCTTTCTTCTCATTCTTCGTCGTTCTTCAAGATTGGAGGCTGCGAATCCACGAGGCTTTAGGGGAGGTAAGGTCGACCTCGAGCAGCCAATCGTCGCCGCGAGCCCTGACGGGGTCCCTCCCGGGCGAGCGGGGCGTCTGGTCCCAAAAGCGCCGGCTTGCTATCTTGCGTATCGCGCTGGAAGTCGGCCTCCCGCGGTGTGAGTTGCGGAGCATCTCCCTCGGCGCCGCGGGTACACATCGACGTGTTTGTGTGACGCGTTCCAGCGTCAACAGTCTACATTTTAGCCTGCTGAAGGCCCATCGACGACTAGTGAAGATTGAGGCCCAACATGCATTTCGGCCTGCTAAAGGCCCATGGTTACTTCTGGGCCGTAATAGGCCAGCACAATGTTCATCCTGTTGATGGCCCAAAGCTACATGGGCCCAACAAACTTTGGGTCCACTAAAGGCCTAACTAAACTATGGGCCGAATGTAAGCCCGTGTAAGTTGTGGGCCTGGCGCAAAGTGTGAAGGCCCCAATGGCCTTTCAGGCCTAAGAAAGTTGCAGGCTGGTCCAATTGTGGCCTGCTAAAAATCAGGCTAGTTAGAGGCGAATGTTTTGGCCCGGTCGACTGCATCAAATTTTCTTCATTTATTTTCAGATAGCGAATGATGGCAGTAACTTGTAGGAATTAAGAACAAACCTACTCTATACAATAAATAAATTATGACATAGTAACTTAGAATAAACCTACACTACACAATAAAGGATTTATGGTATATTACATCCACTGGGCATCAAAGGTCGCCACCAATGATCATAAAGCGCAACGAAGAAGCAGATTACAAAAATTGGGCGCCATCACAGCATAACAAAATAATACTGAACCAAGACCACTTCCAAGACAGTTCAAGAAAGGTTAGCCTTGCACGGAACTGCTGCGCAAGCTGCTGAGCAAGGCTGTGAGACCGGCCTAGCATGTCGGTCATAGCTTCCAGGTGTAGCTGTCTAGCAATGAGGTTTTAATTGGTGTTCTCCGCAATCTTTCTTAGATATAGGAATTCAAGTTGAAGTTGAGTTGCAGAATGCCTTTCTGCTAGAACTTGAGACTGAAGAAGTCGAACTGATGTAGACAGCGAATTCTGGGAGCTTGTCTGACTGCTAGTCTCAAGTAACTTGAACACTACATCAAGACAAGACTTTGGGGTTGTCTCGCTTTCTTCAAGGTGTTTTGCCTTTTTTGCCACAATATATCTTGGGTTTGTCTCATAGCCTTCAGCAGACTTGTGCATGCCATCAGGCATCTCACCCTGAAACAAGCAGAGAGCTGACAATTTTTGCACGTGTAAAAACAAAGATGATAACTGTGTTGTCAATTCCATCCAATTTCAAATTAGAAAATAAAGAGTAAGTTCAAAATATCAATAGCACAATTTGGCATTATTCATAATGCGGGGAGCTTCACCACACTACTGGATTACCATGTCAACATAACAAGCATAGATGAAGGGCAAAGACAATCATTGTATCTATTTTGGTTAATGTGCATGGCATGTTGTTCATATCATCAACCACATCAGTAAGATAAAACAAGAGATGACAAGGTGCAAACATGGGCTGCTTCACCACACAATGGATTATAGATCCACAAAAACAAGCATACATATAGAGAGTATTGAGTAATGTGCATGGTATGATTAAGGAATTTGGTTTTACGAGTAAAACTTGGAACATACGGTTGTTGCAAACATGCATTTTGATAGAATCAACAAACTAAACAACAGTTAACAATAGGTAGTATGAGCAACTTAAACAGTAGTTGAGGATAAATGCTTTAGAAGGACTGATTTACATTAACAGTTAACACCGGCTTTATAATGCCCTTCTCCATGTCAAGGGAACGATAACTCAAGAATTTCAGCACAAAATCTTCTTCATAAGCATTTTCTGTACTCTACATTTTGTAGAGAGTAATTATAGATATGATAATACTGGAAGGGATAGAGGATAATGAAGATATGATGCAGATTGATGCTATTTAATCAACTACCAATCCCTAGAAGTACAAGCATTACAGGACAAAATGTACTGACAAGAGCAATGGGCTACACTTCTGCACTGGCATTGTCTGTGTATTCAACTTTTTGGTAAGATTAAATATAGATCTGATATTTTTTTAGTAAATGGTGGGCGAGGGAGATAAGATGCAGAATGCTACACAATTAATCAATCCATCTTCCCATTGTTTGCGGCAGTTGGGGTCTATTGAGTTGGGGCATCAAAGATGGCCAATGTAGTAGCGCTAGAGTCTGCTAGAGTTGTGGCCATGTTTTCTGGGTCTAGTGATATTGCAACTACACCTAATGGGCTATTTGATTTATCAGGTGTCACTACCTTTTACAAATACTTTGTTTGTGCTCCTTCGTGATCAGCAATCACCCTCTTCCCTTTGAACAGATACACAAGAACATCATTTGAATGGATAAATATGGTATGATGATAGATGGAATATGTACTGAAAATGGATAGGCAGGGCGTATTCAGATACACAAAGTGTAAACTAAGCTAATTGCAGTGCGACAAAGTAGAAGCAATGCAAAGCATCAATTGCAAGATATGTGCGACCAATATAACCTTGGAAAGTTAGAGCAAGCACCTTGATGGGTGAATAAGATAGGGCATCTGCCTTTGACTCCTCCACTAGGGAGCTACATTGACTTAGGTCTCCCTCTAGCTCAGAATCACTGTTAGGATCATATTCTGAGCATGGATCTGTAGGTGGAGAGTGTTTGCATTGCATTGCATCCAGACTTGATTTCAGTCCCTTAATGCCAAGTTTGACAGCCATGGCATTGTTCTGCTTTATTCTTTTCATGCGCGCAAGCTCATAATCATTATGATGCTGTTCAGTATCTGAGATTCATGAAAACATGAAAAGTAGTCAGGTTATCTATGGAATGCATTGCGGATTCAACTCGAAGAGTGTCTCCCTATAAACCCCTTCATATGCAAAGTTCACCCCCAACCGTGCTGACCAGACCACACATAGAAATACAAACCTCTTATGTCTCTATAACAGGCAGACACACATTTCAAAACTGAAGTAGGAACATTAGAATCATATCAAATTCGTATTTGAACAAATAAACTAAGGAATTATGATTGGCATAATGTTTAGCTTCAAGGGTGGAGTGCTGGTAGTGCGACACAAAGCAAGTAGGCAGATTGTATTCCATGTTAAAGCTCATAGTGTATGTAAAAGGTGGAAATGACACTTTCTTTCTATACAATGCAGTGTTCGTTGCCCACACATGATGGAAGAGATCACACAGAGAAATACTATTCACTCATGTCTGCGGTTCCAGTATTTTGTAACAGGGTGATCCACCCTAAAAGAATATTGACAACAAATATGACAAGGCAAGCATAGATGTAGTGAATCAATCATTACTTGTGAGCTTACTAGGACAAGTATGCAGAACTGTAACTGCAGTAAGAGACCATCCAAAATCCGAATCAAGAAGTTGGTCTAGCACTTATTGTTTGCAACTAATCGACGTGAATAATTGGATATCATATCGAATGAGTAAGAAAGACAAGTAAAATTGTCAATAAACCCGGCCTACAGTAGTAATCTGGGTCAATGTCACTATGACCAACAATCCAAAATGACTAGTGTCTGTTCCTAGGGCCAGAATTTTGAAACCCTATGAACTTTACATGTACTAAAGATTACTGAAATACATCTGAACCATTAAGTGTAGATAGCACTCAGTACACAACATACCCTAATGATAGTCCTGCCTAATGAGTAATGAATCAATTAGAAAAAGGGTGATGAGGAGTGGCTGCTGCACGCCTAAGCCTTGAACAGACTAGGAAGGTAGGCACGGCGGCGTGCCCGGGCAGTGGTGACGCTGTTGGGCGAGCGACTCCTGACCTCCTGTTAGTCCGGCGTCTCCTCCTAGAGTCATGCCATCCGGGGACGGCAAGTCGCCAGTGAGGCAGATGGCTAGGGGTGAGTAGAGATCGAAAGTGCAACAGAACAAAGGGGAATCGGTGCCTGGGCCGACCCAAAATCCCAGGGTGGGCCACGCCCCACCGTGGGCACCCTGTAGATACACCCGAGTCGCGTACATGCATTTTCAAAACTAAATTAGGAACATTTAGCTGACCAATTAAACATTTCTGTTTTAATAATATATGATTATTATTTTAACAACTAAGCTTGTTTAGCTTGATGGGTGGAGCAGTGCTATTATGACACGAAGCTCGTATGCTAATCATAAAAGGGGGAAATCCTAAGCATTTTTTTTAGCAAAAGAGGGTTTCCCCTCCAATTTCTATTAAAGAAACCACCACGGAACCAACATGATCAATTAAACCCTAAGCATGATCAATTAAACCCTATTATGACTGTGCCATGGCAGATTTAAAGCTGCAAACCGCAGAAATGCTATTTACCATCCATTGTTTGCTTCGAACTAAGAACTAAATTCTAAGAGCTGAAAAGAAAGTATAGTAACCAAGTTACAATCAATTTTCTGGTTGAGATCAAAAAGTTGAGTAGATATGAAGTACCACCTCTCTTGCAGCGCCATGTAGGCATCAGGGGTGCGATGGCTGTTAGTGGCATTGAATCAGATCTGCAACGGTAGACGGGTGCATCAGGGGATAAGTCCTGTTGCGGTGGAGGAGAAGGTCGTGTGAGTGCCCCGACAAATAGGACAACGACGCTGATGAAGCGAGAGGACGTGATGCAAGGCTCCTGGTCCGTCGCCATGGATGAGAAATGACCATATCTAGAAGTGGACGACGCGGTCTTGGTAGGAGCTCCGACATGGTGGAGGACGATGGCGATGGATGGGGTGGAGGACGGTGGTGATGGATGGGGTGGTGGACGGAGGAGGCTGGTGTGGGGATGGTGTTCTAGCACGGACGATGTATGAATGGGAAAATGGAGGGAGAGGTACGGAGAACCATGTTTTTGGGACGTGCCTATCTGAAATATGGGAAAGTTATGGACTTAGCCCCCATTTAAAATTTGGATGTGACATCGGTTGGGGATAGCACGGTAATCTTGCGTCTCCCCAATATTTTCCAACAGCGATTCGGGATAGGAGAGGGTGTTTTTGCGCCCATGGTTGGCGCCCACGATGTATGAATAGGGCTGACAGGTAGGGCGGTTGTGTCACGTCTGAGTGAAGTTACGAACCTGCCCGTATTGAAAATATTTGCCTACATCGATTTCGGCCGAGTCGAGTTTGTTTTGCTGCCCACCGTGTATGAATGGGGAAATGGAGGGAGAGACAGACGTCTTTCGGACGATCTTGAATCAAATGTGTTTTGCCACCCATGTTTGGCGCCGACCTGTCAGAATGGGATCCGAGGCGGTCATGTCACGTCTAGTTGAAGTTACTAACCTACCCCTATTGAGAGCCGTGGAAATCGGGCGATTGCATTGTCCGTGTAAGGGGTAGACAGTAATTTCCATATCCCAAACACTAGCTTCGGGCAGTCGACGTGGGGGTGGACATTTTGCCGCTTCTTTTGAACTTTGGGACAATAACCATCCACATTTACCATGGCAACTAAATTTGATTCCATTCTGTATTCCTATACAAATTTTTATAAATCATTCTATGTGTTTTTATATATCTTCAAAAGCACGACAAAGATGTATTCCGCTGTCAGGACCCCGATTCAATGCCACACAGATCTAGCATGTAACACCTCATATCACTTTGCGGCCTCACGCACGGTATTCCCACGGTTGACACCTTACCAGGCCCGAGACCGTTTGCGCCTTTTGGCACACGTATATGATAGTGTCGCTAGCATCCATATGACAAGGAACCCGGGCTGACATGGCTAGTCGTGAACCCAAAGTGGCACTAACTTACAGGTGTCGGCGTTCTAGGAACGAGGGTCCCCAAACTTGCTTGCCTGCGGCCCGTGGCGTGGCTCCACCAGTGGCCCAGTGAGGCAGACGACACAAGGCCTCCTCAGGAGCGGCCTCACTAGGCAGGCTTGCGAGGGAGGCGGAGAGATCAAGGCGAGGGGTACCTCGCGAGGTTCCCGTGACACAAGCCATGACGACCAAGGCCAGGCGGGCACCTGGCGGGTGCCAGCGCGCGTAGTGTCCTCGTTTCCCTTTTGGTGCTAAGGGGGCAAGCGCAGGCACAGAGTACCAAGGCATCATGCAAAGGTTTCCATATCGGTGCAACAAGACCAAGACCAGTAGGACGGCATGATGGAGGTCACCGTGGAGCCCAAGACGGTGTCACCACCAGCGCCTTTGACAGGCGAAGACCACCTTTAGTCAGGATAGCTTGTACTAGCTGTCCCCTTTCAAATTGGCCGTTGTTGGATCCCTTCCCGCTCAATATTTGGGAAGAGTACCAGGGCCTCTATAAATAGGACTAGCCAACACAGTAGGGGGACGTATCGATTCTTCCTCGAGCAAACGACCAACCACAAGAACACCTCTCCTCAGGAGGCTGTTCTTCCCTTTACTGTTCATCATTAGCCCAAGAGGCAATCCACCACCACCACACAGGAGTAGGGTATTACACCACAACGGTGGCCCAAACCTATATAAATCTTGTGTCTCTTGTGCTGTGAGTTCATCGAGCTAAGTTTAGGGATCGCGGTGAGGCTGAGAGTGAGATTTGGTAGGGGGAAAATCTTCGTGTGCACCCTAGTGTTCGAACCTCAAGGGTATTGCCGAAACCCAAAATCTGACATTTGGCGCGCCAGGTAGGGGTGCGCCGGAGCTTTTCCTTCCATCGACCCGCACTCCGCCAACACCGCGCTTCGCCCCCATGGCGGACATCGCGCTTCCGGTTCCGGCGATAGCGCTGGGGCCAGGGGGCTCCAAGCCTTGGCCCCCGCCTTGCGGTAGGTGTAGTGGCCGCCCAAGTTCAAGCCAGAGATGCCGCCGCGCTACGACGGTGCAACGGACCCGACGGTTTTCCTGCTGGCGTACGAGGAGGTTGTCCTCAAGGCCGGGGGCGACGACAAGGTCATGGCCAACTGGCTTCCCATGGCCCTTACTGGCGTCCCACGTGCATGGTTGCTCAACCTGCCAGCATCTTCTGTGGCCTCCTGGGAGGAGCTGCGCGACCTCTTCCTTGCCCACTACGCGGCGCCGGCGCCCCCGGTCGTCGCAGCTCTCCTGGGCGGCTCGCAGGCGCCACCCTCAGACCGCCACGGCAAGCCGTTCTTTCGCTAGATCAGCACCGCCCTCGCACGGCAAGGAGCTCACCTTTGACTCGGAAGATCACCCCGTCACCACCGCCTTCTCGGGTGCACTCCCAATGCTCTGCACGCGCACCATCTGCCAAGTGTCCGTCACCAAAACCCCCATCGACGGTGGTGCCGGCCTCAGCATGCTCTGGGTGGAGGCCTTCAGCCTCCTCCACGTACCGTTGGAGCGGCTCTGACCCAGCAAGCCCTTCTCAGGCGTCGGAGGCGGTTCCTCCAGTCCCCTGGGGTAGATCCGCCTTCCCGTGACCTTCGGCACCCGCGACAACTACTGCATTGAGCTGGTCGACTTCGACATTTCTCAAATCGGCCTCCCGTACAACGCCATCCTCGGATACCCTGTCCTGGCTCAGTTCATGGCAGCAACCCATCCGGCCTACAGCCTCATGAAGATGCCCGGAAGCAAGGGCGTCCTCACCATAGCTGGAGATACCAAGGAGGCTCTTATGGTGATCAAGCTTGCCCTCAAGGCCGCCGCAGGGGCGTAGCCTGCCGATGCGGATGCCTCCAAGGCCAAGGAAGCTGCACCGACCAAAAAGAAGTAGCTGTTCACACAGGATAAGGCAGAGACCAAGCAGGTGCCAGTTGAGGAAGACGGTTCCTCGGCAACCACCTTCACCATAGGTGCCAACCTCGACCCCGACCAAGAGGAGGCACTGGTGAAATTCTTGCGCTTAAACAAGAAGGTGTTCACGTGGGAACCGAAGTAGCTAGCGGGGGTCCCAAGGGAGGTGATTGCGCATCACCTGAATGTGTGCCCAAATGTACGCCCTGTGAAGCAGAAGGCGAGGCGGCAGTCCACGAAGAAGCAGGCCTTCATCGTCCAAGAAACCCGCAAGCTGGAGGCAACATGTATTATTCGCGAGGTTCGCTACCCCGAATGGCTGGCGAACCCCGTTGTCGTGCCGAAAGGGGGGGGGGGAGGAGCGCATGTGCGTCGACTTCACCAACCTCAACAAGGCCTGCCCCCAAGATCCACTCCCGCTTCCCCAAATCGACCAGATCGTTGACTCCACCGCCGAGTGCGACCTGCTGTGTTTCCTGGATGCGTTTTCGGGCTATCATCAGATCAAGATGGCGGTGGAAGACATGGAGAAGACAACCTTCCTAACCCCACGTGGGGTATACTGCTACTCTTGCATGCCGTTCGGGTTGCGCAACACGGGCGCGACCTTCCAATGACTGATGCACATTGCCTTGGGCCAACAGCTCGGGAAGAACGCCGAGGCTTACATCGACGACATTGTGGTGAAATCTCGGGAGGCAAGTACCTTGATCCAGGACTTGGAGGAGACCCTTGCGAGCCTCCGCCAGGTAGACCTGCGACTCAACCTAGAGAAGTGCATGTTCGGCGTCGCCTCCGGCATACTGCAGGGTTTCCTCGTGTCCCACAGGGGGATCGAGGCCAACCCGGATAAGGTCAAGGCGATTGAAGACATGAGTCCTCCGCAAACCCTCAGAGAAATGCAGAAGCTCGCCGGTCGCGTGACCGCGTTAGGACGCTTCATCTCCAAGCTGGGGGAGTGCGCCCTACCATTCTTCAAGCTGATGAAGAAAAAGGGCCCATTTGAGTGGACTCAGGAGGCCGACCAAGCGTTTGAAGACCTCAAGAAGTACCTGACGAGCCCTCCCGTGATGGTGGCGCCGCGCCCTCTCGAGCCCCTGGTGCTCTAACTTTCCGCCACTCCCTACTCCTCCAGTGCAGCCTTGGTGGCGGTTCGGGAGGAGCGCCAGGCTAAGGCCGCGTCCCGCCCAGCCACGGCCTCAGCCGGGGCGGCACAAGACCAGGAAAGCCTCGCTAGGACCGCGACAGCGGCAGCAGGAGACCAAGATCAGCAGGAAGATGCCCCTAGGGCTGAAGAGGCCCCACCAAGCTACTAGGCGCCGGGGGCTCGATCATCTCAGGAGGCGCCTCAACCCCCGGAAGACGCAAGCCACGTCAGTGCCCCCACTCTCTCGAGCATCCCGTGTACTTTGTTAGCATGGTGTTGCAGGATGCAAGAGCACGGTACCCCATGCCTCAAAAGCTCTTACTCGCGGTCTTGGTGGCCTCACACAAGCTACACCACTACTTTCAAGGTCACCCCATCAAGGTCGTCTCGGCCTACCCGTTGGAAAGGGTACTCAGGAGCCCCAACTCCGCTGGGAGAGTCGCCGAATGGAACATCGAGCTACAGGCGTTTCAGTTGGAGTTCAACACAACCACGGTCGTCAAGGGAGCCACACTCGCTGATTTCGTGGCTGGGTGGACGGACGCACCAGAGCTCAAGGTGGGCGAGGATCGGTCTCTCTCCCCAGGGAGTGAGGCACCAGATAGATGGTTCATGTATTTCGATGGTGCCTTCTCGCGTGAGGGCGCGAGGGCTGGTGCGGTGCTTATATCACCCACTCAGGACAAGCTCTACTACGCCGTACAACTCTGTTTCCAGCATGGCAAGAAGGTCTCCAACAACATAGCAGAGTACGAGGGCCTCATAGCAGGCCTGAAAGCTACAACAGCACTGGGAGTGAAGCGCCTCGTCATCAAGGGCGATTCACAACTCCTTGTCAACTTCCCCAACAAGGTGTACAAGCTGAAGGACGAGCACATGGAAGCATATCTCACGGAAGTACGCAAGATGGAGAAGCAGTTCTGGGGGCTGGAGTTGCAGCATGTGCCCCGCGACACCAACCAAGAGGCCGACGACATCGCTAGGAGGGCGTCCAAACGGCTGCCCCAGGAGCCTGACGTTTTCGAGGAATGACTCTTCAAGCCATCGGCGGCACCACCACTGTCAAGTGCGGCACAGCCTCGGGAATAACTCCCTCAGCCACCTGCCACAGGAGCCCCAGCGTGTGGCCTGACTTTGGGAGCGCGCCTACTCTTGGCATTGGAGCCTCAGGAGGGATGCTGGACCAACGAATTCAAGGAATACCTGATGCAAGGGACACTGCCGGAGAAAGAGGAGGACGCCGAGCGTGTGACTCGGCAGGCCACGACCTACTGCATCCAAGACGGTGAGCTATACCGGAAGTGGCCGAATGACGTTTCCTTATGTTGCATCTCCAGGGAACAGGGTAAGGAGCTGCTGTCCGGCATACACGGCAGAGACTGCTGGCAGCACTCATCGTCACGGACCCTCGTTGGCAAGGCATTTTGCAGTGGATTCTATTGGCCTATAGCACTCAACGACGCGACCGAGCTGGTGAAGTCCTGCGAGGCCTGTCAATTCCACACCAAGCAGATCCATCAGCCAACTTAGGGCCTATAGACAATCCCGCTCTCGTGACCGTTTGCAGTCTAGGAGCTGGATATCTTGGGCCCGTTCCCTTGAGTGTCTGGGGGCTACCGCTACCTCTACGTTGCCATCGACAAGTTCACCAAGTGGGCGGAGGTGGAAGCCGTCCGCACCATCCCAGTTGGCTCGGCGGTCAAGTTCATCAAGGGCCTCGTGAGCCGGTTCGGGGTCCCTAACCGCATCATCACCAATAACGGTTCGCGGTTCACTAGCAATCTCTTCAAGACGTATTGTGCTAACCTTGGAACATAGAACTGCTACGCTTCGGTGGTGCACCCCTAGAGCAACGGCCAGGCCGAACACGCCAACGCGGAGGTCCCGAGGGGCCTCAAGACCAGGACCTTCAAGAAGAAGCTGGAGGCCTGCGGCAGGGGCTGGCACGACGAGCTCCAGTTCGTGCTGTGGTCCATCCGCACCACCGCCACCAAGCCAACGGGCGAGACCCCGTTCTTCCTCGTCTACAGAGCGGAAGTGGTTCTCCCTCACGAGGTCAGGCGTTGCTTCGCATGGGTCCTGGCATTTGATGAGGCGCAGCAAGACGCCATGCGGGGGATGGACCTCGTGCTGGAGGAGGAACACCGCCGTGAAGCCGCGCTATAGGCAGCAAGATACCAACAGGCGCTGTGGTGGTATCACTGTCGCAGTGTCCGCCCCAGGACGCTCGAGGTAGGTGACCTCGTCCTGAGGCGGGTGCTCTCTAGGGAATGGCTGCATAAGCTCTCACCCATGTGGGAGGGCCCGTTCAAGGTCGTCCATGTCTCCAGGCCTGGCACCGCGCGCCTGGAGACCCAGGCTGGGGTACCCCTCCCGAATGTTTGGAACATCCAACACCTCCGGAAGTTTTACCCCTGAAGAAAGCCCGGTGCCTGTGAAGAAAGCCCAGTGCCTGTGAAGCTCGCCGCCCAAAGAAAGGCCCGGTGCCTGTGAAGAAGGCCCAGTGCCTGTGAAGCTCGCCGCCCATGACACTCTCACGTAATAATGAGTGGAGCTGTACATGCCCCGGAGTCTCAGGAGTGCCGCCCTTGGGCCTTGGGGGCTCCCTCCCATGCCCAATTGCGGCACTTAGCTCCACGCTGGTGAGAAGACTTGAAGACTAGACTAGGTGCCGGACGCGGCTTTCCATTTGCTTTCTGCAGTTGGCTCGCTCTTCCTTGTTTGAACCTTGATTAAAGTTGCTCCTGGTGTTCTTCGCCGGTTTTGTTCCATCGTCTTCTGCCCCCGTTTTCTGTCTTCAGCTGTTTGTCTGACTTGCTATCTCTCGCAAGCCTCGCGAGGGGGATGTGCGAGTGCCGTCGTAAGCCCTTTCTCTTCTGGTGTTCGCAAGTCTCTCTCATTCGAATTCACAGCGGGAGCACCCCTCCCAGTTCGTGCCCCTCGGGTACCGCGACATGAAGCGCCGGGCCACGACCGGCAGCCCTTGTGACCAGGGTTCAGAAAATAATAGTCTCTCAACAATTTTTTTGCAGCTCTTAAGGCACCCGGCGAGGCCTGAGGCAGGCACCTCGCAAGGCGGAAACTACTTCAAACGTGCCAAGCTAAGTTGTTCCTACACGCTGACGCATAACAACGATGCCATGACACAGCACGAGAACAATAAATGCACCATGTTAACTAGGAAATCATAGTTTGTTGCACGCCCCCACGGGGCCCCATGCTTGTCTCTCTCAATGCAGGATGGAAGGAAAATAAAACAAAAGCAGCACGCGCCTTGCATCAGTTCGCGAGGAGGGATCTACGGTGTCCTCCAAAGCTCAGCCAGACCCCACCTCGCGCTTCACCAAAGCACGGCGACAGGATGACCCGCTGCCGCCCTCAAGGCGGGCACGGTAGCGTGGCGGTTTGATCGTAGCCGCCGCTGGAGGAGCTGCCACCGGAGGAAGAGCCACCATAGCTTGACGAGCCGCGGTCGCCACCGGGAGCAAGTTCGCCTTCACCCTCATCATGACCGTCGCCAAGACCGAGCACCTCGTCGCCGTCGTTGTCTTCAGGGCAGCACCCAACGCGGCGGCCATCTTCTCCGAACACCCTCATGTAGAGGGTCGCATTGCCATCGTACTTGAAGTGGAGGGTGCACTGCCTGCCCAGACCGTGCGCACGGGAAAACGTCTACCAGCCTCGGGCCAGGGCTGCGTTGCCGGTGATGGAGACCTGCACCGCGACCCAGGAGGCCCTGCTGCAGCAGCGGTCCGCCTGCAGCTAGAGCCCGCCTAGGCCAGCGGCCGGCAGCTCGTCGATGAAGGAGCGTGGGAGCTGAAGCCAGTTGTCGGCCGGGTTTTCGGAGCACACGACGAATTCCGGCAGCACCTCCGCCGAGTGGAAGCGCGGCCGAGGAGGCCGCGCGGCCACATCATGCCTTCCTCCACCAACCGGGTTGCCTCGACATGGGCGACCCCCACCACATGAAGGGCCAGCACCACGGCCGCAGGGAGCCACGGCGGGGGTCGCGGAGTGCTTGCGAGGGCGACCACGTCCGTGCTTGGGCGGAGGAGAGCCAGGCCCTTCCTAGCGAGCCTTCCCCTTCTCCGCGGCCGAAAACCTCTTCGCAGGCGCCATGGGGGACGCTACAAGCAACGGAGCAAGGGAGGAGAAGCGAGCGGAATGGGAAGAGATGGGCGACGGGGGCTCTCACCCCTCCTCATTTATAGCCCAAAGAAGGCTAACCGTCGACCTCCACGATCGCAGGTAATGATACCCCTTTTGCATGCAGCAGGGACCCGTCAAGTCGGGCAGTTGCCAAGGTAGCATGGGGAAGTAGAGACGCCCACGTCCAATCAGCCGCCATGATCGACCAAGGCCGCAGGCTGTTGGGGCCCGCGGTGCTCCGCACTTGCCCTTTGGCTTCGCCGCTAAGCCAAGTTCGAGCGCGCCTTGGGCCCGGGGGCTACTATCGGCGTTCTGGGAACGGGGGTCCCCAGACTTTCCTGCTTGCGGCCCGCGACATGGCTCCACCAGTGGCCCAGTACGGCCTGTCTTCATCAACCAACACTCAAGAACCTCGCGAGGGGCCAAGCCTCGCGAGGCGGACGATGCAAGGCCTCCTCAGTAGCGGCCTCACCAGGCAGGCTCGCGAGGGAGGCGGAGAGATCAAGGCGAGGGGTACCTCGCGAGGTTCCCATGACACAAGCCATGACGACCAAGGCCAGGCGAGCACCAGGCGGGCGCCAGCGCATGTAGTGTCCTCGTTTCCCCTTTGGTGCTAAGGGGGCAAGCGCAGGCGCGGAGTACCAAGGCATCAGACATAGGTTTCCATATCGGTGCAACAAGACCAAGACCAGCAGGACGGCAGGACGGAGGTCATCGTGGAGCCCAAGATGGCGTCACCACCAGCACCTTTGACATGCGAAGACCACCTTTAGTCAGGACAGCTTGTACTAGCTGTCCCCTTTAAAATTGGCCGTTGTTGGATCCCTTTCCGCTCAATATTTGGGAAGAGGACTAGGGCCTCTATGAATAGGACTAGCCACCACAGTAGGGGGGACGGATCGATTCCTCCCCGAGCAAACGACCAACCACAAGAACACCTCTCCTCAGGTGGCTGTTCTTCCCTTGTACTGTTCATCATGAGCCCAAGAGGCAATCCACCACCACCACACAAGAGTAGGGTATTACACCACAACGGTGGCCCGAACCTGTAAAAATCTTGTGTCTCTTGTGCTGTGAGTTCATCGAGCTAAGTTTAGGGATCGCGGCGAGGCTGAGAGTGAGATTCAGTAGGGGGAAATCTTCATGCGCACCCCAGTGTTTGAACCTCAAAGGTTTTGCCGGAACCTGAAATCCGACAACAGGGATAGGCATACATGACCCAACAATGAATGTGTCGATTAACAGCGAAAGAATCCCAACTCGTAGCAAGTTACAAGGACTTAAAGGATCACCGCGTGACATTTCCCCGAAGGGACAGACACATGAACGAAGGACACATGTCGGCCAGCCTAAGTGTTCCGGAGCAGTAGCAAGCTACGATGGCTCAGCGGAAGCACTAGGAGACATTTCCCGGTAAGAGAGGCCACCAAGGATAAACAACTAGATAGCCAGATCCCACACATACCAAGCATTTCAATTATACACGCAATATGCTCGATATGTGCAAATACAACATGGCATCACAACAAAACTCTACAACTTAAGTACTTTATTTAAAGGCTCCACAGAGCCATACATATCATTCACACAGATAGGGGTCACATGACCCAGCATTCAAGTCATACAAACATACAAGCCATAAGCGGAAGCAACATGTCTAGGTACAGACATCTAGAAAGTAAAAAGGCTTGAGGAAGCCTAACTATCCTACAAGGGTCCACCATGTTCTCAGGATCACCACCTGGGCCTCAGGCTACTCGTCGACATCAAGGTTTATGTAGAACCCACCAGAAGGGGTTGCAACATCTTCTGTAAAACGTAAATTAAGCAAACATGAGTACAAAAGTACTCAGCAAGACTTACATCAGATCCTACATACATGCACGTTATCAAAGAAGGGATGGTGGGGTTATTGCAGGAAGCTAACTTTGACTCTTGGTTAAACTATCTTACGAGGCACCAATTTGTAATTGTTTTGTGCACTCGAGTCCACTACACACCACATCAAAACACTACCGGGGATCCACCTCCGTCATCCTACGGAAGGGCCATCCACGACACTCACACTTATCTTGAGGCTTTTAGTAGTTTCCATTTACTTGTCTATGAACTGTATAGGCAACCAAGTAGTCCTTTACCGCAGACGCGGCTATTCGAATAGATGATGTTAACCCTGCAGGGGTGTACTTCATCATACACACTTCCACCACTTATCTCCGTTTACACGACATGTACTCGGCAACCTTCAAGCAGAATCCCAACAAGGGTTTCAGCCACAACCTACCTAAACACTCAAGTCTCTAGTCCAGGTTCATCGCCTATCCAGGTTCCATCCGCAGGGAGTCTGGCCGAGGTTTCCACATACAGCCCCGAACCATGTGTGCAGGGTTCCTGAGATACCAAACGGGCATCCGGTACACCGTGCCACTTACCTACCGCATCACAGCAAACCCCGAGGGTCAGCGCTGCCCACGGCCTCCAGTATACTACAAACACCAGAAACTACTTGCAACTCCTGGACAAAGGACTAGGGTGGTTAAGAAGCCGAGAGGGTCGATTGGTTTCGAGCCCAATGCATGGTAGTAGTTGATTCTTAAATCACACATACAAATCTCAGTGCTTAAAGACGGTTCCAATGAAACAACCCACCATGTACTCCTACATGGCCTCTCATCGATACCTTTACCAAAT
Organism: Triticum dicoccoides; assembly: GCF_002162155.2. Taxonomy (NCBI): domain Eukaryota; kingdom Viridiplantae; phylum Streptophyta; class Magnoliopsida; order Poales; family Poaceae; genus Triticum; species Triticum dicoccoides. Next base: position 523,603,217 of record NC_041387.1, on the reverse strand, counting down.
CATGTTCAACACATCACTCTCATTACCGACATGATCATTTCACTCTCGCCCATCACCCAGATGAGCCAGACTTGACACAACTCTAAGCATAGCAGGCATAGCAAGGTAGGAAACACAAACATGGCTCAATCAACTCCTACACATTCTAGTGGGTTTCATCTAGTTACTGTGGCAATGATAGGTCATGTAGAGGAAATGGATTCAACTACCGTAGCACACAGGAGTTTGAAATGCGGTTGTCTTAAATGCAGTAAATGAGAGCAGGAGCGAGAACATGGGATATTATCGATATGATCAAATGGGTGGTTGCTTGCCTGACAGGTCCAAAGTCTGATACTAGTCTTCATTCGGGTACTCGCGGTATTCTTTCGGGGCAGAACCTACCACAGAGAGCACCGACAACACAATCAAAATCAAATATTATGCAACAATATGATGCATGCATGAGACATGGCAAAATGAGTGTGTTGGGCTAATGCAACTATGACCAAATGAGTTTGAGCCATTATGAACCAAAGATTCAAATTCCAAACTCATATGTGATCCTAAATAGTAATTTATCATGTTTTGCACTAAACATCAAGTTAACTTGTTTAAACATGCATGAAACCAGGAAAGATGGATAGATTGGATTTTTCTGATCAGTTTGCATATATAACACTTTGCATTTGGAGTTACACATTAATTTCTATGATTTTTTGAAGTTAGCACTATTTTCTAAAATTTCCTGAATAAGAATAAATCCAAAAAAGTGAGTTACTACATCAGCAGGTCAACAGGGGCGTCCAGGTCAAACCTAACCAGTGGGACCCACTGGTCAGTGTCTCTGTTAATTAACTAAGTTAATTAGGATTAGTTTAATACTGAACTAGGTTTGACCAAATGGTAGGGCCCACATGTGAGTGACCCAGGGGAGTCAACCCCTGGTCAAACTGGGCTGACACCGGCGTTTAGCCGCTGGCGACGTCCAGATGCGGCGGAGGTGCGGGTTTCGCCCTCCGGCGACCAAATGGACGGCGGAGGCCATCTACGTGAAGCTGGGAGTGAGCCACATTGAGGGGTGGTGGTGGTTGAGCTCCAGGTCACCGGAAACGACGCCGGTGACGAGCTGTGCGGCTGCCGAAGTTTGGCCGAGGTCGAACTCGTCGCTGTGGTGGTCTTGGAGGCTCGAGGCCAGCTCCTACGTGGCCTATGCGGTGCTATGAATTCAGTGGACATGGTGGTGTGGCCGTTGGGTGGCCGGAGGTATGTCGGCGACGAGCTCAGGCGGCAGCGCGTGCGGTGACGCTTGTTGCAGTTGATGCAGAGGATGGCAGTGAGAACAGGAAGGATGGGGAGGGGCAGAAGCTCATGGCGGTCATGATGAGCTAGACAGCGCGGTCGGGGACGAGCTGGAGCCGCGGTGACGGCGAAGGGGATCTCCGGCAACGGCGGAGTCGGGCGAGGTCGATGCAGTGGCTCCGGGGCGAATTAGCGCTCGGGGCTCGGTCTGCTTGATGGAGAGGAGGGTGGCGGAGCTGCTGGACATGGCGAGGCGGCGCGGGGACGGCGGTGGCCGCGTCTATCATGGCGAGGCAGTTGCGGCTGCATCAGCCATGGTGGGGGAGAGTGAGGGAGAGGCGTTGGGGGTGAACGGAGGTGTCCAGGCGGTCGAGGAGGCGACGTGGTGGTCGTCCAGGCGTCCAGGGGTGCGGGCGGCAAGCAGGTGGCGCCGTGGCGAGCTCGCGCTCGTCGGTGTCACCTTCCTGCCTACCTGGCAGGGACGAAGCAGCTGGCTGGAACGGGCCAGCACAATGCTGGGCCGCCAGGTGGGCCGGGTGGAGGCTTTGCCAGGTAAGCGAGCTTTTCCTTTTATTTCTGTTTTTCTTTTCTTCTGTAAGTTTGTGGCATTTCTAAAAATACCTAAACACTTCCAAAAATCACCAAACTGCACATGCCCACTATATAGGATATATCCAACAGGAAACATTTTAGTTTGGGATTATTTGGACATTTAAAATATTTACTAGCATTTAAATGCCCAAATGCAATTAACATATGATTTAATCCACTGACCTTAGGATGACCTAGAAAATTGTGCACCATTTTTGTTAGATGTTTAAGACCAAGGCGAAGATGATGAACATTTTAGAACGACATTTCAGGTTCATTGAAAATAATTTTAGTAACCCTAGTTGGTTTCAGGGGGTGCTGGGGGTTCTGTCATCCCCTTTTCCAAGTTTCTTGTCAAAGTAAACATGATGCAAACATTCTAATGCATGAACTAGCTAGGGTGTGACAACTCACCCCCACTCAGAAAAATCTCGTCCCGAGATTTAGGATCCTTCTGAAAGAATGTGGGGTACTCAAGTCGAAGACGATCCTCCCTTTCCCAAGTGGCTTCTTTCTCGGAATGGTGTGACCATTGAACCTTGAGAAACTTGATGTTATGGCGTCGAGTGGTACGCTCGGCTTGATCAAGGATACGAACGGGATATTCCCGATATGTGAGATTATCTTGGAGATCAAGCGTTTCGTGGTCCACTCCACGGATAGGATTCGAGAAGCAACGCCCGAGTTGAGAAACGTGGAAGACATCGTGGACTCTAGAGAGGTGTGGAGGTAGTTCAATTGGTATGCAACTTCTCCTTGTTTGGCAAGAATGCGAAAGGGTCCAATGTAGCGAGGAGCCAATTTGCCTTTGGTACCAAAACGTTGGGTTCCCTTCAGAGGAGTAACCCGAAGGTAAGCCTTCTCGTCAACTTCAAAAGTCATAGCCTTGTGTTTATGATCATATTGGCTCTTTTGATGAGATTGGGCTGTTTTCAACTTTTTACGAACAATGCAAACTTGCTCTTCTGCTTCCTCGATCTTATCCGGGCTAAAGAATTGTCTTTCCCCAGTTTCTGACCAGCTAAGAGGAGTTCGACACCTTTGTCCATAGAGAATTTCAAAAGGAGCTTTGCCCAAGCTAGATTGATAGCTATTGTTATAAGAAAATTCGGCAAATGGAAGGCATTTCTCCCAATCCATTCAGAATGAGATAACAGATGCTCGGAGCATATCTTCCAGAATCTGATTGACGCGTTCTACTTGACCACTTGATTGAGGGTGGAAGGCGGTGCTAAAGGAGAGACGAGTTCCCATAGCATTTTGGAAACTTTCCCAAAATCAAGAGGTAAAGAGACTTCCACGATCCGAGTTAATTTCCAATGGAACACCATGAAGATACACTATTCGGGAGATGTACAAGTCTGCTAGCTGACTAGCGGTTATACTCTTGCGAACAGGCAAGAAATGAGCTACTTTGGAAAGACGATCAATGACAACAAAGATAGCATTATTCCCTCTCTTGGTCCTGGGAAAACCCGTGATGAAATCCATACCAATTTTGTCCCATTTCCATTCAGGAATAGCTAAAGGTTCAAGGGTGCCAGCAGGCCATTGATGCTCTGCTTTAACACGACGACAGACATCGCAATTAGCAATAAATTGAGAAATTTCTCTCTTCATCCTAGTCCACCAGAACCTCTAGCGTAGGTCCTGATACATCTTAGTACTACCGGGATGAATGGCGAGAGGAGATTCATGAGCCTCCTTAAGGATCAATCGCCTCAGGTTTCGCACCTTGGGAACCACTAAGCGGTTTCCAAAGTATACAACTCCTTGATCATCAACGGAGAAACAATCCGCAACTCCTTTCTTGATGTTTCTCTTGATACGAGAGATTCCCGGATCTACCTTCTGAGCTTTGATGATCTGATCTGTAAGGGTAGGTTTCGCCACCAAGGTGGAAAGGTTAAGATTCCGAAATTCCTCATGGAGAAGTGGTTGACTTTGTTGTAACGTCAAATTGTTACAATAATATTTACGACTTAGTGCATCATCCATGACATTGGCTTTTCCTAGGGTGTAAGTTATTCCTAAGTCGAAATCTGTGATCAACTCGACCCAACGTCTTTGTCTGAGATTCAAATCCGTTTGGGTGAATATATACTTCAGACTTTGGTGACTAGTGAAGATTTCGCAATGATTATCGAGAAGGTAATGTCGCTAGGTTTTGAGTGCATGGACTACAACTGCAAGCTCTAGATCATGTGTAGGATAATTTTCCACATGTGGATGCAAGTGCCTTGAAGCATATGCAATTACATGACAATCTTGCATGAGAATGCAACCTAGTCCTTATCGCGAGGCGTCGCAATAGATAACAAAGTCCTTGGAGAAATCTGGTGGTACCAGTACAGGAGCAGATGTTAGGCGTCTTTTTAGTTCCTGAAAACTGTGTTCACACTGTGGGATCCACTCGAACTTCTTATCTTTCTTGAGGAGTTCAGTTAGATGTTTAGCAACTTTGGAGAAGTTCTCGACAAAGCAGCGACAATAGCTCGCCAAGCCAAGGAAACTTCGTACTTGCTTGACCGATTCAGGTGGAGTCCAATTAAGAACGGCTTGAACTCGCTCGGGATTGAAAACAATACCCTTACCAGAGATTACATGGCCTAGGTAGGTCACTTCTGGCAACCAAACTTCACATTTAGAGAATTTGGCATAAAGGCGATGCTCTCGAAGTTTCATCAACACTAGCCTTAGATGCTCGACATGTTCTTCCTCATTCTTGGAGTAGATGAGTATATCATCGAGGTAAACCACGATGAATTTATCGAAATACTCCATGAAGATCGCGTTCATTAACCGAGAGAAGGTGGCCGGGGAATTGGTTAAACCAAAGGACATGACGGTGTACTTGTATTGGCCATAACGAGTAACAAAGTCCGTTTTGGGAATGTCCCCGTTCTTGATTTTGATTTGATGGTAGCCCAACCTCAAACCCATCTTAGAAAAGACTGAGGATCCAGTGAGCTGATCATACAGGTCGTTGATCCTGGGGAGCGGATACTTGTTCTTTATTGTGACCAAGTTGACGGGTCGATAATCTAGAACCATCCGATCCGTACCATCCTTCTTCTTGACGAAGAGGACGGGACAAGCCCATGAAGAAGAACTAGGACGGATGAAACCCTTTTTCAAGGACTCATCGAGTTGTTTCTTAAGCTCATCTAGTTCTAGTGGTGCCATCTTATAGGGTCTCCTAGAGATTGGGACAGTTCCTGGGATAAGATCTATCACGAACTCGACATCCCTGTCAGGTGGAACACCTGTCAGTTCTTCTGGAAAGACATCCGGAAAGTCATGGACTATCGGAAGGTCTTCGAGTTCTGGCAAAGGACTGGCATTAAGAGAGTAAAACTGACGCTTAGCTACTCGGGTCAAGACATTGACTACCTTGCTCGATGGGTGTGTGAGTTGAACAGTCCTAGAGAAGCAATCAATCTTATCATGATGGGTTGACATCCAATCCATACCCAAGATGATATTAATATCCGAAGATTTGAGAGCTATCAAAGACGCAAGGAAAACAAGTCTATCAACATGAATTTCATTTCCATGGCTCACTCTAGAAGTTTGCCATTTGGATCTCGGGGTTTGAATTACCATGGAGGTGGGCATATCACAAAATGTGGTGTTATGCAAACGAGCATAGCTCTCGGATATAAATGAATGAGATGCTCCAGTATCGAAAAGAACAGATGCCGGATGGCAGTTAACAAGGAGCATACCAAGAACGACGTTGGGATCATCCCGAGCCTCTTCAGCTGAGACACAGTTCACATGGCCACATGCAGCGGTGGCCGGCTTGGCATAGTACACCTTCCCCGTTGGCTTGCCACGGCCAATAGCCTTTCTGGACTGGTTGGGGTTGGGGTTGATCTAGGGACACTCTTGCATGTAGTGACCTGGTTCTCTACACTTGAAACATGTCATAGAGCTGGTGCGAGGGGGAGCATTTGTGATTGATCCACCATAAGACTTGGGCGCTGCATACTGCTGGGTTGGGCAAGGCGCCTGATAGGATGGCCCCAGTGTGAACGTGGGTGGTAGAGCGGTGTTAGGCACCCACACCCGGCGCTTCTGAGAGCCAGAACCGGATGAGTAACCAGTGTCACGGCCGTGCTTGTGTGTTGCTTCGAAGTTAGTCTAACCTGTCTCAGCACTGATAGCCTTGTTCACTAACTTCTGGAAGGAAGTGCACTCATGCAGTCGAAGATCACGGTGAAGCTCGGGGCTAAATCCCTTGCAGAACCTTGCCTGCTTCTTGGCGTTAGTGGATACTTCCTCGGTTGCATATCGTGCTAAGTTTCCAAACTCTCTGCTGTATGCATCCACAGTGAGTCTACCCTGGGTGAAACTCCAAAACTCCTCCCGCTTGTGATCCATAAGACCTTTAGGGATGTGATGCTCACGGAAAGCCTCACTGAACTCTGCCCAAGTGGTAACCTGGCCAGCTGGGCGCATGGTCTCATAGTTCTCCCACCAGAGGCTGGAGGGGCCTTCAACATGATAAGCAGCGTAAGTGACCTTGTCAGCTTCGGCTACGTGTGCAGAGCGTAGCTTGTGGGTAATGCTACGGAGCCAATCATCCGCGTCGAGGGGCTCGACGGAATGATGGAAGGTGGGTGGGTGTAACTTGATGAAGTCACTGAGAGACACCAAGTCATTCCTCTGGTGTAGTGTTGTGTTCTGCTCAATGCGTTCCAGCAAACGGTTGGTCTCACGTTTGTTCCTCTCGGCCTCCATCATGAATTTAGCCAAGGAAGGAGGTTGAGGCAGATCCACATTCCTAACCCCACTGCCTTCAGCCTGCTCCGGGGCAACAGGGTTGTTCGGGTGTTGACCATCCTAGGAAAACAAAACAACGATTTAGACAAGGTTGACAAAATTCTGACATAGAAGTGCAGAATGTAATGGATGACTCGGAATGCAAGATGATCATCCGTATGACATGGTAATACAGAAACTACCATATTTATACCATCGGTCATACACCATACATGGTTTAGTACAAGATCAAACTGAAGTACAACTGTGGTGAAAGGAAGATTACATCTCATCGGAGGCATCCCAAGCTCCTATACATTATTTTTCTATACCTCCGGAATCTAGTACACACTACGTCATATTCCACAAGATGAGCAGGACTGTGGAAATACAACTACTACATACTACTAGTGTCGAGATCCAGCTCAGTCATCTCCAGATCCATAGTAGTCCTCATAGAGATCCCCCGCATAGCCTGGAAGAAGGACGTGTGGATCCAGAAACTCACGATCACGTCGGGACTGTGGACCATACAGACTTGGATGAGGCCTCGACCCCATGAAGGGTGGAAGACGGTGCCCACGCGGAGGCGTGATACCTCCAACATCTGCATAATCCATGCGAGCTGGAAGACGTGTGCGGACAGGGTATAAGTCCCACATATCCAGGTAACCGGTCTGCACGGCTGGTGCGAGCCGCGTTAGGGTAGCCCAGTGGTCCTGGCGAGTGTTGTACAACTCCATGCGTAAGGCACGATTCTCGCGGTCTCTCTCCTCCAACATCTCAGTAGTAGTGCAAAGAAGTGGCTCCTTGTGAGAAGCATCGACATAAAGCCCAGTGTAATAGCCCTCTTGGCGAGTGTGTGCCGCCGGCAGGTAGCGGAACTCAGTATCATTCAGCGATGCATACCCAGCTCAATGATGGAGATCATAGAGTAGGCAGCATCTTGCACCGACATCTCCATGGTGATACCAAGCCCATAAGACCAATGCAGAGGCTCGGTAGAACCGGGATAAGATGGGAAGATCCTCACAGTGCAGATAAACTGACTCTGATTGAAGTCGCGAAACTGCTCCTCGACGGTATATTTAGGATACCATCTGTAGTCTGTCTTAGTCATCACTCGTACTAACATGGCCGTGTGCCCGGGCACGTCAATGCCGCGGGTCTGTCGAACCACCTGGTGAACAGTGCGAGAAGACATTTGAAACACCAAATAATTCAAAGACATTAGAATTTCTAGTATAAATTGGACAGCATAACGGCTGTAAATGCTCAAAAAGGATTTGAGACACTTTGCAAAAGATTGCATAGACACTCAACAACATCATATCAAGGTTCTGGGTCCAACTAAACAACATACTGAAGTAGTAGAACTGAACTGGGGCTTGTAACCATCAATCCTATATGTTACTACGGATTAGTAACACGTGAACCTAATAGAGGAAGAGATCCTAGTCCTTAACCGCAGTGGAAAGAATGGACTGAGTCAGATCAGAATGCAATGAGGTAAAGGAGTAAAAAGAGCCTTACGTTCCATCCCACAATAAATTCCCCTACATATAACTAAAGCATTTCTAGACTCGACATCGACCAGTTTGGCTTGAAGAACCTACAGGCAGTCCGGCTCTGATGCCAACGCTGTCAGGACCCTGATTCAATGCCACACCGATCTAGCATGTAACACCTCATATCACTTTGCAGCCTCACGCATGGTATTCCCACGGGTGACGCCTTACCAGGCCCAGGACCATTTGCGCCTTTTGGCACACGTATATGATAGTGTCGCTAGCATCCATATGACAAGGAACCCGGGCTGACATGACTAGTCGTGAACTGAAAGTGGCACTAACTTATAGGGACATACATACATGACCCAGCAACGAACGTGTCGATCAACAACGAATGAATCCCAAGTCGTAGCAAGCTACAAGGACTTAAAGGATCACCGCGTGACATTTCCCCGAAGAGACAGACACAGGAACGAAGAAGGACACATGCCGGCCAGCCTAAGTGTTCCGGAGCAGTAGCAAGCTACCATGGCTCAGTGGAAGCACTAGGAGACATTTCTCGGTAAGAGAGGCTACCAAGGATAAACAACTAGATAGTCAGATCCCACACATACCAAGCATTTCAATCATACACACAATATGATCGATATGTGCAAATACAACATGGCATCACAACAAAACTTTACAACTCAAGTACTTTATTTAAAGACTCCAGAGAGCCTTACATATCATTCACACGGATAGGGGTCACACGACCCAGCATTCAAGTCATACAAACATACAAGCCATAAGCGGAAGCAACATGTCTGGGTACAGACATCTAGAAAGTAAAAAGGCTTGAGGAAACCTAACTATCCTACAAGGGTCCACTATGTGCTTAGGATCACCACCTGGGCCTCAGGCTACTCGTCGACATCAAGGTCTATGTAGAACCCATCAGAAGGGGTTGCAACATCTTCTGTAAAACATAAATTAAGAAAACATGAGTACAAAGGTACTCAACAAGACTTACATCAGATCCTACATACATGCACATTATCATAGAAGGGATGGTGGGGTTATTGCAGCAAGCCAACTTTGACTCTTGGCTAAACTATCTTACGAGACACCAACTTGTAATTGTTTTGCGCACTCGAGTCCACTACACACCACATCAATACACTACCAGGGATCCACCTCCGTCATCCTACGGAAGGGCCATCCACAACACTCACACTTATCATGAGGCTTTTAGTAGTTTCCATTTACTTGTTTATGAATTGTATAGGCAACCAAGTAGTCCTTTACCGTGGATGCAGCTATTCGAATAGATGATGTTAACCCTACAGGGGTGTACTTCGTCATACACACTTCCACCACTTATCGCTATTTACACGACATGTACTCGGCAACCTTCAAGCGGAAGCCCAACGAGGGTGTCGGCCACAGCCTACCTAAACACTCTAGTCTCTAGTCCAGGTTCATCGCCTATCCAGGTTCCATCCCTAGGAGTCCGACCGAGGTTTCCACATATGACCCCGAACGATGTGTGCAGGGTTCCCGAGATACCAAACGGGCATCCGATATACCATGCCACATACCTACCGCATCATAGCCCACCCGAGGGTCAGCGCTGCCCACGGCCTCCAGTATACTACAAACACCAGAAACTACTTGCAACTCCTGGACAAAGGACTAGGATGGTTAAGAAGCCGAGAGGGTCCATTGGTTTCAGGGCCAATGCATGGTAGTAGCTGATTCTTAAATCACACATACAGATCTCAGTGCTTAAGGATGGTTCCAATGAAATAACCCACCATGTACTCCTACATGGCCTCTCATTGATACCTTTACCAAATCGTGTTCAACACATCACTCTCATTACCGACATGATCATTTCACTCTAGCCCATCACCCAGATGAACCAGACCTGACACAACTCTAAGCATAGCAGGCATAGCAAGGTAGGAAACACAAACATGGCTCAATCAACTCCTACACATGCTAGTGGGTTTCATCTCGTTACTGTTGCAATGACAGGTCATGCAGAGGAAATGGGTTCAACTACTGTAGCACACAACAGTTTGAAACACGGTTGTCTTAAATGCAGTAAATGAGAGTAGGAGCGAGAACATGGGATATTGTCGATATGATCAAATGGGTGGTTGCTTGCCTGGCAGGTCCGTAGTCTGATACTGGTATTCGTTCAGGTAGTCGTGGTATTTTCCTGGGGCAGAACCTACCGCAGAGAGCACCAACAACACAATCAAAACCAAACATTATGCAACAATATGATACATGCTTGAGACATGGCAAAATGAGTGTGTTGGGCTAATGCAACTATGACCAGATGAGTTTGAGCCATTACGAACCAAAGATTCAAATTCCGAACTCATATGTGATCCCAAATAGTGCTTTATCATGTTTTGCACTAAACAGCAAGTTAACTTGTTTAAACATACATGAAATAAATACAGATGGATAGATTGGATTTTTCTTATCATTTTTCATATATAACACTTTGCATTTGGAGTTACAGATTAATTTCTATGTTTTTTTGAAGTTAGCACTATTTTCTTAAATTTCCCGAATAAGAATAAATCCAGAAAAGTGAGTTACTGCGTCAGCATTTTGTCAGCAGGTCAACAGGGGCGTCCAGGTCAAACCTGACCAATGGGACCCACTCGTCAGTGTCTCTATTAATTAACTAAGTTAATTAGGATTAGTTTAATACTAAACTAGGTTTGACCAAATGGCAAGGCCCACATGTCAGTGACCCAGGGGAGTCAACCCCTGGTAAAACTGGGCTGACTCGCTGGCGTTTAGCCGCCGGTGACGTCCAGACGTGGTAGAGGTGCGGGTTTCGCCCTGCGGTGACCAAATGGACGGCGGATGCCATCTACGTGAAGCTGGGAGTGAGCCGCGTCGAGGGGTGGTGGTGGTTGATCTCCAGGTCGCCGGAAACGACGCCGACGACGAGCTATGCGGCTGCCGGCGTTCGGGCGAGGTTGAACTCGTCGCTGTGGTGGTCTTGGAGGCTCGAGGCCAGCTCCTACGTGGCCTATGCGGTGCTATGAAGTCAGTGGACATGGTGGTGTGGCTGTTGGGGTGGCCGGAGCTACGTCGGCGACGAGCTCAGGCGGCAGCGCATGCTATGAAGCTCGTTGCAGTCGATGTAGAGGACGACAGTGAGAACGGGAAGGATGGGGAGGAGCAGAAGCTCACAACAATCACGATGAGCTAGACAGTGCGGTCGGGGACGAGCTGGAGCATCGGTGACGGCGAAGGGGATCTCCGGTGACGGTGGAGTCAAGCGAGGTCGGTGAAGTGGCTCCGGGGCGAACGAGCGCTCGGTGCTTGGTCTGCTCGATGGAGAGGAGGGTGGCGGAGCTGCTGGACACGACGAGGCGGCGCGGGGACGATGGTGGCCGCGTCTACGACGGCGAGGCGGTTGCGGCTGCGTCAGCCATGGTGGGGGAGAGTGAGGGAGAGGTGTTGGGGGCAAATGGAGGTGTCCAAGCGGTCGAGGAGGCGACGTGGAGGTCGTCCAGGCATCCAGGGGCGCGGGCGGCAAGCAGGTGGCGCCGTGTCGAGCTCGCGCTCGTCGGCATCAGCTTCCTGCCTGCCTGGCGGGGACGAAGCTCGCTGGCACGGGCCAGCACATTGTTGGGCCGCTAGGTGGGCCGGGTGGAGGCTTTGCCAGGTAGTGAGCTTTTCCTTTTATTTCTGATTTTCTTTTCTTCTATAAGTTTGTGGCATTTCTAAAAATACCTAAACACTTCCAAAAATCACCAAACTTCACATGCCCACTATATATGATATATCAAACATGAAACATTTTAGTTTGGGATTATTTGGACATTTAAAATATTTACTAGCATTTAAATGACCAAATGCAATTGACATATGATCTAATCCAGTGACCTTAGGATGACCTAGAAAATTGTGCACCATTTTTGTCAGAGGTTTAAGACCAAGGCAAAGATGATGAACATTTTAGAAGGGCATTTTAGGTTCATTGAAAATAATTTTAGTAGCCCTAGTTGGTTTCAGGGGGTGCTGGGGGTTCTGTCATCCCCATTTCCAAGTTTCTTGTCAAAGTAAACATGATGCAAACATTCTAATGCATGAACTAGCTAGGGTGTGACATTCACTGTCATATATGAATATGATTTACAAAAGTCGATACTCGAATGCAAAAGCTAGAATCCAGTTTAAGGTGAATTCGAATATTTGAAACCAATTTATGTCCATCTCAAGTGTCACACGCAACATAATGTGTACTCCCATTTAGATATGTACACAGGCGATGTCTCAAGATTCAGAATACCGAGTCAATCAACCAATATTGTACAAAATTAATAGACATATAAACACTTATAGAGTATATGGATCAAAAATATCAACTAACATACATAAGCCAGGCCGCTGTACTTTTTTTTCTTCCTAAAAGAGCATCCTTTTTTTAGCGAAGCTAGTACATCATCTTGGCCCTTTCAGATGCATGCGACTTAAGGACCATTTATACTACTATTATTGCTTAATGCACATTCAGCCCGATTGGCATATTTTTAAGTCTGGCACAACAATCAAAATGAAATGTCTCAGAGTCTTATTAATTAATACAAACTTGTGCTAAAAAAATTACAACCCCAAAAAAACAAAAAACAATTATTACATGATCTCTAAAACAAATGGTTTGATCGATTACATGAACAGACAACACAAAAGTTATTCAACGATTGAAAGAACATTTAACCCATGATTTACCAAGTGGGAATTTAATTTCCTTTTTTCCTTCAGGACCTTAACAATGCGGTCAGTCTCAGCTTGCTTCATTTTGAAATCCACCAAATATTTAATGATTGTCATGAGTATTGCTTGTGATTGTGTTGTTTGCTTCCTCAACATGTCAACTTCATCTCTAAGTGTAGAAGCAGAATCTCTTTCTACCAATAGTGTAGCCTCTAGAGAATCAGCAGTTGGCAATTCATGATGCACGATTGGGCCGGTGCCACTGCTGTGGGATGTTACAACATCCATGGGGAGCTCGCTCTTTGATCTTGGGCTAACCTGTTTTGCCATTAAAGTTCCGATTGGATTCCGAAAAGTTGAAGTTAGCAAAACATCTCAAATGGGAGTTATAATAGCAAACCAGTTAAACAAACAAGGAATTAAAGAGTTTCAATTGGATGCTGAAATGTAGTTATTAACATCATAGTAACTGGTTGCAGCAGCAAGGCAGTTAAACAAACAAGTTTTGCAAAAGGTACCTGTAGTGGCATTGGAGTTTCTCTTGGATCCTGAAGAGTTGAGTAGCTAGTAACATGATTAGAGCAACCGGTTGCAGCAGCAAACCTGTTACACAAATATATTTTTGAAAATATACCTGTTGTGCAATTGGACTTCCAATTGGATCCTGAAAACTTGAAGTTGGTAAGATGATTACAGCAACACGTTACAGCAGCAAACCAGGTAAACAAGGAAGTTTCTGACAACATACCTATTGTGCCAACAGAGTTTCAGTTGGATCCTGCAAACTTGAATGTTGGCAATCATAAATAAAGTGTTGCAAGAGCCATAGGAAACTATGACCAAACTAGTAAAACTAACCAGTTCTGGCAACATATTTAATTACACATGAACTAGTAAAACTAACAAGTTCTTGGCAACACTTTAAAGTAACAAGTCGGTACCATTACCAGCAACACAGACATCTGTAAATTTCTTTGATGTAAGCAAATTGATTCCCACACACA
>NC_041387.1:523560644-523588869 GCF_002162155.2 Triticum dicoccoides | reverse complement strand
ATACAAAGGATCCGAGCCGGATCCCGATCCCTCCGGCCTCCCACCTCTCCCCTACAAATCCGACGCCCGATCCCATCAATCCCATCGTTGATTCCCCCACCTAACCTGTAGCTTCAAATTCGCCTCGCGTGACCGAGCGGCAACGATAGCCGACGCGAGGGAGCGTGCGGCCCCGGCAGCGGCAACCCCCACCTAACCTGTAGCTTCGAATCCACCTTGCGCGACCGAGTGGCAGCGATATACGGTACGAGGGAGCGCGCGGCACCGGCACTGGCGACCCCCACCTAACCTATAGCTTCGAATCCACCTCGAGCTCTAGATTCGATCCGCTTCGTCATCGTGGAGCCCAGCGATTCTCAGTTAGATCATCACTTCTGGATTCCACCCCCTAATAAGCTTTGGATCTCTCACTGCTTCTTCTTCTTTCATTCCCTCAAATGTTTGTTGTTTGAATCATGGACGGCAAATCTGCAAGTTGCATTGTGCACTTAGCATTGTGCTTGAGTTTTGCATGCAGTTAGCTGGTTTGCGTCCCTGTCAGTTGGTAATGTGTATAAAATCTGAGGTTAGATGTTTGAGACAACATTCAGTTAGCTCTGTGGGCTTGTGTAGTTTGAGCTAGAAAACATGCTTTGCTTGTGCTTGAGTTTTGCGTGCAGTTAGCTGGTTGCGTCCCTGTCAGTTTGGTGATGTGTATAGAAATCTGAAGTTAGCTGTTGGAGAAAGCATTCAGTTAGCTCTGTGGGCTTCTGGCTGCATTTGCGCAGTTAACTATGAAAAATTTTCTTCACTACTTGTAGTAAAAAATGGCACCTGATGAAGCTGATGATGACGTGACTAGCTGGACTGTATGTGTCGACACGCAAAACTCCCCCGTGCAGAATGCGCTAGTTTATGTTTCAAAACTAGTAGTGGTGCAAACTGCAAGGTATCCACCACAGGCGCTAATGAATGAAAGAGTTACTGGACGCAGTTGCAAACCTGTGCCGCACCTGAAGAACCGTCAACACCAATCAAGTGTCCTAGAGACAAATCAATGAGGTAGAGTGTGACAATTAACTGCGTAACAATTTACTTGTTTTGCGTACAGGGAGAGTTTTCAAATTTCCGCAGTTATCTTTTTACTTGTAAAATTTCATAAAAGCAATCGTGTTTGTGAATAAATTAGGTGGATGATGGACGTGCACAAGATGATGATGAACACATGGATGCTGCCGATGAAAGTGATGATCACATTGAATACTGGACTAAGATTGTTCCTCAAGATGACTGCGAGCGAGAACTCGAGCAAGTCTTTTTTCTAAGGCCTAAAACATGATGTCCGCGATATCCACAAGCTCAAGAAGACCAGTCTGGTTAGAGGGATGATAAGGCAGGTGCAGATACTTGTACATATAACTATGAGAAAGCTAGAACTGCATGTTGCTCTTCCGCCCAAAAAAATATAACAAAAATGACGTTCTGCTAACATCAGCAGTTAGGTGTTCCACCATCATGCAGTTATGTGTACAAAGCAGTTAGGGTTGAGTGCATAAGGGAATTAGAAAATGTGGGGCAGTTAGCATAAATAATGCAGTTATGTGATAAAGCAGTTAGGTTTAAATACACATGGAAGTTAGAGTACACAACAACTAAAATTTTACTCAATAACAAAAAAGGAAGTTAACTAGATGCCGTGGGGAGGTGGGTGGAGTGCACCCTTCTCTAGGCCCGTGGTGGGCGGCCTACTCCCATTCCGATGACATAGCCCTGCCCATCCCGGGCTCGAGCTCCGGTGACACCTTCCCCATGTCGTCGTTCCAATGGAGGCGCAAGAGCTTGTTCCAGTGGTAACTTCCTGCTTTTCAGTTAACTTCAGTAGCGCTAAAACTCTTTGTTTCCTTCAGTTAACTTTCTCTTCATGTCCTAGATGGATCTCGTCCTCGAGCAGTTCATGGTGTGGATCTCCAGAGGTTAGCTTTTGGGTTTCTTCTACTCCTCCAACCCAGCCTCTATAGTTGGCAATTATTTGGGGGTTATCTGTAGCTAGCATGTCAGTTCCTACTTGCAAAATAATGTTGTGTCAAGAGCCAAGACATCTCTGCCTGGTTTATTATTTTGGGGATCCAGTGAATATTATTTTTTCTGTTAGCAGTTAACTTCTGCTCCATTGTGCTAGGGATCGACGAGGTGCAGGACCCCTGATGGGGATTTATTGGTGGAGCGACCTCTCTACAGCTAGCTCAATTTCATGGATAAGTTAGCTTAGTTTCAAGGAGCAGTTTGCTTTACTGATAGTTATGTAAAAAAGAAACAGAGACCACTGCTCAATTAGCTCTTGCCCCCATGCTGCCAGCGGCACGATCCACGGTGCGCAGTTTGCCAATGATCTGTTTCATGGAGCAGTTAGTTCAGGGACTGGCTGCAGTTATCTTGCGTCCAAAAAAACTAAGTGATGTACACAACTATGATTTTGCAAGCCCCTGCTTGCATGAGGTACAAAAAATAGCAATCTAATTAGAGGGTTCAGTTTGTTTGCCAAGCCCCTGCTTGCGTGAGGTACAAAAAATATTTTTAATCCCAGCAGTTAACTCAGTGTTAACTGCTGCAATCCTAGGTAGTTAGCTATTTTACTCCCAGTCGTTAGCTTGAACCGGGCAAAAAAAGTATTTTAATCCTGAGAGTTAACTATCACAGTCTCGACAATTAGCTATTCTAGTCCCGACGGTTAACTTGACCACGGAAAAAAATAGAAAAAACAATTAAAAACAAAAGAAGCAAAAAAAGTATTATCAGCCATTGCAGTTAGCTTGCTCATCGCGTGTAGTTAGGTATTTCATACCCGCAGTTAGTGTGGCCCAATCAAAAAAGAAAAAAACATTTTCAGTCCCCCAGTTAACTTAGTGCTAACTGTTGCGTTCCTGGCAGTTAGCTATTTCACTCCCAGAAGTTAACTTGACCTGACGATAAAAGTATAGAAGAAAAAAAAACAATTTTCTTCAGTCTCAGCAGTTAGCTTGTCAGTATATGTCAGTTAGCTATTCCACGCGAGCAGTTAGCGTGTGTTGTAGCAGTTCGGGCAAAAAATGTCGAAAATGATGTTGTTTTTTTGAAAACTGCTCTTAAACCATAGCGACTCCGAAAACGTGTTATATATGCCAATGTTCGGGATAATCGGTACCTTTCTAACGGTATATCATACGCATCATTCCGACAAAAGCTTTGAAAGTTCCTTTCACCAAAACATTGAAAACTCATTTGATGGATTTTCTATTTTTTGAATTTTGTTTAAAATCCGGATTGATTTTGGGAAAACGACAAAAATGAGTTTTTTCTCCTTCTCAATAGCTATCCAACGATATAACAGTTGCATCAATCATACTAGCGTTTAAATAATTACGACCCAAAAACAGTGCGAAAAAACGATGCCAGAAAAAGTCCGCCTGACAGTTAACTAGTATAGTTCGCAAAGTTAGCTGTGTGTTTTCGTGCAGTTAGGAACGGTTCCTGAATAGCTTATCCAGGAATGGGTTACAGAATAGCTGCGATATATATATAAGTTAAAAAGACAGTGTCCCTCATATAAACCTGAAATTTGTCTATCTATGAACATGCAAACATTTAACATTACTAGTGCTACAAGTGATAACAACAAACCATTTAAACAAACAGGGTATCAGAACATAAATTACGCATGAATTCTGCTGCACCCTAGAAGTACATATGACTAGCTATCTACGTGCTTAAGTAGCTATTTAAGTTCAGGCAAACAGGTAATTCTTAATAGTAAGTATCAAACACATAGATAGGCGCAGTCTATACTAGGATTAATAGGCTATGGCATTTTGTAATCAATAGCAAACTAAATTAAGCCAACCAACGTAATTGAATTATTTTGCAATAAGTGGCTAACTAAAATTCTGAGAAGCAGGTAACTGAACTTATGCTAGCTCTTTGTACATGCACACTACAACTTATTTTTCGCTTACAAGGTTCTACGAAGGAGTCCATGGCATCAATTGCTTGGATACGCAATCCCAATACTTCTTTTTTCCCACACTGCATTGGTAAGTCCAATGGTTAATCTGATAAGATGGTGCGTCCTTGATATGTTATATGGACGGGTTGTCAGACTAGTTGTAGCCACACACATCACACTGGCTTTTACTGTATATTTCAGGAAATTACATTTGGCATATCGAGATCTAAGTAATCTACAATATGATGAAAAGACTGGCATCCTTCACATTATTGGCGAACTCAGTTCATAGAAACAAGCAATTCAACCATTCTGTGGGTAAATCAAAACCGCCAGTAGAAATTTTTCACTACCCCAACCATACACGCAAAAGGGGCGACGCCACCATAGGGGCTGGTATGGGCGGCCGCCTCGGGTGGATGGAAAGTGTGCACCTAGTTTGAGTCGTCCAGGTTGGCCCAGGCTAGTTTTTTTTGTCCCAATGCACGAGCAGACAATGTAAAAAATGAAGAAAAATGTTCGAATTTGGATGGGCCAATAACGTAAGTGCAAGGCAGGCCCTATAGGAGGCTCGCGGCCTAAACGAGCGCCTCCCATATCGATCGACAGCAGGAAAAATCCCAATTCATTCGCTACAGCCTCTAGTCTAGTTTGCTCCTAACCTAGCCGCTGCTGGACAGACCGACACAACACTTCCTCGCGCCCTTGTTGGACGCCAGTTGCCGGGCTTCAAGCAAATGGAAGGACAAGAAAATGAAGATCCAACCCTGGATGTAGCCTGCGTGGGAGGCAGCGGCGGCAGCACGAGCATGGCATCGAACTTGCACAAACGGACAGTCGCAGCTTGCAAGAGCAGCATGCGCAACGAGCAGGTACATCACATCCTTGATTATATCTAATTCAACTGTTCAATTTCTGGCCAATAATTAAACCTGACTATGTTGTAAAACTGCTTGTATGTAGGGAATCTATGAGAAAATGAAACCAATTTTTGCTTATTTTATAACTCCCCCAATCAATACTGAGCTGACTGAACCTGATGTATCTAATCAAGTTTCTGGTGCAAACATACAAGCTCATGTTGTTCTTGAGCCTGAAGTGTCTAGGACAGACGGCTAATGAAGGATTTGATGCAAACATTTTACATGCTCCTGGTGATGAACATGTAGTGTATAATGAGGGATCTAATGCAAGCATTTTGCAAGCTCCCATTGAAGGATTTAGTGTCTAATGATGATCTGCTATGTTGACAGAGACATAGAGATTTGCAGGCATTGACAACAAGCAAATTATAATACATTTTCATGGCTTGAGGAAACATCAAGGCCATCTGCCAGAAAGTGCCCGTATCATGACAACGTAGCATAAATACTTTTCTAATCTGTTGTTTGAAACTATTGGCATACTTGTGCGGGATAGATATATTGATATGCAGTTTGCGCACTGGTTATAGGTGCAATTACACTTTGAAATTTTCAGCCAGAGAACGAATAATTCAAGAAGGTATAGACCATGTTAGTAGTACCCTTGTACACCATGTTGCATTTTGTGTTTTTTGGTGCTTACATAATTTAGTGTTTTATAATCTGGAACTACTTTGGATCATAAGTTGGTTTTTGAAGTGCATGTAGCTTCACATTTCTCAAGTTATGTTGATTTCCGGAGTGCAAGTGCCTTCGTATTTTTAAGTTAAACTTTCACCCCTGGTAACCTGAATTCGTGGATTTGCCACTACACACAAATCATACACGCAGGCCAGTATGAATTAAATGAAATGTAGGGACTTACGCTAGCTCGTTGTACAGGCTCACTGCATTAAATGAAATGTAGGGATGCTTGGATGTGCAGGCCTTGTGCTCCTTGCACCTGCCTCTGCATTTTTGACATGGTGAATAGTTGATCAAATAAGAGGAGTCGACCTTGCTGTTGTATCGGAGGACAGATACTTACAAGGTTATACCTGTGTGCAGGATGTGTACCAGATCCCGTAGTGCCATCATGCTTCTCTAAAAATGTTTTGCTTGTTTTAGATGATATCTCCAGAAGAAATAAGAGTAAAAGTCAGAGTTGCATAGGCGTGTAAGCCAAGAGAGCAGTGAAAGGATATCCAAACATTGTCGGAATAGTGCACTAGGGAGTGATATGTGGATACCTAGTTCGGGCCGGTGTTTGGGCATGCTTGCCTAGCTAGAGTGCGGGTCACTTCAGAGCCGTTGAGGGTGATGCGCTGGCGTTGGCTGGCCGCGCACTGATGCAGATCTTGAGTGGCAGTAGACCGCTATGATGCGATGGTTGAGATTGTTGGTGAAGCCCCAACAGCCTCGGGGGGCGGAGGTGCGACGATGTGCTCAGTGAAGTAGCCTCAGTGAGGTGGGAGACGGTGTCAGTAAAGCGCACCTGATGCGTTCGAAGTCGGTGTCTGTGAGGCACGTCAGTTGCGGTGGCCGACTTTGTCGGTGGACCACCCGGTGTGGTGGACGAGGGCGTAGATGAGGTCGCTCCCATGCGGTGGTGAAGCGCGGCCGTCGTCTTAGTCATCCGACACAGAGGTGGGGAAAGAGACGAGATGAGGGGCAATTCGAACTTTGCTTGGGTGGCGGAAAATTAGGGATTTGAGTGCTCTGGGCACGGAAGGGGATGAAGGAGAAGGGAGATTTTGCAGGGCTGGATTGGGGCCGCCAGATATTTCAATCCGAAAAGTGGAAGGGAGGGGGGGGGGTGACTGGGTGCTAGCGTCCGTACGACACATGCGACCACCACGACACGACCCTGGTCTGCCTGGTGCGCCCTACATTTGAGAATGCAAACGAATCTTCTTCCATTTGCAAACGACTCTGTATGTATTAACATGCCTGTGTTTTCCTTGCAAATAATTAGTCATTCAAAACAAGATACTATAAATTAATTAATGAGGAGTTATTTGAATTAGAGTGTGTGTCACATAGCGATCTCCAATTCTAACGTGGATTTCGCATTTCACGGTATCCACGCTACATTTTAAATATACAAATTCATATGTGTATGATGAACACCATGGTATTGAGAAAACTTTGGATGGATTTAAACATATGACCTACAAAATAGCACAATAATCGAGCCAATTTTAACTTTTCCAAACCTAGTATGGCACGAATTTGAAATAATTACGGAAGCCATATGCATGGCCCTCAATTCAAATCTTACAATGTATACTAAATTTAAACGTCAATATTAAGTGTCATACTATCTACATTCAAATGTTATTTTTGGCCCCACCCCCCTTGGCACACATGCTACATACTTCCTGTATCGATCAATCTTCCCCTCCTAACCACCATAGGAAGCTATCGGGTTCCGACACACGTTCATTCTTTCTCTCCATGTTTTGATCTCTAACTCTCTCAACTGCACACTCCCCTTTTTCCACTCTGTTACCAAATGTATCTACCTCACACACCCGCCATTGCACTCCATGCCGAGCTCTCTCCCTCCCTCCCACCCTCTCTCGCTAGATACATGCATTGCCTATGTAGACGCCCCCTCTTGTGCGCACGCACGCATGTTGTCTATTTAGGTCACTCTCTCGAGACTGTCTCACTCTTTCTTCCGCACGGCAGGCCACACTCGCTCAATCTCGCTCTCTTTATCTATGTCTCGATTAACCTTGCTTTCTTTCACACACAAATGATATATCTCCCTGTTCTGGCCTCAATCGACACACTCTATACTCTCTCATGCAGATTGTCTATCTAGGCCAGTCCATCCAAGCCGCTCCCACTCTTTCGACCTCATGGCAGGCCACACTCACTCAATATCTCTCTCCTCCCCCCTCTCTCTCTCTCTTTGTATGTCTCGATTGACCTTGCTCTTTCTCGGACGCAAATGATATATCTCCATGTTTGAGCCCAATTTGACATATTCATATTGTATACTCTCTCATGCACATTGTCTATCTAGGTCACTCTCTCCAACCCATCTCACTCTTTCGATCGCACGACTACCCACACTCGCTCAATCTCTGTGCCTTTATATATGTAATCGATTGACCTTGCTTCCTCCCCCCCCCCACACACAATATATCTACATATCTGTGACTGGATCATCTCTCAAGCTCTATCTTACATCCGTCACCCTTCCCAAAAGCTCAATCGAACAATATCTTTCCAGAGCATATATATCTTTTCAACGAATGCCGGACCACACTCACTTTGTCTCTCTATCTATTTGTCTCTCGGTTGACCTCGCTTTCTCACCTTGTATCTTCCAAAAATTGAAGCTACCTCTCTATCCCTCGCAGAGCCGGAGCTATTTACATTACGAGGGGGACTCCAACCTTGGATTAATTTGTGAAGGCATTTATTCCGGTGGGTTTTGGATTATATTTTCGTAGCATTCGGCCCACAACTACTCCAAAACTGTTGCAACCCCCGCACCTCCCCCAATTGATTTCCCCTTGCCTCGGTCATCGCTCTTTCGCACGTCCTTTCTCACCTTCAACGTTGCACCATGATATTTTTGCAAAAAAGCTATGTAATTCTCTTTACTTATTACTCCCCCTGTCCGAAAATACTTGTCATCAAAATGGATAAAAAGAGATGCATCTAGAACTAAAATGCGTCTAGATACATCTCCTTTTATCCATTTTGATGATAAGTATTTCCGGACGAAGGGAGTACAAATTAGCTACAAAACTACACACCAATAGTCCACCTGTAATGGAACCCACAAATTAAAGTGCTACAAACTACACACCGAGGGACCCACCTATCATGGAATGAATTTGGACCCACATATAATTTAAAAATTTAAAAGGACGAGGATTGAACATGCAAGCATGACCTTCAAGCCGCACGTCAATAGGCAACATAGTACAACAACGTTTGTTGTACCCCCCTCTATTGATATAATGTTGTTATATTATCACAACCTATTTAATGGATAACATGTTTTAATATTATTTTTAGTACATTAGTGGGATCGGCTCATTAGCACATACTATTCGCCTTCACTTATTGGTGGGTTCCATGTCTGCTCTCTCTCTCTCCTCCCCTTCTACGTTTAGATGCATGGGAAAACACGAAGAACTCGCAGGCGATGCTGCTGTTGACCATATCTAGACGCGTTGACAACTTACGGCACTAGTTTCACGTACTAGTAGTACAAGTCAATGTGTACGTGCAATGCATGTTAATTTAAATTGACTTCCCTAAGAAAATATTTGGAATTGATGTGGTATTTAATATGAAATGCTCGCGATTAGATGGAATACATGTGGTTTGATGACGTTTTATATTTAACTTGATACGGCTCTAGCAGAACATTCAATCGATCAAACCATATATTTCATTCAGTCTGACTTCGACTTTACATTCATACGACGATCGATCTAAAATAAACGGAAATGATAATCAATCGGATTTTAAGCATGGCAATCCGAATGTTTTTCATGGCAAATTCAGATTACGCGGCGGCGGCGGCTTGCGGTGGGAAGCGGCTCCTCTGCCGTGCTCTATGTGTCGTCGGGCCACTGACCGACAGCGACAGTGGTGCCTTGCACCATTGTTGGCGTACTCCTTGACGTTGGCCCTAGCTTCAAGGAAGGCTAGAATGTTCTGGACTTTGGTCTCCAGGAGCGAGTCAACTGGCGGGGGGAGGCGACAGGCATTGGTGCAAGGAAGCGGTCGACGGCGGCCATCCATGCCACTGATGGGGGCACCCGCGTGGGGACAGGCGCTGTCAATGGTGCGACGGAGACATAAGTGTACACGGGCACCAGCACAGGCGTGCGCGTTAGTGCACGTGCAGGCGCATGCGTTGGAAGGTGCACGAGCGCGTGAAAGTCGACGAGGACCTCGTGGAACCCCGTGGCATCAAGCTCGGCAACCATGTGTGGCTCCCAGCCCATCAATGCCACGGGGATGGGCACTGCCGCAGTCGGGGCGACGGGAGCGGGGATAGGGGCGACGTCTTCCCACAAGGCCAGTTCAAGCTCGTCCCAAAGCGGGGTGTCTTCCTCAGGAATCTGGAAGATTAAGGGCAGACCATCATGATGCGGCATGGTATACGGTTAGGTCAGGCTGGTTGGAGGTAGACGACAGGAGAATCGGAGAGGAAGAGAGAAGATTGTAGTGATACCGAGTAGTGCGGGCGTGATTTTAAACTGCGGCGCCGACGCCATTAAAAGTGAGGGTAGTTGAGATGAAGGTGGGCGGCGGAACCTGGTCGAAGGGCTCGCCTCCCGGTGAGCCTGCGCAGCGGCATGCTCGCACGCCTCCCGATCAGCCGGCGCAGTGGTCTACTCGCATGTCTCCCGTTGACTCACATGCTTGCTCAAACAGCACCTGCTGATGAGAAGCAGGACTCATGGCGGCCCGTAAACGCCGACGGTTTGAATAGTGAAAGCGTTCGCCTTAACGTGAGTGGTCTTTTGTTCCAAAATGCCTTGCTCTTCATTTGTGCGACTTCTCATAAGCAGCTTGTCTCAAATTGGACCCAAAAAATGCGATAGCATATTTGTGCCATATCACGAGACCATGCTCAGTTTCATGAATTTTCGCTCACTTTTGGATTTTTTGAAATTTAAAATCCAGGATTCAAAACAATATCATAAGCTGCGTTGTGCAATAAATTTTCAAGCGATACATCTTTACAGTTGTAGATGTTAATATTTCTTAAGAAAGGATTTGGTCAAAGATTTTGCTTAGTTAGACTTCAGACAAGTTATATGCAGAGTAAAAGGATAATCCCTCTGTACCAGCGCATTGCCTGATATATTAACTCAAGTACTAGGCACGAACAAATGGGGCTCAATTCTATGCTCATCTTGGTGTAGTACTCCTAAGTACTACTAGGCAATGGAGTTGACGGCTGACCATGGGTACCAGCAACCAAGGGAATTGAACCGTGCTCGACACGGTAGGTAACATTATCTAGTTACTAAAGCATCCCTCCATTGTTTATCGGTAGTCATTATGGACTGGGGACATGAGGAGAATTTCCTAGGGCTGGAATTCTGGCCGCCAGATATTTCGATTCAAAACGCGGAGGCTCGACTGGTTGGGGTTGGCTAATGTGTGTACCACGCACGCCACCAGAAGGACACGAGCCCGGGTTTTTTTAAGGATCAACACGAGCCTAGGTCTGGCTGGTATGCCGTTGGGTGCTACTCCTACCATTCGAGAATACGAAAGGAATCTTGTAAATTGCCGAATGAATCTATATGTATTACAATGCTCGTATTTTCCTTGCAAATAGTAATCTCAACGTGGTAACTGATTTATTACGAGTTCTTGAATTAGAGTGAGTTTGTGATATAGTGATCTCAACGTGGATTTCACATTTCATGGTATCCCTAGTAAGATTTCATTGCAAATTCAAATTTAAAAGATGAACGATATGGTGGTGAGAAAACTTTGTATGTATCAAGCATGTGACCACACACACACACACACACACACACACACACACGAATACAACAATAATCCAGTACGTATAGTGCATCTATTTTTCCAAACCATGCATGTATGACACAAATTCAAAAATACTCCCTCTGTTCCTAAATATTTGTCTTTTAGAGATTTCAATAAGTGACTACATATAGAGCAAAATGAGTGAATCTACACTCTAAAATATGTCTATATACATCTGTATGTGGCAGCCCATTTCAAATCTCTAAAAGACCAATATTTAGGAACAGAGGGAGTAAAATGTAACACTTGCATGGTCTTCAATTCAATATTTAAAATGAACAGTAAACTGAAACATGAATATTAAGTCTAGTAGTACATGCATGCAAATGTTGTGTTTAGGTGGATCTATGTGGATTGTCGGGGGTTAATCCCTCGACCTTAGATAAAATTTTGAAGCTCTATTTATGATTGTTTAGGTTACATTTTTTGAACATTATATTTGTTCACACCCTCCAAACACCGATTGGTTGTGCACCCCCCCTCCCCGGGAGAATATCATGTGCCTCCACACCTTAGATGATATATGCTGATACGAGTTGCATGTAGCTTGTAGATCTGAGATATAGCAGCTCACATGATGCCTTAACACTTTTACAGGAAACCTTAATGAGTTTGAGAATTGCACACAATTTGTACAAAAACTACTCAGATGCCCTTGGATTCCATATCCAACGACCTCGAAGCTCGTATCACCGTAGCATCTAAGATGAAGGAGGACCTCATATTTTCCTGTATGTAAGAATATCATGTGCTACCACACCTTAGATGCTTTGGTGATACAAGCTCTTCGGAGCCATTGGATCTATGATCCAACAACTCCTTGGTGGTTCGAATGTTTTTTTGCATAAAAGCCCCCAAAGAGTCCAACCACTTCTTACAAGCACAAAGACTGCTCAGATGCCATTGGATCTCAGATCGAATGACCTTGAAGCTCGTATTACCGTAGCATCCAAGCTGCAAGAACACCTGATGTTTTCTCGCACGTGAGAATATGAGGTGCTCCCGCACCGTAGATTCTATGGTGATACGAGTTCCCGGAGATCTAACGGCTCACAGTAGGAGGTTTTAATTTTTTTGCAATATATGCCTGAGAGAGTTTGGGAATTGCATAGAAAGTACAAGTACTACACATGCGGCATCTGATCACAGATCATATGACCTAGATGCTCATATCACTGTAGCAGCTAATTAAGCTACGGAGAGCACCTAATGTGAGCAACTGGGAGCCGTTGGATCCAAGATGCAGCGACACGCACGAGGCCTGCATGTTTTATTTGCAAAAAAACCTTGGAGAGTTTGGAAATTGCGCATAATTACAAAGACTACTCCCAAGCCATTGCATCTTAGTTCGAGCAACGTAAAAACTCGTATCACCATAGCATCTAAGCTGTGGGGTGGATGTGATATTCTATGCCGCTGTCATTTTTGTTCCTAAACTTGCAAAATAAGTGTAATTCGTACCGTTACTTGTCTAACTGGCGCAAAGTTTTTGTGCAAAAAAAACATCCTACACTGAAATATTGGAACAACACGTGGGGGTCCCACTTGTCATTGATCAAATTTGGACCTAAAACTAACAAATCTGGAAGACGAGATTCGAACTGGCAACCTGGACTACAAAGCGTAAGTCAATAGCCTGAAACAACAAGGGTTGTTGGCTTTGTCCCATAATAACTTGATTTTATACAGCATTACGTCGAGTAGAGTAGAGGTAGTGGCTCGTCAACACGTGCTTGACCATTGACTCACTTACTGGTGGGTCCCATGTTTGTGATCTCTCTCTCCTCTCCATAGTCTCCTTTAGACGCATGGGCACACACGAAGAGTTGTGCGAGCTTGTCGTGGTGTTATTATAACTAAAACAATCTTGGAAAATAGAGGAACCGCCTAGAACAAGAGATGTTGTGGTCGGTCTAGACGGAGCTAACCACACCTATCCTCCATGCCACGTTTGCATGATAAAGCTGTGTGGCTTGTGGGGTGTTTTTGACCGACTG
The DNA here is from genome assembly GCF_002162155.2 of Triticum dicoccoides. NCBI lineage: Eukaryota > Viridiplantae > Streptophyta > Magnoliopsida > Poales > Poaceae > Triticum > Triticum dicoccoides. The sequence goes on along the minus strand of NC_041387.1, from coordinate 523,575,466 downwards.
GCTGGGTCCCGAGGTCGAACCATAGGTAGTACGTCTGGTACAATATATTTTTACACACACATTTTTCCTCCGTGCCGAGATGTAGCACACCCTACCGCACGGTTTCGGGGACCTCCCGGGTGGTGCACGCATATTTTCTTCCTTGCCGAGATCTGGGACGCCCAGCGCGCGTTTTTTGGGTCCTCCTCGGCCGTAGCACCGAAGCAAGTAAATGAGTCGTCAAATCACGAAAGACCACCTTTCGCGCCGAGTACATCAGTGAAGTACAGCGGCTAGCTAGTTGGGCTAGTGCAACCGATTAGCTAGGCCGCCGCCACATTTGTTTTTTCACCCTTTTTTATCTCCTTGACAGAAGGTAAATTTAAATATCCACCACGGCGTTGCTCTAGTCTTTGGGTGCGACACGTGCGTCAGGATTTTTATTTTTTGATTGACGGGAGCAGGCGTGGCAGATATTATCATGATGACTCTACCTGTAAAACCCACTGCTCCCTGATGTGAAAAGTCGTCGACTGGTGTTTTCCCATGGTGAAAACCAAAAGATTCACCCTGCTCCTCGGCTGGTTCCCTCCGCCTTCCCGTAGATTGCATTGCCTTTTAGCCATTTCATCCCCTTTGCTTCCTCTCCCCATTGCTTCTACCTGGTTCCATGGTAGCGCACTAAATCACGGAGTCTAAGGTGAGGCACCTGACACAGGAGCTCCAGGCCAAGGATGCAGAGCTCAGGGCCGAGGACGTGGAGCTCCGTGAGCTCAAGGAGGAGAGGAGTGGCATGCTCCTCCTTTATGTGCGGGAGTTCATTGAGCTTCAAAAGTGGCAGATGTCCACTACAAAGATGCTCGAGGCGTCGGCAGCGTTGCTGCAGAAAGTGGGAGATACGATAGGCGGTCAGGCGAGCCGGCTGGAGCGCGTGCAGGCTGATCGTGACGAGATCCAGGATTGCCTCAGCCACATGGTGGACCATGTTGCCACGCACATGTTGCGGCTGCGCGATGCCTACTGTCGTGCTAGCCTGACCATGCCGTCCGCCGGGCTAAACCCGTTCGACCATCCTGTCGACTTCAACGAGTTGTGGCTTCCTGATCTGGTCTCCTTCTTCACCTATATCTCTGAGGAGCTGAGCCGTCCCCACGTGATGGTGGGGGCGGAGCTGGACAAGGAGGGGTTGTGAGATGCCGTCGCCGTTGCCGGGCGAATCCACTCAGGGCTTCGTCACCGGAATCCATTCGTGCCATTGGACGCCGTCTTTGATGAGCTGGCTCCCATCGACCGGGAGCAGGCTCTGCGGGCAGTGGCTCCCTGCATCACCAACTTCATGCGCCTCGAGAAGCAGAGGGACTTCAGTGGTGTTTAGGTGTCCTCTGCATGGGCATGTCCATGTCTCGATGCAACATGACCGTTGGATCAAACTCGGACGGTGCATATCAGTCACTGTAGCAAAAATCGTGTGGGTGTGTTTGGTTGCATTCTCATCTCAATATAGTTGTTCCCTCTTCGTGCATGCTCATCTCAGCACCCCTCTTCATGCATTCTCCTAGTGTATTTGTGTTAACCTACTAGTGTGGACTCATGCACCCTGCACATGCCTAGTAGTAGGAACACTGTGTAAGTTCAAGTGGCTGCCGTGTAGACTGCCCCGATTGAAGCGCCACAGTAATGCCCAATGAGCCGTCAAATCACAAAACCCCCACCTTTCCAGCAGTAAGTTGGACGGATGAAGCAACCATCTTTTCACTCTTCTCCATCAGCTTCCTCTCTTGAAGAAAACCCCAACTCGCACTTGCTTCTCCCTTTCCTCATTTTTTCAAGAATACCCTGACTTGCTTCTTCCATTGTTCTTCTCTCCCAAAGAAGGAATAGTGAGCGCATAAATGGTGTTGATTCTGGCCAAGGCCCGGCCTTGCAACCCCGAAAATGATCCTATAACTCCCTCTCTGTTCTTATTCTGGGTTTGTGATTATGGTTTGTTTTCTTTTATTTCTTGACAGTTTCTTGATGGACCCTGGAGCATGGCCGAAATGATGTCTATGGCTCTGGCCAAAACCGTCAAGGCTCTAGGTACGAAGAAGCGCAAGCACCCCTTTGAGACTACCGCAGACAAGCTCAAGGCCATCACCCTGTCCAAGCCTCCCTCGATTTCTCCGGGATCCCTCATTAAGCAAGTCTAGGTAATATCTTTTCTTGAAGATTTTTTTCTTGATCTTGATCGTGTTTTTTCATCTAACACAAAGTACTAGTACTAGTAGTACAACTTTCCGGGTGATCTTGAATGTGATTTTTGTGTGCCAAATGACGGTTCTAAATTCCTCTTTTAACCAAAACATGCGAGCGGTTGACATTGATTTCTTATAGATTACTTTCAACAACTTTATGAACATCAATGTACCTTTGAAGAGAGTATATTAGCCTCAGTAACTTGTGTTATTGATATTGCAAGTAATCCCTCTGCTCTCTGCCTTTGAAGACATGTTCTAGTGTCTTTGTTCACTCATTTCTGTGTGTATATATTGTCTTATTATGGAGTAAAATATCAAAAATCATCTTATATTTCTGAACGGAGGTAGTAATAAAATATTTGGTTTCTGTTTGAATTAGAACCAGGTCCGCGGTGGAGATGAAGTTCTCAAAGTCATGCCGTGTGAACTGGAAGACCTGAGGATGAGTTGTACTACTAAACTATCCAGCTGTTGTGTCCTTCTCGTCATGTGTCCTGAACTAGTGTTTTCCAGTAGCATTGTTGTCAGGCATGTTCTCGAGGGTGTACTTGACCACAACAATTTTCTGGTTGTGCCTTCGATTATGAAGGGTGTGGTTCTTGTAAAGCTTCCCGACAAATCTGATGCGGACTATCTTCATCGTCATGTTTATGAGTGGAAAGAGCACTCTGTTAGGTTCTCCAAGGTTGATGAGATGGTGATGGTGCTAGTAGACATCTCTCACTAAGTCCATGGCCTAGTCAGTTATGCAGGGCACATCTCGTAGGTCGGTGGCAAGAAATAGTCTGCATAGTTTAATTAGTGCAACTTTGCTTGTCTGTAGTAAGTACTATTGTTCAGTACTTGATTTGTGTGTGTGAACCCTGTATTGTTTAGTACTACCGCTTTTGTTGTCTGGTGAGTCCTGAGAACAGTCTATGTTAATGTCTATCAACTCATTTAAGTTTGTATATTTTGAAGTATCCAGATCATCTTTTTTGTGAGGACGGTTTACCAATTATGGTTACACTCCAATACCTGTATGCATTGCAGGGTTTATCGCACCCACCAGGATTTCCAGTCCAAGGATGTTCGGTCCATATGATTTGTCAGGACCTTTGGACTGTCCTGCTTGTGGGAGTAAGCGGGGCCCCTACATGCCACACGTAATTGGACGATCAATCTTCTGTTTACAACTTGAACATAGTGATTTCCTGGTAAGGATTCACTCGTGCACATCAAGTATATCTTATTGATTTACTGTCTAAATCTTATTGATTTAATGTCATGTTTTCTTACTTTTGCTGTAATTTTATGATGCAGGTTTTGCCATGTGACATTCATCACAGAATAAACCGTTTGGTTTGCTCTATGATGGTTATTTTTGCAGGTTTCACTTCTTATGCCGTGTCAGTAATGAAGGCACTGTCCATCACTTATATAATAAATTACTGGACACAATTGGATCGGTCTGTTGTCTGAGTATAATCTGAAGCCCTATGATGAAGTGCAGTTTGGTTTAACAAACACGCCACAATTAGTCCTTCTCGCGTTTAAAAGAAATGAAGAAAAAGGCTGGATCAAGGTCACAGAGCCTAGTCAAGTTAGAAAGCTGATCATAGTAGACTAGAGACAATCGCTGCTGTCTCGCACATCGGTACCACCTTCAGCAATGAATCGAGAATCGGCACCTTCTCCGGCGGCACTTGAGGGAGTCCTGGATTCGGGGGTCCTCACGTGTCCGACCCAAGAGTATGTGACGGGTTGGATGGGCCATACAAGACCAAGCTGAAGATTATCCTCTGTGTCCGGATGGGACTTCTCAATCCATAGACAGCAAGATTAGAGTCCGAAAGTTTCCTTCCCTGATGAACCAACCTTGTACAAACCCTAGGTCCCTCCGATGTGTATATAAAGGGTTAGTCTGTAGAGGCTATCTTCTTTACCGTCATTGGAATACTCATAGGCTAGACATCTAGGGTTTAGCCATTACGATCTCGAGGTAGATCAACTCTTGTAATCTTCATACTCGTCGAATATAATCAAGCACGAGTAGGGTTTTACCTCCCTTAAGAGGGCCCGAACCTGGGTAAACACTGTGTCCCCTGGTCTTCTCTTACCATTGATCCTTAGATGCACAGCTTGGGCCCCCCTACCCAAGATCTGCCGGTTTTGACACCGACATTGGTGCTTTCATTGAGAGCTCTGCTGTGCTGCCTACAAAAAGCGATCTATGGCCCGCCTAGTCATCAACAATGATATCACTTCTGGAGGGTGCCTAGCTTCTGGGCAGACCCTCCAGTTCGGCAGTTTCACCATAAGGGCTTGCGCGACCGTTGAGCCCGCAACTCCCCCCATGGCCACCGGACGCCGTCCTCGCATTGGCCCTAAGTACTCCGAAAGGTTGGATCCGGTGGATGTTTCATCTTTAAACAAACTGCTGGACCACATTGCCGCCCTGGGGGTCTCAATAGACTATGATCGGATCAGGATCAAGCTTGACCAGAGGGAAATTAATCACCCACCGATCACCCACCTTGTAGCGGTCGTTGAGGAACCGGCCAAATACACTTCCCTCCCCATATTGAAAACCAAGTATGTTCGGGTCTCCAAATCCCCTGAGCCGGATACTCCCCCCTCGAACGGGACCTCACGCCCTCCAGATTCTGGCTCAAGCGTAGGATTGCAGGAGCCCTTGTGCCTCCCCGGACCCAAAACGGTCGCCTCGGAGACCGTTCTAGTTCCGAACACAGATGTGGGACATGATCCAAAATTTAATCCACCCACCCACCAAAATCTATATTCTCCAAGCAACTCTGGTCCTCCAGATATATACGACCCGATGTATGTGTGGCAGCAGCCTCAGGAAACGGTCCATCACTTTTGCGCCAAATTCCTGCTTGTTAAAAACAGAATTGAAGACTGCTCAGATGATGACGCAGTTTCGGTTTTCCATCGTAACTGCAACAACGGGGGAATATTGAATGCCCTCGACCGTTGCCACATATAGAGTTTCAGGAATTATCACAAGCAATACAAAAGTATTATGCGATGGAAAGCACATGGAGGGCCGAGAAAACTCAACTAGAGCTTGCTGCCTTGAAGCAGTGTGTGGCCCGGGCCAAACGTATACATCCTGGCGGGTCACCCGACCACCAGTCTATGGGCAGGAAAAATAAACCCTTCACAGGACATAGGTCCGTTCTTGATGAACTGCTGGACAAGCCCTGCCGTCCCAACCCATAGCCTCCGAGCATGCTGGGTACTCCGACAAGTAGCAAAAAGTGGAGAGGCCATCCTCACCACAACTCTAGAGAAATACTCTCCAGAGAGGGACAACTTCAATGTCCTAACAGTCTTTGAGACATTCTCTTCGAACAATCGGCGCAAACAGTCGCTTCGCGACCTCGCCGAAGTCCACCAAGTTACCACACTGAGCCCATGGAATGACACGGCAATAACCTTTACAGCTGAAGACAAACCAAAGGCTCGGTCAGCCCGAGCACCCGCATCCTTAGTACTAAACCCCATCGTTGATGGTTTTCGGCTTACTAAAGTGCTCATGGACGGCGGCAGCAGACTTAACCTCATCTATGAGGACACGCTCGATAAAATGCGGATGGATAGATCACGCATCGAGCAAAGCAATACCACCTTTCGAGGTATTGTCCCCAGTCAAGAAGCACACTGCTCGGGAAAAATTAAACTGGATGTGGTATTCGGCACACCCGAAAACTATAGATCCGAAGAGTTGCTCTTTCATGTGGTCCCCTTCAACAATGGGTATCACGCCATCCTCGGTCGGGACGCTTTCTCATGCTTTCAAGCTATACCGCATTATGGGTATATGAAACTCAAAATGCCCGGACCTAATGGAATCATCACAATTTCGAGCGACCCGGACAAAGCCCTTCGTGCCGAAAACAAAACTGCGTCCTTGGCCCTCGAGACACTATCCGAAGCCCTAGCGGCGGAGGAATTGACCACCCTACGGTCCACGGTGGATAGGGACAATGTGATTCTCGATAAGAGATCCAAATCCACCTCTTTCAAGCCAGTGGAGGAAATACTCAAATTCTAAGTGCACCCGACGGACCCTAACAAAACAGCATCTATCAAAGCACAGCTAGATCCAGCAGTGGACGCCACCCTACGCACATTCCTGCGAGAGAACTGGGATATCTTTGCCTGGCACCCTACGGACATGCCCGACATCCCACGAAGACTGGCTGAACACAGTCTCATTGTAATCAAGGGATTCAAATCCGTGAAGCAGACACTACGGCAATTCTTTGAACCCAAGCGTCAAGCCATGGTAGAAGAGCTAGCTAAGTTGTTAGAGGCTGGCTTTATTAGGGAGATTAAACATCCGGATTGGTTATCCAACTTGGTTATGGTACCAAAGAAGGACAAATCCTGGCACCTGTGTGTCGATTTCGAGGACCTCAACAAGGCTTGCCCTAAAGACCCCTTCCCATTGCCTCGCATCGACCAAATTATTGATGCAATAGTAGGGCATGACTCTCTGTGTTTCCTCAACGCCTATTCCGGATACCATCAGATTAAGATGAAGGAATCGGACCAGGCTGCAACCGCGTTCATTACCCCTTACGGCCCCTTCTGCTTCAACACTATGCCCTTCAGACTCAAAAATGCTGGGGCTACCTACCAGCATATGATTCAAACTTGCTTGGAAAAACAAATAGGCAAAACGGTCGAAGCATATGTGGACGATGTGGTCATCAAGACAAAACACGTCGAGACACTGGTGGACGATCCTCGCCTCACCTTTGACAACCTCCAAACATACGACATATGGCTTAATCCGAAAAAATGTGTCTTCGGAGTTCCGGCCAGAAAATTGCTCAGGTTTATTGTTTCCCATATAGGAATTGAAGCAAACCCAGCTAAGATCCGAGCGTTGTCACAATTGGCCATACCAATTGACCTAAGGCAAGTCTAGAAACTAGCTGGGTGCGTCACGGCCTTAAGCCGCTTTATCTCCAAATTGGGAGAGAAAGCACTACTACTCTACAAGCTATCAAGGCGCATAGACAACTTCAAATGGACGGATGCTGCCACAGCCGGACTGGAAGAGATTAAAACCCTTGTTGCAAGCAACCCAATCCTAGCCACACCAGGTGTTGGAGAGCCCATGTTATTATATATTTAGGCAACTAACCAAGTGGTTAGTGTTGTGCTCGTTGTCGAACGAGGGGAAGAGGGACATAAATTCCCCACCCAAAAACCAGTCTATTATGTATCGGAGGTCCTTACACCTTGCAAATCTTGATACCCTCACTATCAGAAGATAGCCTACACAGTCTTCATGGCATCCCGTAAACTGCGACACTACTTTCAAGAGTGTTCGATTACAGTGGCATCTAAAGTACCACTTAATGACATTATCAATAACAAGGACGCCACTGGCCGCATAGCCAAATGGGCCATCGAGCTTTTACCATTCGAAATCGTATACAAACCACGTCGGGCTATTAAATCCTAGCACTACAAAAAAAATACACTTCCATGATGATACGTGTTTGTCACAGTAGTTCGCGTTTTTTGTCATGCATGTACATCCATGACAAATTTATGACAGAATCAAGATAGTCATACCTGTGTTGTCGTAGAAGTGTTCCATGACATTACCAAAATTATCATCACAGAAGTGTCCACTTCCATGACGATAAATCGCGCGTCACAGAAGTGCTTTCGTCAAGGGTGACCGACACATGGCATCCACCGTAACGGAACGCCGTTAAGCTATCGGGTCGGATTTTGGATCTGATAACCCATTAACAACCCCGACCAATGGGGATTTTCCACGTGTAAAATCATCATTGGCTAGAGGAAACACGTATTGGCTCACCGTTGGGACAGATGCCATCCACTCATTGGACAGAAGGCTCCTATGATACGTCGACACGTGGCACGGCCCAACAGAGGCCCATTCCTGTGAAAAGGCCAGCCCATTTGACTTGGTCAAAAGGTGGCGGGTCGGCCCATGTAAAGCTTGTTAACGGCATGTTCACATATAGCCCATTTACAACCCGCTAACCCAAGGCCCGTTACGCCCTATCCGAATTAGGCTCAATAGCATCATCTGGGCCACCCAATATGATTCCAGCCAGTTTTCACTTCTGGCCCATGTATGGCCCATGACGTCTTTCGGCCCATATGAGGCCCTATGTAACTCTTGGCATATTAACGGCCCGTGGTGAAACTGGCCCGTAATGAACAGTGTATTACTTTATACCCATTAACGACCTGTGGTGAAACTGGCCCGTAATGAACAGTGTATCACTTTATACCCATTAAGGGCCCGTTATTCCGTTGGGCCGTTTCTAGCCCATGTTATCGTTCAGCCTTCTCAGAGCCCATTTATTCTTGGGCTCATTTCCAGCATTCGTTTACTTACGGTCCGTTACTGCCATTTTCTGCTTATGGGCCAAATTCAGCCCGTGGTTACAGCCGGCCCGTTTGTGGTCCGTTAACACGTTGGGCCATTTTCATAGCGTCATGAAATACAGCCTATTAACGATGGCCCGTTATGGTCGGCCCATAAACGGACGATTCCAACTCTAGCCCGTTTACGGCCATTATGCAGCTTGTTATTGGCCCATGTTTGGCCAATCGATCATACTGCCCGTATAAGGCCCATTGATGATACGACCCATAGAAGGCCCATTGTTTCTGCGGCCCGTAGAAGGCCCACTATTTATACAGCCCGTAGAAGGCCCACTGTTTCTACGGCCCGTAGAAGGCCCACTGTTTCTATGGCCCATAGGTCCAGTGTCACTACAGTAAATATTAGCCCATGGTTATTGTGGCCTAGTTTTAAAAAATAGGTTATTGCAGCCACTAGCAAACCGCAGAAAAAGAACTGCACTGACTACAAGCAAACAAATAAACAAGACAACAAGGAAATAAATAAGCAAGCAACTTAAACTAGGCTATCACGGCTATTACACATATTACATCCACTGGGCATCAAAGTTCGCCACCAGTGCAAATATAGGGAACACATCAACATATAAACGCCGCAGCAAAACAAGTCCAGAACTGAAACCACTTCAGAAGAGCTCAAGAAACAATATCGTGGGTACCTATAATGCTGGCAAGAAGCTTAGCAAGCTTATTAACTTTCTATGTTTGGCGCTTAAGTCCTCCAGCGCTTGCTGTTGCACCAGAAAGTATGCATCTGAATTCTGCAGGGACTTCCTCAGTCCTTCGGCTTCCTGTCGCATAACATCTGATCGATGTCTTTCAACTTGAAGTTGAGACTCAAGAAGCCGAACTGATTCAGGCAACGAGTTCGAAGAGCTGGTGCCAGTAGTGGTAGCCAGTAACTCGAACACTACATCAAGACAGGACTTTGGGGTTGTCTCAGTGTCCTCAGTATAGTTTTTATCAGCTTTCTTGGAGACCAAAAGGGATGTCTCACTATCTTGAACCTTATCTGCATTACTTCCTTTACCATTGCATAACAGGGTACTCTTCTCCAATATTGTATCCGCGTTCTAAAAGAGAAACAAATAAACACTTCTCAGGTTTACAATGCAGTATATGAAACTCATTTTGGTAAACCAGTTCAGTAGTAAGGTGGACAGGATAACAACATGAAACAAACATATATCTATGTAGTATGGTCACTGTATGGTCTATATCATTCTAGTTTATGTTGCCAAATGAAGATAGATACAGTTCAAATCATATCTATTTAAGACAAAGCAGCATAGACAGAATATAAGTGTGGGAAACTACACAACAATAACAACATTTGTAATGTGCATGGCATGAGAACATAACTGCCTATTCAATTGAAACTGAAATCAACATAGAGCAAGTTACAACAGCAAACAGCCAAACACGTTGAAGAAACAGGTTTAAAACATACCTGTTGCACCATTGGAGTTTCAATTGCATCCTTCAAATTTGAAATTGGCTGGTATCAGTAAATACAGTGATGCAAGAGAAAAGTAGTATGAACCATAGCTACGAAACCTGACTTGAGAACAATTCTTCTTCTGCTTTAAGCGTTGACTTCGGGTTCGGAGTGGTGGTCCTCGTGATTTGGGCACTGCAGTTGCCTTACTAACTGCTCGTGTTTGGGTGCTCTATGGTGGAGACGGTACTGTGTCAACGAGAACTGGGTGTCTATATGTCGGGGTTGGGGTTAGAAGGGGTGTAGCTGGTTCTCTGTCCAACTGGGTAGGGGTACAATCTGCATGAGTGTGGGTTATGTGTGGTGGGGTTGATTCTTGGGCAAGTACAACCGTGGTTCTATCTGCATCGACAGGTAGCACGATCTTTTCTGAAGACCGTGCTTTAACTCCCACAGATACTGCCATCACTCCCTCCAATTTAAATGGCTGATAAACAAGAAAAGTAATTGAATGTACAAACATTGTAAGATAGACAAGTGCAATGGATAGTAGGGAAGATAACAGGGCATGAAATAATTCACATTTATGTTGTCTAAGCAAACAGAATAGCAGGACATAATTTCACATATATGATGGCTAATTAAATAGGATAGCATGACACAATTTCACATGTATGATGGCTAACTAAACAGGATAGAATGACCTACTTCAAAATATGATGACTATGTAAACAGAATGACATGATATAACTATACGATGTGTCTATTAAAGTGGTTGGCATGCCATAAATCACAAACATGCAGTCGATGGAAACATGATGGCATGATATAATTCATGGATAGAATGACATAATTTAAAATATGATCACTATGTAAACAGGATGAGTTGATATAACTATATTATGTCTTTAGAAAATGGGTTGGCATGCCATAATTCAGATACATGCTGTCTATGTAAACATCATGGCATGACATAATTCAAATATATGATTTATATACTAAGGAAGTGAGCAGAGGGCAATTGCATATATGATGTGTCAACTAAGGAGATGGCATTCAATATTGTGTATATGATGTAAATACTAAGCATTGCAATACAACATATGCATTATATGAGTAATATAACCCTGCCAAGTTTGAGCATACACCTCAGGGGGATAATAGGACTGGTCATCTGCCTCTGAATCCTCCTCTAAAGAGCTATCTATAACCAGCAAGATATCTGCTTCAGCAGGTAGCATTGTCTGCTCTGAAGACCTTGTTTTCACTCCAGATTTCTCCATCACCAATTCAAATGGCTGATGCATAGGAAGAGCAGTTGAATATACAAACATTGTCGACAAAAGCAATGAGAATACAAAACAAGGACGTCATGATATAATTCACATATATGATGCTTGCCTAAACAACATGGCATTGCATAATTCACATACATAATGCCTTGCAACAAGATAACATTGCATAATTCACATATATAATGTCTTGCAACAAGATGGCATTGCATAATTCACATATATGGTAATTAGACACTAAACAGGTGGCATTCACACAAAGCATGTCTAAACTAAGAAAATGACATAGCAGTGCAAGATACCATACGCACGATATGAGTAACATAACCCTGCCAAGTTAGGGCATGCACCTCAGGGGGGAAATATGACTAGTCATCTGTCTCTGAATCCTCCTCTGAGGAGCTATCGGTAACCAGCAAGACATGCGCTTCGTCAGATAGCATTGTCTGCTCTGAAGACCTTGTTTCCACTCTAGATTTTTCCATGACCGTGCCGAATGGCTGATGCGCAGGAAGAGTAATTGAATGTACTAAAATTGTTGACAAGTTTAACACATAATAAAAAAATGATGGCATGATATAATTCACATATAAGATGACTGGCTAACCAAGGTGGCATTGGAAAATTCACATATATGATGCCTGGCTAGACAAGATGGCATTGCATGATTCACATATACGATAAAGAAACTAAGCAGATGGCATTGACACAAAGCATGTCTAAACTAAGTAGATGACATCTTTAATGTATACAGTAAGCAATGCAAGACACCATATGCATGATATTACCAACATCAGCATGCCAAGTTAGAGCGAAGACCTCATGGGGTAAATAGGAGTGGTCTTCTCCTTCTGAATCCCCCTCAGAACAGTTATCTTCCTCTTGATTACGATCTGAAATGGGTGGAGGGGGGGGGGGGCTGCCTTTGCGCCCACCATGGAACGACCTCTGCATGAAATTTTATTGCCACACAAGGCTCGTCTCTTTTGCTCTACATGATCAGTTCCATTGTGTACAATAACTGGCATGCATAGGAATAAAACATAGTGAGATTATGTAAGGAGTGCATGCACAAATCCAGAGTGATGGTAGCAAACTGTGGATAGACCCAAAACCAATGATAGCAGGCAGATAATAGCTTTAGTTAAAAAATACAGATAATGGCTCCTTTAATGTTTGTTTGCACCCAACATGAAACTCATAGTAGACACCAGAGATTAACCAGATAGTAGACAGATAGTACTGATTGGTGCCCCAATATGTACCCCACAACCATTTAAATACTCAAGTTTCAGCATTAGTTTGGACCTGACTCGGAGTCTAATAGGTGAACACGACGATAATGTAGCATGTCATCATATTAAGCGACACATAACATAAGCAGTCACGGAAGAGTGCGACCTCTCTTGCGGACCCGTGTAGTCCTCAAGGTCATCTGCTCAGTTGATGATGGTAATGCAGTTGTCCTGGCTGCCGGCGGCGGGGAAGAAGATCTGAGGCGGCGAAAGACAGTCTGGAGAGCGGATACCTGCTATGGTGAACCCTTCCGTCGTTGGAGCAGCTGAGCTGGGGTGGAACACAACGCCGCAGGAGCAGGACAAACCACACAAGGTTTTCTTTGACACATATCTGTAACAGAAGTAATTGAGTAAGGGCTTGTTTGAATTTGAGGATTCTAACAATGCAGGGATAGGAAATACTCCCTCCATTCCTTTATATAAGGTGTATTTGTTTTTTGATAAAATTCCAGAATGTAAGGTGCATTTCTTCTAATTCCTCATAATCCCCTTGTTAGCCCTCCAGAAAAAGGGAAAATATCTCTCTCATGATTGTCTGTATCCCTCCTTATAGAAAAAGAAAGAAAGTATCTCTCCGTCGATTGCATGTATCTCTTACTTTCTTGGACTAACTGATTTACTTGCCACTAACAAACAAATTTACCAAGGGTAATTTCGTCGTAACATGTCTATAATTATGTGCCTTGGTCACCGTGCCAAAAATAATACACCTTATATAAAGGAACGGAGGATTTCTGCATGTGCAAAACAGAGAATTTAAAAACACAGGATTTCTGCCAATCTGGATGTTTGATTCACAACAATTGGAAGATCACAGGATGCGAAAAAGCATGGTGAGATTAAGTCAAACCACAAGAAAATGTACGGTTATAATGCTATTATGCTACTATCTCTTAGTCTTGTGCTTGATGAATAGGAATATGAAAAGGAGGAGAAGTGGAAATTAGAATTCCTACGATTTTTCTTTCAAGGAGACACTAAAGGAACAAATCCTACAGTTTTCCTTTGCTCCATTCCTTTGCACCAAATTCATGAAAAGTAGTACCATAGGAAACTTTCCAATTGCTATGTTTTTCATTCACTTTTCCTTTCAAGCACTGGCGATTCTAGTAGGCAGGCTTGAGCAAGGAAAATCCTACACTAAAAAATGTTTTTGTGCTACTTCTATTACTTTGGACCCAGGCCACTGCCATACTAGCTCAACTCCCAGGCCCATCGACAAATGCACAGCTCAAACGTGCAGAGATAAATAATGATGGCATTCAAGAGAGTCCATCACGGATAGCTAAGTTGCCTGGTACCTCACTGCTTGTCATATAGTAGGATAAAATAATGGTATTTCCTGTTACTACGAGTGCTCACTGGACAATATATATAACATGTAGAGTAAAAAAGAGATGCAACAAGTGTACAACCTCTTTGGCGAAGCCATGTCGATCTCAGCGTGATTGGGTGGCCGGTGAGGATGCTCCGGCTGACTTTGCTGTCGGAGGAGGGGAAGAAGATCTTAGGCATCTGGAGATGGAGCCCGAGGTACTGCTCCGCTGTGATGGAGGGTTTCGTCATTGGAGCAGCTCCGGTGAGTTGTATGACGCCGAGGCTGAAGCAGGACAAGAGAGAAAACGAACAGCGTTAACCTGAGTGGAATTCTAATAACATCTCCAATACATGACGTAAAATACATAACCACAAAGTGCTAGATGTAAAATACATCAGCCGCTCATCTCTGAACTTAACTATTGAAACTAAACTTAATCGTCGAAACTGAACTTAACTGTCGAAACTGAACCTAATTGTCGAAACTGAATTTTGCTGTCGAAACTGAATTTTGCTGTCGAAACTGAACACACTAGCAAGGTGAGGCTACACGTCGGTCGACTGAATTTTTATCTCTGGTCAGTCGATTTTGCAGCCATTGGATACGAAATCAAGGGCTTGCGGTTCATCTTCAACCTCCACCCCCCTGAGCCGCCAGCCACCACCGGCCAAATAGCAGCCCCCCACCGCCCGCGACCGGTGGTGCGCCGCCCCGCCCGCCCAGAAAACACTCCCCACCGCCGGTCCGCCGCCGCCCCGGCCATTCCTCTAGGCCCCCCCATGCCGAGCTTTTACTCCGGCGATCCCCACGCCACCGCCCCGCCAATGCCCC
>NC_041387.1:523528523-523560026 GCF_002162155.2 Triticum dicoccoides | reverse complement strand
GAAAATCAACTGACCCAAAAGTTGATTCAGTCGACTGAAGTGTAGCCAAATCGGAGCAGCATCGCAAGCAAGAGCAAGAGCGAGAGCAGCAGCGCGAGCAAGAGCAATAGCAAGAGCAGACCAGGCAGGGGACCGAGAGCAAGAGCAGAGCAGCAGCGCGAGCGAGAGCTAAAGCAGCAGTAGCTCCTACTGATGTGGACATCGCCGCCGAGGGAGCGACACCATGGAGGAAGTGGCCGGCGACGCCGTGGAGGAAGTGGTCGGCGTCGCCGCCGTGGATGGAGCCGCGCCGTGTCGACTCGGGACCGAGCGTCGGCAGCACCGTGAGATCAAATCAAGAATAAAATGCGGCGATTAGTGTACAACCTCTTTGGTGGCGCCGATTAGGCCGCAGCTTCATCTAAGGAAACGGTGATGATGATGCTCTTCCGGTGGTGCAGGTGAAGACGGTGGTGTGGGAATGGAGGTGGCGCGAAAGACGAGGGGAACGTCGGGGCAGCTTGTTGGAGGTGGAGGACGGGGTGGCTGAACCGGCGGGACGATGAGATCGACGACGGATCCTCATCCGGTACGGTGGATGAGGGACGTCGAGGTGTTTCCGTGGACGACGTCGTCGGGGAAGAGGTTCCGGCTGGGTGGCGGACGGAGCAGGGTGTGGGGTTTCATCACGCGTTTTCGCGGCCTCGGTGTACGAATGGGTGGGCGAATGGGATGGCAGTGGGGAACCATGGCTTAGAGACGCGCTTGTCCGAAATGTGGGGTAAGTTATGAAAGTACCCCCCACCGATTTGAGGCGGTTCTTTCGGTTCAGGGGTACCACGGGCATTTCACGTGTCGAGATTTCATAGGAGGTGGGAGTTTTCGCGCGCGTTGTAATTTCGGAATAGCAAGGCGCGGGTTGAGATGGAGGTAGTTGTTGGAGCACAATGAGACAAAGATATATCTTAAATATTTCGGGCTAACAAGGCGCGGGTTGAAGAGGCGGGAGTTTCGCAGCACGATAGACAGAGACGCTAGCTTCAATTTTTGGCATAAGAAGGCGCGGCTTGAAATTTCGGAAGAACAAGCTTAACGTGTAGCAAAAAAAGACAATTTGCACCTCAACACGCACAACACACACACAAACACCATTTAGACTAGAGTAAGGTACACGTGCATTGCACGCATGAGATTTGGCAACCAAATTATGAATAAATACCACATTATAGCATGCAAGCCTTGAGTCATATATGCATGATGTATATGTTCGTTTAATTCTTATAGTTCATTTCATTCAAAATCATCTAGTTTTTATAAGAAAGCTAATCTATTTTAAGATTCATGGAATTGTGCGTTGTAAGACATAAAGTAAAAACAAATAATGGCAAATCATGTACAAAAACATTTGGGCAATTCTGATACGGAAGATTCTAGAACAAATAAGAAGTGCTTGTGTTCTGATGTTTGTGCATTATGCTTAAGTTCAACCATGGAGTCTTCTAGATTATACATGTGGCAAAATCTGGTGGAATCTAGATGATATCCAATGGCCAATAGTGCTCAAATTTGCCATCTTTGGACCATCAGATTTGCCTCATCCAACGACCATCTTTCAAAGTTAAAGTTACCCGCACACAATATAAAAAAATATATAATATAATATATATATTAGGGTATAGATATAGATATGTGATGCGAAAGCCGCCCATCATCTCCAATTAGAATAGTGTGTCCATGCACGGATGCGACGTGCGCAAATGATGTCTGCCATCGGTATCTCAAATTCAAATCAGTCTGACCTTGTTCAATGTGTATACATTACAACATGCTCGTTTCCAAACCACACCGTGCAGATCTCCATTATATTCATGCATACATGGGTTTCAAACATCAGGATCTCTTATTCAAATATTTGAATTCAACTTTACATTGATTATGACCTCACCTATTCTTTTACACCCACACAGTAGTCTTCTCTTTATAATTGTACCACTAACCTTCTCTCGTGCATGCATGCACACACACTACCAGTCAGCATTATCTATCGCACGCATGCAATCTTTTTCTTCAGGTCGGTCTCCCATGAAGGCACACACCCGCACACATCCCCCTCTCCATCATACCGGGCATTCTTTATCTCTCACGCGTGCATGCACAACGATCGACGTTCCTCTATGTATTTGTGTATATAGCTAGGTCTTTCATAGTTTTCCACACAAACCGATCAATCGATATATCTAGAGAGGTCTCACCCTCTTTCCCACGTCCACATCGATCAATCTATACCTCTCTATATAGGATTAACATAAATAGCTAATACACCCACATTAATTATATATCCAATGTCCCCATCTCATCATCCATGCCTTCCGCTTCATCTCTCAGACGCGTGCACAATGGCAAAGACAGGGGCAGTAAGGGCCTTGCCCCCCCTAACATCACTATATATCGAGGCTAATATGAATGTGATCATTAGACAATTGCTGCTAAAAAAGGTTTAATTTCATGAATTGACCCTCCTCGTAAAGGATTAGCAATGCTTGGCCCCCTAGCTCATTTATTTTTCATGGCTCCGCCACTGCATGCAACAGCGCACGTGTTTGCCCCCTCTCTCTAAATATCGATCTCGCACTTGTGCATTCCTTCATAGTCTCCCTCCACTCGGCCCCTCGCACCATCTTCTAGCCCCCCACCAAATTTTGCCACATGTACAATCTACCAGACTCCATGGTTGAACTTAAGCATAATGCACAAACCTCAAAACAACAGTGGTTCTCTTTTGTTCTAGAATCTTCCGTATCATAACTGCCCAAACTTTTTTTCTAGTTGAATTGCCATTATTTGTTTTTACTTTATGCTTTACAACGCACAATTCCATGAATCATAAAATAGATTAAGGGCTTCTTTGATTCAAGGGATTCTCAAAGGAATTTTGGAGGATTCTAATCATTAGGAATTTTTCCCTATCTTGGTTGTTTGATTTGTAGGATTGTAAACCATAGGAATTTTTCCATATGATTCATTTGCACTAGATTTCATAGGAAACATCACATCCACTCAAACCTCTTTGAAAGAATTCTGCGTTTTTTCTATGTACAATCAAACACTCGTACAATCCTATAGGATTCAAGACGACATTCCACTATAATCCCATGTTTTTCCTATTCACGCGTTCTTAGCTTTTTTATAAAAACAAATTGATTTTGAATGAGATGAACTATAAGAATTAAACAAAGGGCTACATCACGCATATATGACTCAGAGCTTACATGCTATAGTGTGGTATTTATTCATAATTTGGTTGCAAAATCTGATGCGTGCAATGCACGTGTACCTTACTAGTACTTCGAGTATGTGCAAAACACGTAAATTAGAATACCAATGGCAGGCTACACAGTGTCTCTCTTACAGTTCATGAAGCCACGTGGCACATGTGGAGGCGTTGTTGCGACCTCCTTGCGTGGATTGATCATAGTGACGTGCTGCTGGTTCCAGAAGAATGTACTCGTCCTCCCTGAGCCATACTAGCGGTACATGCACGAAGCGAAGATGTGCACGCACGCCATGCACACACTCATCCCCTCGCACGCACACGCGGGTACACGGGCGGACGCAATTTTGTACCAAGATCCACCCCATGTGATAATTTGACGTGTGTAAAGTCGTTCACTTCATTGATGGTCAATTAATACAGCGCATGCAAATTGAGTGGATGTGAGGGCGGAAGAAAGACATTATTACTCCACTGCGCGCATGCGAGTAGTTAAATCGTGGGTTGCTAGTAGTACTTCCATTGGTCTCCTTCGTATTTTGTGCCAATTTTTGACAGTAACATAATATTTACGCATTTGAGCAGTGTAGTACTTGAAATTTATGTTCCGCTAAACTCATCGAGAGCCGTTTCGAGCCTCAAAACCAAAACCATCAATTAATCTTTACCTTGTTCCCATCACATTCGAAAGCCTGCTCACACCTACTAGTACGTACCAAACCTGAAAATGTTCCCACTATGCAGGTATTAGTACTACTAGTGCTAGTACTTAGGTTATAAAAAGGGGAACTACCTAACCGAAAATTACTCTACCTTTCCTCCTCATAAGTGCTTCTTCTTCGTCCATCGTTGCGATAGCCGGTGAGCAGAGCTCTAGGTCGAGAACTACTCGTAACAAGGGAGCGGCAACCAAGGCTACGGAAAAAAAGAGAGGGCTCGCCGCCACGCAGAGACCTCGAAAGATCTCTCACGGTCAGGCGATGGCTCCCAGGAGCGCCCTAGCCGCGGAGGCGAACATGCCGAGCCGACGGAGCTGGAGTCGTTATCCCTCGACGGCATGCCCGATCAGCTCAATAAGCACCTCAATAAGTAGAAGGAGTACATCCAAGGCTTGACGGAGTTGCCGAAGGAGAGCCTCGACGACATGCCTGCTGAGCTCAATCAGCAGGGGGAGTTGACCGCCGGCTTGGTGATGCTGCCGAAGAAGAGCATTGCCTCGGAGAAGAAGGCGATCGGTGAAATCCTGCGACTTCAGGAGGACAAGGCGAAGCTCTACCATGAGATTGACCTGTTGAAGGAGAAGAACGCCGGTTGGAAGAAGCTGCATGAGAATAGTAGTTCCTTGATGAAGATGCTGCAGGCCCTCTTCATGGAACAGAAGGAGGAGTTGACGAAGCTCCACATCGAGCACCCGGCTGCTGTCAAGGTACGTAATGCGGCCGTGGAACAGATGATTAAGGCTCGCGTCGAGAAATCCCGCGTCATGGACAGAATGAAGAAGATGGCGGAGGAGACGCGCAAGGAGATGGAGGTCGTGGAGGGGATGAAGAAGCAGTTATGACTCCACGACGAATTAGATCATTTGGGGTGATAATCTTCCTTCTTCTTTTGCTGTTGTGTTTCATCTTTTGCTTCGGGTGTTTCGCCGCACGTGTCACGTTCTCTGTGAGGCATGAATAGAACAATGGTTTTTGTTTTTTGAGGGAATGAATAGAACAATGCTAACAATGAGATGACTAGCAAATTAGATCATTTTTATCGCCATATGGCATTGGGCTGCCGTGTTTCGTGCTCCTCCGTCGCAGTACTACTCCAGTGGAAAACTTGAGTATACCGCACGGTTCTTTGCTCCTCCTCGATCAGGTCGTCGGTGCATTCATACGAGTAGTCAAATCACAAGGCCCCGCCTTCCAGCAGTAATGAGCTGTCAAATCACAAAGGCCCTCGCCTCTCGTGAAACCGACCAAGCTAGACTGCCCCGCCCTCTAGCCTTTTAAAAAATGTATACTTTTGTACAACAGTAGTATCGATGGATTGCGCCATGGAGCAAAACTTGAAATAAAAAAAAGGTGGTACATATAGAGAGCGCTCGTCGCCAAATTATGCATATAGTACTATTAAAAAGGCTAGTCACAATAATGGTGTCCAGCACAACCCACCCTTTTAATAAAACTAAGCACCCTGGAATTCTTTGACAAAACTAAGCACCCTGAAATTCTTTGACAACTAAACTGCTGGCTATATGATGTTGGCCATATATATTGTACGTATATAATGTGAAGAAACGAGTGGTAGTACTATACCAACTAAAAGATCAAATGTAAGAAATACTAGTATGTACTTACTGAAGAGTTAAAGTAACAAGAAGAAACATAACATAGTTCTGTTGGGGGCTCAGCACAACACACCCCTCAAATTAAATTAAGCACACCTAAAATTAAACTTTGCAAGTATTCCGGTAGACATTGCATTAGAACCACCATGAGCAAGGACACTGCCACCTTACTCGGAGTCCTCGTCCACGTCCTCGACTTCGTCCTTGTCCCTCTTCCTCTTGGCCGATACTTCTTTGCTTCAACCACCAACTTGGCTGTTGCTCTTCATCCAACCCTTGTAGATATTGAAACAAAGGTAGCCATCCATTGCAGCATAGTGGATGTGGTCTATATCTAGTACATTCCGCTGCCATGCATGACGATGAAATGTGTAATGAGGTTTCTCCAGTTTATGGTACGGAGGATGAACCATGGCTCCTGCCAGGGTCAGCACTGAGGGCTGACGAGAGGGCACCAGCCGATTCTTCTGGAGGTCGAAGGGGTTGCCTACAACGAGGTCTATCCGACGCATGACTTCTTTGTCGTTCTTAAAGTCTATAGTAATGAATTTGACTGTTTTGTCCTCGAGGAAGTTCTTAAAATCCTGGCACTCAACGTCAGCATGGCATATGTGGTAGACCAAGCAAACATTATGTACGCAAACCTGGATCACGGCAGGCTTCTTCCTCTCTTTGTCCTTTAGATCCTTCTCTCGTCCCACGACTGTGGTGTACTCAACATCTAGCCCAGCGACCTACTCATCATCTGAGTCTTCGAACATGCGTCTGAAGCGAGAAAGGCATCCTTTCACCGTCGCGGAAGAACGGGTGTAGATGACGTCGAACTCATCGCTGGTGATGGTTCTAACCTTGTACTCACCGCCGATCAGGGAGATTTGGGACGCCATGGATTTGGGAGGAGTGTTAGGATTAGTGGAACTGCCGTAATGTACTAATGTGAATGGACGGGACGACTAGGAGTGAACCGCCATAGTATTAAAGGACATGCGGGGACGAGTAGGAGCGAACTGCTAGCATGCGAATGGCAGGGTAGTGGCTTTCCATTCTCCCATGATACGGGCTTCCGAGAGCCCTTGGATCAGAGATTGAACGGTTGCATGGCGTGATTCTAGACCTATGGGTGAATATCCTATCCTGGAGGGTTATTCTGCAAATTTTCAGCAACTTAGCATGCGACCGTTCGATCTCAGATCGAAGGGCTGCCAGCAGCCTGTATCATGGTCGCGCCTACCACGACCATCGCTTCGCTCACGCGGTCGCGCGCTTGGAGATTTAACACGGTGCGTTAGGCTATCTGATGTTGGCATGTCATACATAGTCATCACTTAGTCACTCATACTACAACAAGGTTGGCTATAAGGTTGGCTATAAGTGTATTTGTTTTACTCCTCTCTATCTCTTTATTCGTACTCCCTCCGTCCCATAATATAAGAATGTTTTTGACACTAGTGTAGTGCAAAAAACGTTCTTATATTATGGGACACAGGGAGTACTAGTATTTATTGCATTTGCCAAGGAGTGACCTCTTCCAATGAAATGGTGTTGCTAAGTTTGCTTCATTTAACTAGCTATAGAATCAAAATTGTCTTTTCACCTAGGTACACGCACTTAGCACTGTTTCTTCCTTGGGTCACCAAACTAGTCTCTCTCTTCTTGATTAACTTGCCACATCAGACTTTATGCCTATGTGGCAAGCTTAAGCACCTGTAGGAGCAAGTAAGGTGCCCGTCCGTTGAACGGAAGAGTGAAATGCATTGATCGGGGTGTTGTTTATTTTGACAAAGGATGTGGGGGTCATCTCATGTGTAACAGGTATCGATAGGTTTCTTTGGATATTATTTCATCTCTAGAGCTCAGAAACATCCGGGTGAAATAGATAAAAAAGTATCTTTTGCAAACAAAAGCATTCAACTGTTCAACCTGCATCCAAAACTTGTGAAGAAATAACTCTTATTGTGCTTTGCAGGAAATGGTTCATCATAAGTCTTTCACCGGTACTGTAGTGAAAATTCATACATGGAAGATTCTAGACTAAACCATAAATGGATACACTTTTATTCATGCATGATACTCCAATAGAGCAAGATCATGCATGGAAGTCTCCACATGCTTAGACGACGGATTACATTGAGCGAAGACTAATGATCAACATTTAACTTAGTAATGCATATGTCTAGGTGAACCTCCTTGGAGTCCCCATGCACATTGTTGGGGGTCAAATAATACCATGCGTCTTCCATGTCCACATCAGCGGGAAGGTCCCAGCTCGGCAGAGTCCAAGTCAGCTTGACGTAGCCAGTGTCGCTGCCCACGAACTTCCGAGGGGTAGTAATAGTGAGCACGCACCCGTACATCAGCCTCATGTCAGTGTTAGCATTAGCGGCGTCGCCCCTGACGCACGCTACAGAGATGTGGCGGCGGCCTGCGCGGGCCTCGCCGGTGGCCACGATCAAGAGGAAGACGCTGCCGTCCTCCTCCGAGAGTAGCAGGCGGCGCTGATCCTTGAGCGACTCCGGCACGGTGAACGGGTAGCACGTCTCATACTTGATGTTCTTCGCCAAGGGCCAGTAGTGATCGCCGCACGCCTGCGTCAGGTGATGCACAATGTCCACCGGCAAGCCCCAAAATGGCACCGAGCACTCATAGCAGTAGACGAAGGGCTCCTTGGAGGCATTGACCAGGCCGTCCATGAAATGGGAGTGGCTGTAGGGGACGTTCTGCCAATTGAATATATGAGCAAGTTACTACGAGATTTACTACAAAATAAGTCATGACGGCTATAACAGAGATTAAACTAATCATGCGGACTAGCATAGTAGATGAACAGATCGAGTCTAGGACACATACTAGAAACATGAATTCTACCACGATTTCAAACAGGAAGGACATAAACACATACGGTGCAACGGGAGCAGCACCATTGGCGTTGAGGTTGTCACCCATGTCATTGAGGAAGAGGTTGCCGAGGTCGGGGAAGAAGTCATCGTCGGTGAAGTCATGGCTGCTAGCAGTCGCGAGAGTGCGCTCCCCAAATGTCAACAGCGCCCACCGAATGGAGCGCGGGAGGGAGTGGCTGTAGGGGACGTTGCGGCCGCCGAATGGAGCGCAGGAGTAGCCCATGAAGCAGTAGACGATGCTCCTCCCTAGTCTCTATTCTTATCTCTATCTCTACTACTCTTCTTTATTTTTTATAATATACTAGTTGTAGTTGTCAAATCGAATAGTACTGTGCCGTCCACTGCACGCCCGACTGAACACGCCTTCTCGCCTCCATTAAACCCGCATGCAAACCGAGAAACCTACTCCGGCCCGCGGGAGGGAAGAAATTTTCCGGTTACCGCGGGAGGGTTATTCTGCAAATTTTCAACAACTTAGCATGCGACCGTTTGATCTCAGATCCAAGGGCTGCCAGCAGCCCGAATCATGGTCGCACCTACCACGACCGTCGCGTCACTCGCGCGATCGTGCCCTTGGAGATTTAACACAGTGCGTTAGGCTATCTGATGTTGGCATGTCATACATAGTCATCACTTAGTCACTCATACTACAACAAGGTTAGCTATAAGGTTAGTCATCACTTAGGAGAAAATTTTACTACTCCCTCCGTTTACTCCTCGTCCCTACTACGTACGTACTTTGGTTAGTACTCCCTCCATTTACTTATACAAGGCCACTATAAAAAAATACATTTTGCATCTATACAAGGCCACAAATAGTAATCGAGCCTTTCCAGTTTATGGCTCAATTTTAAAATCTCTCCAACCAAGGTAGACGGTGTGTTGTTGAATTAATTTCGTAGTTTGCACAGTACGCTCGTTTTTCTCAAGAAGTTATGTTTACCGAGGCATTAATTAGAATGAATGCATGAATGACCACTAAATTTCCATGAACTTGTACATGCATTGGTTAGTTTCCTCTTGACACTGCTAGTGTCGGGTGATCTAACGCACCTCGAAATCCAACATGTAATGGTACTACTACTAGTATAGTAGAATTGAGACTTATCAAATGGAAAAACGAATGTTTTTTAGATGAGCCCTATAAACCCTAGTGGGTACGTACTCCGTAAAAACAGATTTTCCCAAAACTAAGTCGCTCCCTTTCATGAATTCTATAGTATACTCCTCCATCGACGCTCCCTTTCATGAATTCTGTACTTCCTGTCGCCGACATGTGGGACATATAGCAACCGGGTCGTCGTGTCAAGCACAAAATAACAATGCAGAACAGCAGGGGGACGCACCCCACTCGTACCGGCCCAGTAGTAGTAATGAGCAATGAGACGTCAAATCACAATGCCGCACCTTCCCAGACGGACGAAGCAACCATTATTTCAGACTTCGGTTCGACATCATCTTAAACCACGTACTAGTATTGCTTCTACCTCAAGAGGGACACGCACATCACCTTGGTACATCATGACACGTGGGACCGCATGACAGGCCATGCTCCCCCGCCGATCGCTCGGTAAAATCACCTCATTTTTACTATACTTCCTCCAGAATGGTTTACTACATGGCATGCACGTCATTCTAGGTTGAGAATTTAACTGGCTCTATATATATATGTGATGAACAGTACACTAGCCTTTTAAAAAATTTATACTTTTGTACAGTAGTACTATCGATGGATTGCGCCATGGAACAAAAATTGAAATTTTAAAAAAAGTTGGTACATATAGAGAGCGCTCGTCGCCAAATATGCATATAGTACTATTAAAAAAGCTAGTACATGCTTAATTGGGGTGCTAAATTCTATTAAAGAAATACTAGTACTAGTATGTACATACTGAAGAGTTAAAGTAACGAGAAGAAACATAACACACCCCTCAAATTAAACTAAGCACACCTGAAATTAAACTATGCAACTAATCCGGTAGACACTGCATTAGAAGTTTAGAACCACCATGAGCAACGACATTGCCACCTTACTCGGAGTCCTCGTCCACATCCTCGACTTCCTCCTTGTCCCTCTTCCTCTTGGCCGATACTTCTTTGCTTGAACCGCCAACTTGGTAGTTGCTCTTCATCCAACCCTTGTAGATATTGAAACAAAGGTAGCCATCCATTGCAGCATAGTGGATGTGGTCTATATCTAGTACATTCCACTGCCATGCATGACGATGCAACGTGTAATGAGGTTTCTCCAGTTTACGGTACGAAGGATGAACCATGGCTCCTTCCAGGGTTAGCATTGAGGGCTGACGAGAGGGCACCAGCCGATTCTTCTGGAGGTCGAAGGGGTTACCTACAATGAGGCCAATCCGACGCAGGACTTCTTTGTCGTTCTTAAAGTCTACAGTAACGAATTTGACTGTTTTGTCCTCGAGGAAGTTCTTAAAATCCTGGCACTCAATGTCGGCATGGCATATGTGGTAGACCAAGCAAACGTTATGTACGCAAACCTGGATCACGACGGGCTTCTTCCTCTCTTCGTCCTTTAGATCCTTCTCTCGTCCCACGACTGTGGTGTACTCAACATCTAGCCCAGCGACCCACTCATCATGTGAGTTTTCGAACATGCGTGTAAAGAGAGAAAGGCATCCTTTCACCGTCGCGGAAGTACGGGTGTAGATGACGCCGAACTCATCGCTGGTGATGGTTCTAACCTTGTACTCACCGCCGATCGGGGAGATTTGGGACGCCATGGATTTGGGAGGAGGGTTAGGATTAGTGGAACTGCCGTAATGTGAATGGACGGGACGACTAGGAGCGAACCGCCGTAGTATTAAACGACATGGGGGACGAGTAGGAGCGAACTGCCAGCGTGCGAACGGCAGGGTAGTGGCTTTCCATTCTCCCATGATACAGGCTTCCGAGAGCCCTTGGATATGAGATCGAACGGTTGCATGGCGTGATTCTAGACCTATGGGTGAATATCCTCTCCTGGAGGGTTATTCTGTAAATTTTCAGCAACTTAGCATGCGACTGTTTGATCTCAGATCCAAGGGCTGCCAACAGCCCGTATCATGGTCGCGCCTACCACGACCGTCGCGTCGCTCGCGTGGTCGCGCCCTTGGACATTTAACACGGTGCGTTAGGCTATCTAATGTTGGCATGTCATACATAGTCATCACTTAGTCACTCATACTACAACAAGGTTGGCTATAAGGTTGGCTATTACTGTATTGTTTTTACTCCTCTCTATCTCTTTCTTCGTACTCCCTCCGTCCCATAATATAAGAATAATAAGTTTTGACACTAGCTAGTGTAGTATCAAAAACGTTCCTATATAATGGGACACAGGGAGTACTAGTATTTATTGCATTTGCCAAGGAGTGGCCTCTTCCAATGAAATGGTGTCGCTAAGTTTGCTTCATTTAATTAGCTATAGACTCAAAATTGTCTTTTCACCTAGGTACACGCGCTTAGCACCGTTTCTTCCTTGGGTCACCAAACTAGTCTCTCTCTTCTTGATTAACTCGCCACATCAGACTTTATGCCTATGTGGCAAGCTTAAGCACCTGTAGGAGCAAGTAAGTACAATAGTGCGCTTTACATGGCATTTTTGCATATGTGGAGGAAAGAGAGGCAAGGAAAAAGTGGAGAAGTGGGCTCTCATGCAAGAGCCAGCCTCTACTACATGGTGGAGCATTGGGAGAGGCACCTGTATGGAGATGGTCAGGAATCAGGAGACTCACGTCGGTCGTAGCGCCACAGTTAAAATGATAATGGCAAGTCAAATCACGGGGCCCCACCTGTCCAGCAGTAACTCGCTGTCAAATCACACAGCCCTACGTTTGCAGCAGCCTACTCCCTCGTCTTCTTGCGTCTCTGTCAAACTGACTAGGCGGAACTGTCCCGCCGCCTACCGGGCAGGAAAAGCCCCTCCCTCGACTTTTAAATAGTATACAAATACTAATTTTGTATCCATGGATTGCGCCCGTGCCATGGAGCAAAGCGTCTAGAAAACGGCGGTACACATGTACGGAGTATACAGCACACCCATCGCGTTCGCGTCGCACCCCAGACGGTCGGTCGGTCTGGCATGCTGCTCTCCAAATGGAATGCGCGTCATATTGCGTTCGCACACACATGTGGGACGGCAATTGAGAACCGACCATAGGCACACTCCCCGGCCCCGCAAGTCGGGTGACTTAATTGAAGAGGGAGACGAGCGATAGTACTAGAGAAGTGTTGTACTACGTTGGTGCCTGGACGATCCCTGCAAGATACAGAAGATCAGTTCGTCCATGCATGTGACCAGACTCCAGCAGACACGCCTGGATTGGCTATCGTCTACATATCGTGCAGGCTGTGTTGTACATGGCTGTAGTTGTGGTGAGAAATCTAAAAAAAGGTTTCTTGTCATCTTGCAAAATTATGTGTCATGTGCTTCAGATCACTGCGAGGGTTAAACAGCGACAACTGAGTTGGGCTAGTCATTGGGGGCACATGCACGAACAGTGACTGCTCGGCTGCCATCTATGTCAAGCCGGCTATGTTAATTAGGACATCTATTGACGGACTCCTTTTCTACGAGTTTATCTTTAATTTGAGCTTTTTTCCTCATCTAGTTTGTCCGTCGGGATTCATGTTGTCTCCTTTGGGCAGTGAGGTTATGATTTCTTGTCATGTGGCATTTTTTTCGTGTTATATGTTATAATCCGGTGCTTCAGATCAAAATGACGACAACGCCTCCGGGCCACGTGCATGAAGACTTCTCGACAGTCATTGACGAGGTCAAGCCGGCTCCGGTAGACAAAAGAAAACTAAGTACTACTCCACTATATAGGCAGGAGCCTCCGCGCTTTCTTGCTAGTGTTGCTCTCTTCACACTATCTCGGCCTCTCCAGATCTAAACACGACAGCGGTGGCCACTCTCTCTCTCTCTCTCTCTTTGCTCACCGTTGGTCACAGATCCAGCAGGATCCTCTCCGCCGGGGAAGGTGAGAAGGTGCAATGTTCACGCAGTCGTCCTCGGCGACGGCTCTTACCCACTGCTGGGCGCGTCCCGATCAGCCTGCCTTGCCGTTCTCTCCCAAGCACCGCTGGCAAGGGAGGGCCTCCGACCCCTTCTTCCTCGCTGCCATAGTGTGGGCAGATCTGGCCTCCCGCCGCCCACCTAGCGACATCTCGGCGACCATCAGGTATAACTTCCTTCGAAACCGGCCTTGCTCTACTTCCCGAGTGTCAGGACCCCGATCCTAAGTCACATCGATCTAGCATGTAACACATCATATCACTTTGCGGCCTCACGCACGGTATTCCCACGGGTGCCACCTTACCTGGCCCGGGACCATTTGCGCCTTTTGGCTCACGTATATGATAGTGCCGCTAGCATCCATATGACAAAGAACCCAAGCTGACATGGCTAGTCGTGAACCCAAAGTGGCACTAACTTATAGGGACAGGCATACATGACCCAACAACGAACGTGTCGGTCATCAGCGAGTGAATCCGGGCTGTAGCAACTAGGCTAGCAGGACTCCGGTAAATCGGGCTGTAGCAGGCTAACAGGACTCCGGTAGACACCGCGTGACATTTCCCCGAAGGGACAGACACAGGAACGAAGAAGGACACGTGCCGGCTAACCTAAGTGTTCCGGAGCAGTAGCAAGCTACCAAGGCTCAGTGGAAGCACTAGGAGACATTTCCCGGTAAGAGAGGCTACCAAGGATAAACAACTAGATAGTCAGATCCCACACATATCAAGCATTTCAAATCATACACACAATATGCTCGATATGTGCAAATACAACATGGCATCACAACATAACTCTACGACTCAAAGTATTTATTCAATAGGCTCCGAGGAGCGAGATATTACAAACATGAGTCTCATGACCCAACATTCAGAGCATACAAGTCAAAGCACCAGCGGAAGCTTAACATGTCTGAGTACAGACATCTACAGATGAAAAAAGGCTGAGAAGCCTGACTATCTACCAGATCCTGTTGAGGACACAAGATCGTAGCTGAGGTAACAAGCTAAACGTCGAAGTCCACGTGGAACTACTAGCAAGACTGAAGTCTCTCTGCAAAAACATAAATTAAGCAACGTGAGTACAAATGTACCCAGCAAGACTTACATCAGAACTAACTACATATGCACCATTATCAACAAAGGGGTGGTGGGGTTTAACAGCAGCAAGCCAGCTTTGACTCGGTGGCTATCCTGAACTACGACTGCAAGTAACTCTTTTGAGGTGGTGCACACGAGTCCACATATTCACCATATCAATACACCACTATGGATCCGCTCCCATCTCCCTACGAGAACGCCATCCATAGCACTCACGCTTATCTTGCGTATTTTAGAGTATCCACTTTCACTTGTCTATGAACTGTATAGGCAACCCAGAGGTCCTTTATCGTGGACGCGGCTATTCGAATAGATCATATTAACCCTGCAGGGGTGTACTTCTTCACACACGCTCTCTCCACTTACCGCCATGTACACGTCATGTATCTCGGCAACCTTCAAGCGGAAGCCTGGCGAGGGTGTCGGCCATGACCTGACTAACCACACAAGTCTCTCGTCCAGCTTTATTGCCTATTCGGTTCCATCCGCGAGGAGATCCGGCCGGGGTGTCGCTCACGGCCCCAAACGATGTGTGCAGGGTTCCCAAGCCCACCACCCGGGTGCCACTTGGTACACCGGGCCACTATGCCTAGTCTGTCCCAAGCCCACCTGTATCGGGTGCCACTTGGTAGACTACTAACACTACCTACAAACACTAGAAACTAGTTGCAACTCCTGGACAGAGATCATGTTGATTAATAAGTCGAGAGGGGTCGAGTTACCGAAACCCAATGTGTGGTAGTAACTGTTCATGGATCACAAACACAGAACTCAGTTCCTGAGGACGGTTTCAATGAGAAAACCCACCATGTACTCCTACATGGCCTCTCATTGCTACCTTTACCAAATCCTGTTCACACACTTAGCTCTCAACAGTAGGACATGTTCACCACATTCCAATTCATCCCCGATGAATCAGACCTGACACAACTCTAAGCAATAGCAGGCATGACAAACAAGCATGAATGAGTAGGCACATCAGGGCTCAAACAACTCCTACTCATGCTAGTGGGTTTCATCTATTTACTGTGGCAATGACAGGTCATGCAGAGGAAAGGGGTTCAACTACCGCAGCATGCAACAGTTGAATCGTTGTTGTCCTAATGCAGAAAAAGAGAGCAGGAGCGAGAGAGTAGGTTTGTATTGGAATGAACAAGGGGTTTTTGCTTGCCTGGCACTTCTAAAGATAGTATAGTTCTTCATCGGTGTCATCGAACTCATCGTCGGAACATACGTCTACTGAGGGGGAACAACCATCGGCAACATAGAAAGAACACAATCAATGCAATGCAACAATATGATGCATGATCATGACATGGCAATATGTTGTGGTTTAAGCTAATTCAACTAGCAGCAAGTTAAATGGAGTTGGTTTGAATCGAAGATTCAAATTCAAACTCCATATGTGAGGGTTTAAATGCCATTTATATGATTTGTGCTAAACAACAGCTATAAGTTGTTCTAACATGCATGAAAATGGAACAGATGGATAGATTGGATTTTTCTGATCATTTTTCATATATAATTTATTTCATTCTGAGTTATGGTTGATTTTATATGACTTTTAAAAGTTTTGGATATTTTTTGAAATAAATAAATCATTTTAGATTTATTTAAAATCCAGAAAACAGATTACTGCATCAGCATGACGTCAGTGTGACGTCAGTAGGTCAACTGGGTCGGCCAGGTCAAACCTGACCTGTGGGACTCACTGGTCAGTGACCCAGTTAACTAACTGAGATAATTAGTGCTAAACTAGCCCTAACTAAGCTGTCAGTAGTGCGGGGCCCACGTGTTAGTGGATCATCTAATTAACTAGTTAACTAACACTAATTAAACAGGGGCATGGGCTCACTCGTCAGCGAGAGAGAGGGGTCAAACCCCTGGGCAGACGGGGTCAAACCCCGCCGGTCAAAGAGGTCAACCCGCCGGCGTTTAGCCGCCGGCGAGGCCAGATGCGGCGGCGGGCTTCGGGTTTGGTCCTCCGTCGACCAAATCGATGGCGAAGATGCGCTATGTGCTGCTGGTGGACTCGCGCGTCGAGTGGTGCAGGCGGTGTGTGCGGGGATGGCCGGAGATGACGCCAGCGTCGAGCCAGGCGGCGGCCGGAGCTCGGGGGTGCACGGGAACGTGGCTGCAGCGTGCAAACGCACGAACTAATGCGCTCAAGAGCCTCTACATGATGGACAAGCACAACAAACGCACACATGGGGCCGTTAGGTCACCGAGGCCACGCCAGCGATGAGCGCGGGCGGCGACGGGTTCGGGCGTAGGTGGTTTGGTGGCTACAGCGGCCTATGTGTAAGAAGAGAGAGATGGATGGGGACAGAGGCTCACAGCGAGTCGGACGAGGAGGTCGGCGAGCTCGGAGACGGTCCGGAGTAGTCGGGGCGGCAAGGGGGATATCCGGCGGCCGACGGCGAAGATGAAGATGATGGAGTTGCTTCAGGCGTCCCGCGGGCGCGTGCTTTGTCTTGAAGCTCCGTAGCGTCGAGGTGGAGCCTTTGGGCATGGCGGAAGGGTGAGGGGGTGGATCCGGGCACGGTGGCAGCGAACGGCGATGGCGGTCTCTCTCGGATGCGTGCGAGAGAGAGAACAGAGGAGGGGGAAGGGTCCAGGGAGAGTGAGAGAGAGCCAGGGGGTCCAGTGCGGCGCCGAGGAGGGGCTTTGAGGCGCCTCGGTGAGGCAGGCGAGCAGGGAGGATGCATGGCGCCTCGCGCGTGCGTGCACTGTCTCCCTCCTCTGCCTACTGGCAGAGGTAGGCGATGACTGGCACGGCCAGGTGGGCCGGCCCAGCCAGGGGTTTGGCCAGGTAAGTGGGCTGCCAGGTAAACTCCCTCCCTTTTTATTTCCATTTTCTATTTTCTGTAATTGTGTTTGGCTTTAATAAAAATGCCAGGGCATTTCCAAAAATCATGAAACTGCTCAATGTCACTGTTTGGAATATTTCCAACAACAAACATTTCAGTTTGTGATTATTTGAGCATTTAAAATAATATTTAGCAATTAAATGCCCAAATGCAAATACCATATGATTTAATTCAAAAAATCCAGAATGGCCTAGAAAAATGTGCACCATTTTAGGGAGAGGTTCTAGACCAATCCAAAAATGATGAACTTTTCTGAAGGGCATTTTGGGTTCATTGAGAATATTTTTATTTGAACCTAGTTGATTTTATCTGGTGCTAGGGTTTGAGAAATCCCCACTTCAACTTTCAAATAAATTAGACATGATGCAACAACCAAGCTAGTCCAAGTGCATAACAAGGCTAGGGATGTGACACCGAGCTCCTGACGTCGTTGCATTTGTAACTTTACTATTTCTCAGGCCCCCTCGTAGATAGGATCGATCGGCTGTTTGAAAACCACCTAATTTTTTACGTTTAAGAGGTAAAACTAGTTCATGCACTTGAATCTAGTACTACTTGGTTCAAACAAGGAAGAAAGAGGGTGGGGGTGGGGGATGATTTGTTACCTGAATCTAGGTCTAATAATGGGGGCGAAAAGTAGCAGAGACTGGCTATCCAACTGGTCTCTAGGTCTAATAGGGAAATAAAGGGAAACACACTACAAACTCAATATAAACCTGATCTATTGGTTGAAAAAGGAAAGGAAGTGGGGACTGGGGGACAAGTCAACAGAGTAAGTCCAACACTAGATTTGCTAGCCTCACACAGTATAAGGTGGCTATACCGAACAAAAATGGGACCAACCCAGATATCCTGTTCTGATATTTGTTGCCCCGAGCCACTCTTATGTAATGCCACTGGTAAAATGTAGCAGTCGAACTGTTAAAAGTAATGACACGTTAAACCAATGTTGTTTTCAATGTAATGCCTCCAGTAATATGAATCAATGGCACTTTTTTTACATGTCCTGCTAAAATTTCCCATTAAGATAAGTTGGTTCTTTTCGTTAGAAATGCAACTGTCCTGGTCCGCCTACTCTCCCGTGCCCAAAGTAATGTCGTATTTAACGGTTGTCATAGTTAATCCTAATGCTCACACTAATATCTAGCAATGCCACTGCTTTAGAAATTGCTACTGTCCTTGTAGGATTGCCATTCAGATAAGGAACATGCTTCTTTTCATTTGATGTCTGTTTCATCACTTGTTAGTCACCCTCCTTTCCACCTTTTTGTGCAAACAGAGATATACATTTCATGCTCGATCTTAGTTGAACTGCACAAATGATATCCAAATTATAGTTGAGCATTCCAGGAGCTTCACAACCAACCTTGATGTTGCTCAATTTTATTGCAACTAATGAAGAAGAAGCTCTGTGGGTTTTGTTTTTTGATGGAAATGGAACCGGGACTGGAGCCCTTTTCTTAATTTTTTTTGAAGAAGAAGCTGCTATCTCACGGGACATTGATTCATTTTAGGTGAACTGCACCAAAAGGTCCCATGAATTGAATCATACATGTTGGTGACTGAAAGAGCCAGCTTCAGCATCCCAGTCTAAGCACCCCCGGCCTCCATCCTTGCGACGCACGGTACACCTCGTTTGCCACCTACTCGACACTAGTGTCACTGATAAAATGAAGTAATAATATAGTTAAAATAGAGCGAGTGTCATCTCTATCATTTCATTTCCAATGTAGATAAAGAAAGTGCTTCTCTTTGTTAAAGTATGTTTCATCAACTAGTCCCATTGTTAATGTTTAAGCATTTTTGCAAACTGGGGTGCTTAATTTTAGTTGATATGTACAAAAATAGAGATTTGAATGTCTCAAGGCGCCTCCGTGTACTACTGTTGTACACTGATGTTCATCATTGGCAGAAGGTGTATCTGGGAGACTTGGGATGATGTCCAGTATGAGGCGTACCGTATGAGTCGTCGCAGGGCCCATCTCGCCCTCGCAGCATGGCATACTATGATACTATCGCAATATTTTCTTCTATTTATTTTGTGTGTTTCATCAACTAGTGCCACTATAATGTAATCATGCTTATTCATTATCTGTGCAAACAGGGTTATTCAGCTGCATTTTGGTGGAACTGCACAAATGTACGTATGGAACCGACATATATGCAGAGTGCAAGGTGTGCCAAGTAAAAATTACCGACACCAACCATGCTGCATGCATGCATTGGCATCCACCACCACCAGTGGGATGTGTGGCGCTCTCTGTGGACGGATCTTTCTCGGCAGCAAATCCTCTAACCAAATACTAGTAGCTTATATTGGCAGTTTTCTAGGGAGTACTCTTTTCTGAAAGAAGCACCAATCTATTTTTCTTTATTTGTACACTATGTCACAACTTTGACCCAAAGGTCCAGAGCTATTTTAGGGTGATTGGCATAGTACTCGGAGACTGATTGTAAGCATGATTTTCATTAGCTGTCACACTGATTGTAAGCATGAGCAGGTGGAAGATTAGGTTAGTGCGAAGCTTACCTTAAACCCTACCGCCGCCGTTGAAACGAGGCGAGCGTCGAGGGAACCGTGGAGAACGGCGGGGAAGCAACGTCGCGCTATCCGACCTCCTCTTGCGGTGGGAGAACGAATACTCCTGTGGCTCCGGCTGGCTCTGCACCCTCACGAACGACACACCATACTCGATCAATTCGTTATCCTCTGGGTGCTCGACCTTCGACCTGTACGCCCACCACCTCCGCCTAATTGTCGCCTCGGGAAAATCTGTCTGCTCCATCGCCCATAGGAGATACTCGATGAACTCGGAGGACTGTGGTGTGACTGCCGCCGATGAGTACATGTACATCGCCGCCCTCATCGCCGCCGTCTCGCTCTTTCGCATACATTGCCACATGGCCCGCACCGTCCTCGAAATCTCCCACTCATTGTCAAACCAACTAAGGATCTCCTTCAACCTGGCTAACTTTGCCTGGTCGCCGCCGGCGATCTGCCTGATTCGCTGCTGCATCCTCTCCATAGATGTCGTTCTGAGTGGTCCGGTGCTAGCTTTGGAAGATGGGAGGAGATACGGTGGTCTTGCAATAGAGAAGAGGGAGAGGAGGGGAGGTGGTTTTGGAATGGAGATGATGGAGAGGAGAGGAGGTAGTTTTGCAATGGAGAGAAGATCAAAAGAGGGATAGGCAAGACGGTGGTTTTGGAATGGAGATGATGGAGAGGAGAGGAGGTGGTTTTGGAATGGAGATGATGGAGAGGAGAGGAGGTGGTTTTGCAATGGAGAAGATCAGAAGAGGGAGAGGCGGGACGTTGGTTTTGGAATGGAGATGATGGAGAGGAGAGGACGTGGTTTTGCAATGGAGAAGAGGGAGAGGAGCGTGCGGCGGCGATTTAGGATTGGGCGTGAGGGCCGGTGCGCTGTGGCTGGATCAAAATCAAAATCAATTTACCCTTCAATTAAGAAAGCGACCCCACATTAACTAGTCTCCCTTTTATTCTGGGTCATAATTGACCATGATTTTCATACATAAAATATATGTTATACGTTGCAAAAATAATATAATTTGAAAGTACATTCAGATACGAACCAAACGATACAATTTTTGGTGACATGCATTCACATTTTGCTTGTCACATACAGTACGTGGTCAAACTTTGACCCAAAATACGCAAAACAACAAAAAAATACTTCCAAGACCAGCGCCGCTCTTCCGCTCGCCTCCTCTTAAACCACCGTTGCTCCTTTCCTGTTCCAATCTAAATCGAGCGCCGCTCCTCTCCTCTTCCATTTCAAAACCACCGCCCCTCCTCTCCTGTTCCAATCCAAAACCAGCGTCGCTCCTCTCCCGTTCTAATCAAAAACCAGCGCTGCTCCTCTCCTCTTCCATTCAAAAACCACCGCCGGAGAGTGAAGGTGCTGTGGAGAAGTAGATCGATGGAGGAGTACAACCGATACGTGAGGATCGCAAACGGCGACTGACGGTGTCCTGGACTAGGGGGTACTCACCAGGTCGTCTCCCGATCAGGTGGATTGGGCCGAGGATCCCCATGGCCGTATACTCATGGGCCAGTCCAGATAGTTGCCGCATACAAGGAAGATTCCACAAGACTTGGCGATCAAGACGAGGACTCCTCCCCCACCGGCGTATTCGGCTAGGACTCATGTTATCCTAGGCCTCTGGTGCATTATATAAACCGAGGCCAGGCTAGTCGATAGAGATAGAAAACAACAATCATACCATAGGCTAGCTTCTAGGGTTTAGCCTCCTTGATCTCGTGGTAGATCTACTCTTGTAATACCCACATCATCAATATCAATCAAGCAGGATGTAGGGTTTTACCTCCATCAAGAGGGCCCGAACCTGGGTAAAACATCGTGTCCCTTGTCTCCTGTTACCATTGATCCTAAGACGCACTGCTTGGGACCCCCTACCGAGATCCTCCAGTTTTGACATCGACATTGGTGCTTTCATTGAGAGTTCCGCTGTGTGATCGGCGAAAGGATCAATGGCTCGACTGCATGTCAACTGCGACGTTGACTTCTTCGTCACCAGCTCGACTGGTCACCTTGGCTTGACCGAGGACTGCGCCCTACCTCTGATCGTCA
Organism: Triticum dicoccoides; assembly: GCF_002162155.2. Classification (NCBI taxonomy): domain Eukaryota; kingdom Viridiplantae; phylum Streptophyta; class Magnoliopsida; order Poales; family Poaceae; genus Triticum; species Triticum dicoccoides. The sequence continues at coordinate 523,537,938 of NC_041387.1, read as the reverse complement.
TGTTCGGATGAAGGCCTTCATCAACACCAACTCTAATCTCTATCAAGATCATGGAGGAGTCATCCATGGAGCTCGGGGGCTCAACGTCAACATTGCCCTCAGGCGACCGTGTTGTTTTTCTGGACAGCAAACTTGTATCCGCCGCCACCACCTCCTCGAGTGTCGCTTAAACGATTACTTCGGTGGAATTATGTGAAATTAAGTCTACAACAACCCTGCAAAAATTTCATCGAGTTCCGATAGAGGAGTCTCCGGCAATCTCCGATATACCGGAGCCGTGTTGAATCTGGATGAGAATCCGGACGAGTTTAGGGCGTGGTATCCAGCATCTAGCTTGGATGTCCTTTGGAGGATCCAACCGTTGATTTGCTGTGGAATTCCCATATCTACCACCTGCCAAAAATTCAGCTCGATCCGACCGTCCAAACTCCGGGAAACTTCCAATTAGTGCATCACTTTTTGGATCTGTTTTCTGCGCGAGAACGAATCCGACCCAAATTCATCTTCTTTATGAACGGGATCTCGGACATCCTTTTTGAAGGAAGTTTTCGTATGGGGTGTTGTTTTTTATTCTCAAACACATCCCAGTAGTATTAAAAGTATTCTTGCAATACGAACTTCACCGTCGCGCCGGTGTCAAACCAGCCCGACAACATCACTCCACGGTGGCCGACCTGCGTTAGACACGTCATCGCTTTGTTGAGCCGAGCTCAATTTCTTCGAATCATCATCTCGGCCAGCCGAACAATAGTTCGGCATCGCGAAGGATAAATCGTCATCAACATCGCCGCCCCACGGATTACACGGAGCGGGCACACTTGCATCGCCACACGGTCACTTCATCAAGCCGGCATCGACCACGTCATGACCTGCATCGCTGGACCGGGGGCTTCATCATCTCTTCATCAACCTACTCTGGAGACTTCGGTTTCGCTGGCCGACCAGCTCCGTTACGTTAGCTGGACCGAGGGCTTTGCCTCGGCGAGCCAACCTTTGCCAGCACCGCCATGCCGTTGCTTTATTGCCCATCAGGCGATAGGTGTGTGGATCGAGTCCCAATTTTGGGAATCACCTTTCTTCGGATTGCTACAACAAATAAGCCAGGTGCTATTAATCCTAGTCTTTTTTGCTTATTAGGGTTCATTTTTCCCAATGAATTATTACTCTGGTTTGTCCGTCATATGTACGCAGGTCTATCAAATGGTGGCCGCATTAACGACGGTCGCATGGTGGTTCGGTCAGTTTCCGTACATAGTCCGGCGAACGCCGCTTCCGGAACTCGAACCGACCTGTGAATTCAGGCATTGCCATGCCTTTACCGCATCACGCCGCCGCCCTGCATCAACGTTGACTTCGGCGCGAGGCCATATTTCTTTTATTACTCATTTTGCATAAATTATTTGTTATGCAACGAATTTTTTTTGTTTTTATTATTATTACTATTATCTCCAGTTTGCGCTATTTTTTGTGCACATGAAAATGATCCAGCCGGACTATATCCTTTGGCGTCACCTCGGCTGGACGGGGGGCTTCATCAACACTTCATTACCCCATGCCGGGGACTTCGGCATCACCCTGCCGTCTTGCATTGACCGTGCTATGTCACCACTTCGGAGTGCCGAGCTCTTTGCTCCGCCACCTCGGGACCGGCTAGGGGATGGAACCTTGTCCCGCATCAAGCTCGGACCGCGTCATCAATACCGAACACATTAACCAGCTAAGTTGTCTTCATACTCAAAGTTTTAAATTTTTAACATGTGTTCGGCTCGGCCAAGCATTATACTTTTTTGGAAAAAAGTTGCTTGTAAAAATTTCCTTGTCCAAACTTTGTTTGTGACGCGCAAATTCAAATACCCCGTTTACTTGGGGGCTTCCTTCATGAAGCTTTTTCCTCTTGCATATGATTATACTTGTACGGCTTCGTTCCTTGTTCGTGTATTACGCCACAATATGCACCATATTGACTTAAGCGATTTGCAAGCTGGGTTTCCTGGCTCCTGTGCTTACCCCTACGTTCTCGATTGTTCGGTTAGGGAGTAAAGGGAGCACCTCTGCGATTGTCACGATCGGGTCAACCGAGCCGGACCTCAGACTGGGTGAAGCCGAAAGCTAGCGTTCTTATTGTTTTCAATCATGGTCGGCACACAACGGAACTCATGAGTACAAAAAAATCTATTGCACAAGTCTCATAATAACAATGAGCACCGAAGAAAGGTATCGGTGGGGGTACTATTTTCTTCGAAGATGCTTCTTACTCTTCGCAGTAATATAGCATAAGTTCCCTGAGCGCGCTTGGTCTGTTACAGCTTTATGGCCTGATTGCCTGGTTATTGGAAACACCGTCGATATTCTCGACAGATGGAGTACATAACACTTTTCGGTCCTTGACCGAAGAGGGAGAAGCCGACGGTCGGTTAAGACGCGTTTAAAGTTCGGTTGAACATAGATATGATATAAGTACTTCGGTACATGCAATCATTCTTTTACCCAAGTCACTTGGGGGCTCTTAAATTTATATGAGCCGTTTTATGATATGTGTTTTTCTTCTTAGTCATTGCAAAGTTTTTATTATTATTTATCACTCCTTTTTTCGACACAAGTGTGCGGTCACTAGCCAGGGAGCCTAATTTCTCTTTCAAAGAAGCCATAGGCTGACCCGCTTGAAGTTTTGAGATAGGATGTGTCATTTTAAAGCACGGCAGAAGCACCTTTTTTTTCTAAAGTCCAATTTTCGGATTGGCACCGAACACTTGATCTAGTTCGAACATTAACCTTTTGAATGACTTTTTTGGCTTTTCGAGCCCATGGCACTCTTAAACAATTTGTGTGTTTTTAGCACAAGTCTCGCAGTGCAACGCCACACACCTTTAGAGATTCGGCAAAAACATTCTCGAATATTGCTATATATGCATTGGTTTCGAATTGTGTCTTCGGTCAATAGTTGGGTTGCCCGGCTCCTGCGCTTGCCTCCTATGTTCCGCTTTGTTCGGCTAGGTGTGCGAAGGGAGAACCACTGCGATTGTTCTTCCAGCTCACATGGTTAAGCACCTCAGTGGAGAAAGCCGAAAACTGGCTGTCACAATAAGCGTAAACTGGTCGGCGATCCGATGACGGCGTTAAACGACGGTCCATTCATAACAATGGCCGAAGTGTTTACGGCTTGAACTCGACTGTCGCCGAACACTACCGGGGGCTATTAACTGGCCTCCCAAACTAAATCCTCGATATTTTGCTCTTACATTGGAGCTGAGGTTTCATGATCGTGCTTAGCATGACAACCCAAAGAAAGGAACCGATAGTGGGACTATTTTCTTTGGAAGACATTTCTTCTGTTAAACAGTAATATAACATGTCTCTCCGCGTACCTTTGTTTATAAAACTGTATGGCCAGATTGCCTTGTTTGTTGTAAATCTTTGCCCTCATAAAGGCTTTATAAAGTAGGACAAACACTCCTCGACTATTGGCCGAGGAGGTGGAAGCCGATGGTCGGTCAACAAAGTTTTGTACAATGCGGATCCGAGCATTAATGACGTAAAGTACTTGGATACATATAGTCATTACACATAATTTGTGATTTTACTATGGATATCGATCCTTAATTCGGCCTCCCGTGACCGCATTAAGGCTCGGGGGCTACTGGGCTTCGGGCTTATTATTTGCAAATATTAAAGGGGCACATCAATCCCCTGATCTGGTGTTGCCACCCGACCAGTGTCTCGGGGGCTACTGCATTGCCTGTTCGATGCAGAAAATTTTAAGTGCAATATAGTTTCCGAGGAGATTTTGATCCTCAAGTTGGTCGGCCGCACCCAACCTGAGTCTCGAGGACTGAGCACGCCGCTCTTTGTGTCCCGAAGTATTCTGCCGAGCTAGGACTTGATCCTCAGGCCGATTTTACAAATCAACCTGAGTCTCAACGGTTACTGGGATCAGCGGTCTTATGTCATCCTTCAGGTGCATCTCGGGTTTTAGACCGATACACACCTTGAGGGCTACTGGCTATATATCTCGTCAGAGAAAAAATTGCATCAATAAAAAATATTGACAAAAATCGGCCCACATTCGGGAAGGTGCACCACCTCGGAAGCAGTCCGGCATAAAGCTCGGGCGCTAGTGGCTGGCTCCATAGAGGGCATTTCTGGCATTAAGCTCGGCTAAACTCCTTCAAACTTCTTTGAACCAAGGTGATTTACGACACCTCGGATACAGTCCGGCGTTGGAGCTCGGATACATAGTCCGGCGTTGGAGCTCGGATACCGTCCGGCGTTGGAGCTCGGATACATAGTTCGGCGATAGAGCTGGGAAGCAGTCTGGCGTTTGTGCTCGGCTGCAAAAGATACCTCGAATGCAGTCCGGCGTTAGAGCTCAGACACAAGAGGACACTGCCTCCTGGGAATAACTTCAAACCTGAGGCGTGGCATAAAAATAACAAGGCATTGATAGAGGCCGGAAACTTAAAGGGGCTCCTCGGATACCCGACGTGTAAACTCGTCGAATGCATTTCGGCGATCCTCAAGATAGAAGATGAGAAGATTTGTTGAACCAGTTTTCAAGACCGGCAACCGAAGATGAAGAACAGTTCGGAAGAATGGAAGAGCGTCCCTAACTTGAAGACCGGTTCAGGGGGCTACTGACGGTGTCCTGGACTATGGGGTACTCACCACGTCGTCTCCCGATCAGGTGGATTGGGCCGAGGATCCCCATGGCCGTATACTCATGGGCCAGTCCGGACAGTTGCCGCATACAAGGAAGATTCCACAAGACTTGGCGATCAAGACGAGGACTCCTCCCCCACCGGCGTATTCGGCTAGGACTCATGTTATTCTAGGCCTCTGGTGCATTATATAAACCGAGGCCAGGCTAGTCGATAGAGATAGACAACAACAATCATACCATAGGCTAGCTTCTAGGGTTTAGCCTCCTTGATCTCGTGGTAGATCTACTCTTGTAATACCCACATCATCAATATCAATCAAGCAGGATGTAGGGTTTTACCTCCATTAAGAGGGCCCGAACCTGGGTAAAACATCGTGTCCCTTGTCTCCTGTTACCATTGATCCTAAGACGCACTGCTTGGGACCCCCTACCCGAGATCCGCCGGTTTTGACACCGACAGCGACCCTGTGAAGCTAGCTAGGATGTTGGAGATACAGTCTTGGTTTGACAACAAGGACCAACTAGCGGCGACGGCGACATCCATGGCCAAATATCTGCAACAGAGCGAAAAGGCGGCGATACTCCCAGAGGGAGTCGCGCCGGAGTACATAGAGCTGCTCCTCTGGGCCATGGAGCAAACAGATTCACCGAATCTGATCGTGAGGGAGCGGTAGTGGGAGTATCGATCCCAAATAGAGCATCCACCAGAGATTGAAGGATCGAGCATCTACAAGGTGTCGTTTGTGAGGGTGTCCTGCCAGAGAAAGCCGGTGGAGTCTTCGTCGACCGAACCCAATTGCAAGAGGAGAAAAGTAGTTGGCCCGACGACGCTTCCCCGCCATCGTCTCCCTCGCCGTTCATATCATCTCACGGGGCGGCTGTCTGCCGCCGAGGAATTGGAGGGGGCTACCCCCACCCCCCAGCCCAATAGTCGGGCAGGTTGTCAAATGTCAGGAGGAGCTTAGGGTTGTCAGTATTTGCAGGTTGTGAATTGTGTTTTGTGTTGTGTATTTTGAGAGTACTTTCAGATATGAATGTCTTTTGAATTTCAGATTTGCAGTATTGAGCATATGAAGAATTTTATGAATTCTAGAGATCTATTTTTAGCACTTAAAAAATGTAGTTTCATAGGAGTATAAAAGTGCAGACGAGAAGAAACTGCAAGTTTCAGTTTCAGATAAGAAACTGCAAGTTCAGTTTCAGATAAGAAACTGCAACTTTCATAGGCAGAGCATTTATATTAACACGACCTTTTCAAACAGGGTTAACATCATGTTGGAAGTTTTATTCATGGTCAAAATGGAACTACCAGCCAGTTAACATCATGCTGATCAACATTCATGCATAGCACATCTTCATATGATGCACAGTCAAAATTCCCACACAATGTCGAGTGTGCGAAACACAGAGAAAACAAGGGACGAAGTTTTGGCAAGTGTGGGACGTGGTTTTGGGCTGCCCCGTCTAGGCTTTCATTTTTAATGTGCAGCCCACGACCTCGGATGGGAGGGCCTGTTTGTATTTTCTTAGGGTTGTCATGTATCAACCGGCCTATGGACCTCCCATCCGAGGTTTTATTTTTGGCAGCCCAATTTATGTATTTTTTTGAAGAAAACGCAGAGGTCTGTTCTATTTTTCTATATAAGAATAGGAACGCCAGGTACAACTTATGTTTCCCTTCTAACTATATTATATATATTTAAATTATTTTATATGTTATTATATATTATTTTTATTGCCATCATATATTTAACAGATACTTACATATGTAAGAAAACAATATCCCACATCTTATTAACTTACAAAAATAATTTCTTAACAAATAAAATCCTGGATTGTTTTGGCACGAAAATCCTAGTGATTGTGTACAAAAGCTTGGTAAGATTTAAGGACGAATGTAATAATATCACTTATTATTTAAATATATTTATAACAAAATGCTCAGCCCTTTTTTATTTTTATATAACGTTGCTGGCCCAACCCAACATTATAATTAGAATCAGCCCAGCAAAATCGTGTATCTAGATAAAGTGCAAATGGCCTGTAATTTTTTAGGAAATAAAATAAATGGGCCGCATGGACGCTACATTAATTGTTCACCCAGCCCAGCTAATGGCTGTAATTCAAAAAAAAGATCAAATTGACTGTAAATTCTACCGTGCAAAAAAAGACTGTAAATTCTGAAAAGATGGGTTGAATACGTGCCACATTTTTGGAGGCTGAAATGTGGGCCAATAGGTCAAAGCCAACGCAAGTCGTTGTCAATTTAGTCAACAAATGATTCTGACATGTTAGCTGTTGGATTTACATCCAACGACCGGCATCCATCTTCAATCTCTCGTCTTCTTCCTCCAGCACCGCTGGGACCACCTCCCGCTTCCTGCTGCTAGCAGCTCTTCTTAGCACGCTTCGCTATGAAGCGCTACTCCACCATTGGCCAGGCCATCCCTCCACCCCTCCACACCTCCTGTTCTTCTCCACCGACTGCCGAACCACACCGCACTAGAACTAGTTAACCCTTGTACACCTCTCCGTCTGCGACTCTACTCCCGCGTCTTCCCATCTCCGGCTCGTTGCTGTCCGGGGCCTCGCCGTCGTCCACCACCTTGGATGCGCTCGGCGCGGCGTGGTCAATGTGGTCAACGAACGACACCATCGGAAGTAGACTGTGCGTGGAGAGGCTGACAGTTGGGTCCACGACCGCACACATGGAAATGCCTCCTTATTGCGTGCAAAATAATGATTCCTCCATTTGACATCTGGGACCCACCGAAAGGGCCTCTGTATTTCGCAAAAAAACGTGCCCCCCACTGACTTGTCGGACCCACCAGCTATCTTCGCACGCAAGGAAGTGCCTCCATATTACGCACAAAAAAATGAATACTCCCCCTGCCAGCAGGAACCCAGCATACTGGGAGGCTGACTTGTGGGCCTACCAAGTTGACGGGGACGGAGGGCTTTGTCAACTTAGTCAATATGAACGATTCTAGCTCCTGTTACCGTACGATGTTCATCCAACGGTTGTAGTACTTCTTCAACCTCTAGTCTTCTTGCTCCAGCCGCCCAAACCAGCGCCGGTCGTGCCGCGTGCTCCTACCTCCCGTGGCCGGCTGTGATGCCGCGGAGGCCTCACCGCCCCCTACTACTCCCACCGATGGCCAGGCCATCCCTCTACTCACCCACACCCCCTATTATTCTGCGGCGACAGCAGCCTCACACTGCAGCCGAACCAGTGAACCCTCGTACTCCTCTTCGCGTGGGTATCCACTGCTGCGTTTTCCCCGGCTCCGAGTCGTCCCCTTCCTAGGCCTCGCCGTCGTCCACCGTCGTGGTGCTCTCGGCGCGGCGTGGTCAACGTGGTCAAGGAACGACTTCCATCGGACGTGGACTGTACGTGGAGAGGCTGACAGTTGGGTCCACGGCCGCAGCAAGGAAGTGCCTCCTATTATGCGGAAAATAATGATTCCTCCACCTGACAGCGGGGACTCACCGGACGGGCCACCGTATTTCACGAAAAAAAGTTTCCCCCTGACTGTTGGGGCCCACCAGCTACATCTTCGCACGCACGGAAGTGCGTCCAGGCAAAAAAAAACGATTCGCCCCCCTGACTGCTGGGACCCACCAGCTACATCTTCACACGCAAGGAAGTGCGTCCGGGCAAAAAAAAAACGATTCGCCCCTGACTGCTGGGACCCACCAGCTACATCTTCGCAGGCAAGGAAGTGCCTGATAGTCGGGACCCACCTGGTCGAAGCGTACGTAGCGTTGTCATTCTGGTCGCGAACGTGTACGTACATACTGGTCGATGTAGAGGCGCGCACGTGTCGTAGTAGAGGCGCGCACGTAGCATGTACACGTACGTACAACGGTGAGGGTGCAAGAAAGAAAATATGGCCACGTATGTACATACGGGCAGGGTCTCGAACGCTTACGCACGCATACGTACATGGCTGGGTCGGAGTGGAGAAACAGAGTCGTCGTCATGTTCATGGGGAGGCAACGGAACGCGTCATGTTCATGGGGAGGCAACGGAATGCGTCGTGTTCATAGGAAGGCATCAGAATGCGTGGGAGCCAACTGGCTTAGACGGAACAGGCGATGGAAACGAGGCCTGGCGTACCGCAGAACGGAGGAAATGGCCTTGTGTTCGACCGGCCACATTCAGAACGGGGTCCTGTTGATCGGGAGGGGTGTGGCGTACCGCAAAACAGAGGAAACGGACCTCCTACGGTCGAAACGGGGGTCCTGTTGATCGGGAGGGGTGTGGCGTACCGCAAAACGGAGGAAACGTACCTCCTACAGTCGAAACGGCGGTCCTGTTGATCGAGAGGGGTGTAGTGTACCGAAAAATGGACGAAAAGGACTTGTGTTGGAGCGCTACGGTCGAAACGGGGGTCCTGTTCATCGGGAGAGGTGTGGCGTACCACAAAACGGGACTCCACGGGATACTGTTCATCTCCACCGTCGACCTCCTCCAGCCTCCACGGGCTACTGTCGACCTCCTCCAGCCTCCACGGGCTCCTATTCATCCAGCCTCCACCGCGTGCTACTCCACCGGCTACTGTTCAACCACCCATCCACCGTCTACTGTTCATCCAGCCCTCCACCGTCTACTATTCATCCAGCCCTCCACACCACGGGGTCCTGTTCAATCACCCATCCACGGCCACCCCTCCATCGTCAACTGTTCATCCAGCCCTCCACACCACGGGGTCCTGTTCATCCAGAGGCAACGCCACCTCTCACTGTTCATCCAAC
>NC_041387.1:523516434-523528244 GCF_002162155.2 Triticum dicoccoides | reverse complement strand
CCGCAACGCTCACTGTTCATCCAATCGATCGGCTTCAGTTAGCAGCAATAGCAAAGGAATTGCTCCATCGGGTTCAGTTAACAGCCATCGATCGATCGCTCGGGTTCAGTAACGTGTAGCCTGCAGTGCAATCGCTCGGGTTCAGTTAGAGCCCAACGCCTCGCTCGGGTTTAGTTAGAGCCAACGCCTCGCACACACGAACGTACGTGTATGAGAGAAACGCGCATCGCTCGGCCCCCGACCTCCCACCGTAACCGGCAACTCCCCGAAATTTTCCTCCCCCTCGCTTCTACCATGTTTTTTTTCGTCATGGACGGCCCAAAGAATGTCATGCAGCTGCATCTCCGACCCGCCCAGGACGAAAGCCCATTTTCTATCATGATTTTTTGTCATAGAAGTAGGAGCCCACCACATCTATGATGATACCGGGTTTTGTCACAATTATCGTCATAGAACTGTCATATGTATGACAAAAAAAATTTTGTTCGGCCCAAAATGTCACGGATGTGTCTTTTTTTTGTAGTGTAGGTGTTGGCCGACTTTGCCGTTGAATGGACGGAAGACGAACTCCCTAAAGAGTATAGCTCATACTCCAATTGGATTATGTACTCCGACGGCTCTAAAATGTTGGTCGTACTGGGGGTTGGCGTCATCCTAACATCCCCTACTAGGGACACAGTCCGCTATGTACTACAAATTATGTATACGGACTCCAACAATGCAGCCGAATACGAGGCGCTGCTACATGGTCTTCACATGGTTGTCTCCATCGGTGCGGTGATTCCAACCTCGCAATTTCTCAGGTCAATGGAGAGTTCGACGCAAAGGACCCAAAAATGGTGGCATATCGAAACGCCATATTAAAAATATCAGCTCGGTTCGAAGGACTTGAGTTTCATCACGTTGCTCGAGAGAGTAATCAGGTAGTCGACATCCTCGCTCGTATGGGCACTAAGCGTGACCCTATGCCATCTAACACCTTTGTGGAAAGGCTTTTTAAGCCTTCCGTAGTGTGGTGGGGTGAGAGCGGAGAAGGCAATACATACCTGATCACACCCCCAGCTGCGGAACACAATGCAGACACCGTCGGGGGTCCGGATATCGAGATTACACCCTTTGCTCATGAGATCATGGCGGTTATCGCTCCCTGGACCGAACCATTCCTGGCCTACCTTAATAGGCAGGAGCTTCAAGATGATCAAAACGAAGCCCGGTGCATAGTTCGGCGAACTAAAGCCTTTAAAGTGCATGAGGGTGAACTATACAAAAGAAGTACAACCGGAGTCCTTCAAAGGTGTATCTCCAAAGAGGAGGGAAGGAAACTCTTGGCAGAAATACATGCTGGTCTCGGTGGTCATCACGCTGCAGCTAGAGCCCTCTTAAGCAAGGTGTTCCAGACAGGGTTTTTTGGCCCACGGCACGAGCAGACGCTCAAGCCCTTGTCCAACGTTGCGTGGGCTGTTAGCTTTTCGCGAATCAAAGCCACATGCCTCCCACCGCATTAAGAACAATCCCCATTACTTGTCCCTTTGCGGTGTGGGGGCTTGATATTGTTGGAACCCTTAAAGGGGGAAGCCACAAAAAGAATTACTTGCTGGTAATGGTAGATAAATTCACTAAATGGATAGAGGCCAAACTAGTAAAAACAGTTGAGGCCGTACGAGTGATCGACTTTATATCCAGCGTAGTCCATCGTTATGGTGTCCCTCATAGTATCATCACCGATAATGGCTCCAACTTCATAGCTGATGAGGTGAAAACTTGGTGTGCTAAGTTGGGCATTAAACTCGACTATGCATCTGTCTACCACCATCAAACAAACGGCCAAGTCGAAAGGGTCAATGGTCTGATCTTGAGTGGTATTAAGCCCAGAATAGTGTGCTCTTTACGAGAATCAGACAAGCACTGGGTTAAGGAACTCAATTCCGTACTTTGGGGACTCCGGACCACGCCCAATCGAACGACCGGATACACACCCTTCTTTATGGTGTACGGCTCATAGGTCGTATTTCCCTGCGACATTATTCATGACTCACCTAGAGTGTGCATGTACGAAGAGAGAGAAGTCGAACTAGATCGGCAGGATGACCTAGACGGACACGAAGAGGAGCACAATGTTGCTAAAGCCCATTCTGCATTTTATCAACAATAGGTCAGGCGTTACCAAAGCAGAGAAGTGCGGGCTAAGACATACAATATCGGAGAACTTGTTTTATGCCTCCCGGATAAGAAAAAAAGATAAGCTCAAACCCAAATGGGAGGGCCCCTTCATCATAGATGAAGTCCTTACTGGAGGAGCCTATCACCTTCGCAATGTAGAGGATAATTGCCTTGAGCTGAACCCATGGAATGTTGCCCGGCTCCGAAGATTTTACGCATAGTTCGTCCTCCCTAGGTTTCATTTTAAACTAGATTTTTCCTTTTTTTTCTCTCCCTTTTTTAATTTTTCCTTTTCTGCTGAAATGTATGTTCGGATCAACCGCATTGTTCAGGGTACACATCTTTAAATGTATACACCCCACCATACATGGGGGCTTCTTTTAAAGAAGCATTTTATTGAAAAGCTTATAAGCTTCTTTCGTCCATAACGGTTGTTGCTTCTGCCATTTTATGCACCTCTATGACTTAAGTTTTTGCAAAGTTGGTTTGCCTTGCTCCTGTGTTTATACCCTACGTCCCCGATTATTCGACTAGGGTGTAAAGGGAGTACCTCTGCGATTGCTACAACTGAGTTATCCGGACTTGTACCTCAGACGGGTGAAGCTGAAAGCTAGCGTTTTTAAGGGAATTATTGGTCGGCACGTATACAACAGACTGTTTTTGGAAAAAACTATGGAATTGGGTGCCTGTACTTAGGATACGAGCCTAGGCATGCACCATTTGGCATGCTAGCCCAAGGAAAGGAACCCCTAACAGAACTATTTTTCTTGGAAGATGTTTCTTATGTTAAAATAGTAATATAACATAACTCCCCGAACACATTTTGTTTATTCGAGCAATATGACCGGATTGCCTGCTTTCCAAAGATACTAAAAGTTTCTTACTTAAACACAGTATAAGGAAACACTCCACTTCTTGGTTCGGAGGTGGAAGCCGAAGGTCTGCAATGACAAAAAAATTATACGTCCGGCAGGAGATAAGTTCGGTCATAAAGTACATTGATACATAGAATCGAACGCCTGCTCTCTTTCTATGCCATCTAGTAGGCTATCTAGTTTACAGTCTTATTGCGAATATTTCGCCGCTTTCATTACGTGGTCATATACCAAGCTTACAGGAATTTTCTTCCCATCAGGTCCTTGAGGTCCAACTCGGGCCATATGATTCGGATCAAGTCAGGTGTAGCATGTCTTAATCATGGCCCATGCCTCTCGTGCACCTTCACGGCATGCGGACTTCTTCCACAGCTCGAAGTGACGCCGAGAACCCTTGAACAGATCTGCCAACCCCTCCATGCTTTCTGGAGGGGCATCAGATGGTCATAAGGCTTTGGCCATATTCTTCATGGCCTTCCAGGCACACTCGTGCGGCTTTGAAAGTTCTTTTAGAATGTCGCTTTGTAGCCCAGACGCTTCCTCCTCGTGGCGGCCGGTCAACATACCTGCATCAACGAAACTATAACATTCTGTGTTATATGATTACATCAATACTTCGGATGGTCCAAAAGGCATACCGAATATGCCGCCCTTCAGCTTCTGGTTTTCCTGTTGCATCTCCAAGAGTTGATCCTTTAAGCTCTTTATCTCCTCGGCCTGCTTTTTCACTTCTTCTTCTAGTTTTTTTATCTTTGCCAAAGTACATTGGGGCACTCTTCATTTCTTCAGGCTCGGCAACAGCAGCGTTTAGCTATGTCCGGCTTGTCTCAAGATCCTGGGATAATGCTCCATTCTTCTCCTTAAGAACATGCGGTCATAAATGATCCTCAAATTGGTTGGTTCCTACCGCTTTAAGTCTCAGGGGCTACTGCTATCTATCTACTAAGTCTACATAAATTTATACATGTATATCTTTTGAGAACAAGAGAGCAACTCCTGTAAGTCTGTCCCCGACAGCTCGGATGTATGCGCCCATGGTGCTAAGGGCGGTAAATTCCAGCTATGATAAAACAGGGGTGTGCAGGGCTTCTTTCAAGTGTCGATGATTCATCGCGCTTTCAACTTTGGAGTTGGTGTCGGACACCTCATCCGGATCTTGATGGGGCAGATTAGTCTGCATCGCACCAATGTGTGCCTCGGTCCTAGTTGACGTCTCCTGCGCTGGGTTGGCTATGGCTTGGCTGGCCGGGATCTTGTTTACGGTCCGCCGGGTACCCCTCCTGAGATAATAGAAGGAGGATGAAAAATGACAATTTGGGTTCACGCCTAAATATGAAATAAGGCACATACCTTTTTGGTGATGGAGCAGGCTCATTGGCGCTCCCGGCTTCCTTTCGCTTTGCACGACCACCCCTTGAGGGTGTCGTCCTTCTTTTTGTTGCCTGTCCTTGGGTACGGTTCACTGAGTGTCGATCCTACGAAATACGGTTCAATGTGGAGAGTAAGTTATGTGCGGAAATGTCACTCCTTTTTGATTTCCAGACACTTACCTTGACGAAGGGGTAGAGATCGGGGTAATCAGCCATGATGGCTACCTCCGAGCCGTCAAGGCTCACCTGGTAATAGACTTCGTCTTCAAATTCCACAAATATCCAGATCTTCATGGAATCCAGGGTCTTCGTGACGTGCGTGATTTTCTGGTTGGGGAGGAGGGCAATGGATGTTTTCGACTACCTTCCTCCACGACTGTTTTTGAAACAACCAAAATATTCAGTTAATGCACCCCAATAATAAAAAAAGTGTTGAATGATTAAACCTACCCAGTCAATGGGGTTGTACATGGAGAAACTATCCCGGCATTGTAGACGGGCAAAGTCTTCTTCCTCTCCCTTATAAAGGTCCATAAGCATGGAGGCCAATGAGGCTTGGTTGTCTGGACCCTTTCGCGTATAGCAAGACACATCATCCTCCCCGTTGTAGTTCCATAAAGGACCCACTTTGGACTGAAGAGGCTGGATACATCGCTTTATTGCAATAGCCATGACTTCAATGATGGAGAGTCTAGAATGGGTTAATAATCTTACCTTGCTGACCAATCTCATTACTTCCGCACTACCCTCCTGTCTAGGGGACTTGGGGCGCCAGCTGAACAACTTCTTTAAAGGAGCGCTGGAGAATTCTGGAAGCCTGCGCCGAACAGGTTCCGGAAGAGGAACATCCTCAATGTAGAACCATTCCGAAGACCATTCGTTGGACCTCCTCTTCGGAGTCCCGATTGGGTAATCGGATCCGGCTATGCGCCATACTTCAGCGCCACCCACTTCAAATATGGACCCTCCGCCCTGGTGATGGGGGACGAGGTAGAAGAACTTCTTCCATAGTTCAAAATGAGCCTCGCAGCCTAAAAATAACTCGCAAAGGGCGACAAAACCGGAAATGAGCAAAATCGAACCTAGTGTGAGGTTGTGCAGTTGGATCCCGTAATATTCTAGTTGACCCCTGAGGAAGGGGTGGATTGGGAATCCCAGACCCCTCATAAGGAATGAGATGAAGCACACCGTCTCTCCTTGGCTGGGATTGGGGAAATTCTCTGCCAATGCATCATCGCCCATAGAAGTTAACCCTGCCCGTATGGAGACTAGATCCACGAGGGGAAGATATCCTTGCGTCTGGAGTCGATTGAGCTGGAGATGGGATACGGAACAACTTTGCCAATCCCCCTCTTGAGGTCCATGAGGATGCAAGGAGGAGCCGGGGACACTAGCCATGGTTTGAATTTTTTTCCGTGGTTTTCTCTGTTGCTCTTGGGGCAATGCGAGATGGCGTTTTGGAGATCTAACCTCGTTATACAGGCGCTGCCTATGCGTGCTAGAAATATTAAAATACAAGGGTAACAGACCATTCACATTCACTCAGATGCGTGGAAATCGTGGCGACAGTAGGAAGGAATCATAAAGGCTGGACGCGGAAACCGATGCCGGACAATCGTCAATCCAGAGTATGGTGGAGAACCCGTCTTGCAAAGCCGAAGACTTATATCCGCACACTACATCATCATTGAAGGCAAGTTTGGGGGCTATTGAGGGAGTCCTGGATTCGGGGGTCCTCAAGTGTCCGACCCAGGAGTATGGGGCGGGCTTGATGGGTTGTACAAGATCAAGCTGAAGATTATCCTCCGTGTCCGGATGGGACTTCTCAATATGTAGACGGCAAGATTAGAGCCCGAAAGTTTCCTTCCCTGATTAACCGACCTTGTACAAACCCTAGGCCCCTCCGGTGTGTATATAAACTAGAGGTTATTCCGTAGAGGCTATCTTCTTTACCGTCATTGGAATACTCATAGGCTAGACATCTAGGGTTTAGCCATTACAATCTCAAGGTAGATCAACTCTTGTAATCTTCATACTCGTCGAATATTATCAATCAGGCACTACTAGGGAAAACCCTAGTAGTAGCGCGGGTATTTTGCCTATCAGTAGTGCGGGTTGAGGCGGTACTGATAAGGCACTACATCTAACGTATAGCAGTAGCGCCTGTCATCCCACGCTACTGCTATACATGGCTAGCAGTAGCAAGCTTTAGTGTAGAGCACTGCTGCTAATATCTGCAGCGCTTTTTAGCAGGAAGCGCTACTGGTAAGCGAGCGCTACTGCTAACTTTATTCCCCTCACTACTGCTAGTTTTATTAGTTTCTGTTTTTTCTGCATAGTTGTTTTGTATTGGAATAGGCTTTATACAATAATCTTTAGCATATCATACACATACAAATGTAATCATAGCATATACATACAAATAGTCTCGTCAAATCATGTCATCATCATAATCATTATCCAACACAAAGTGGTCTCTCGTCATCATCTAGAAAATAGCGATACAAGTCTCGATTACTTGCAACTACATTGTCATCCATCTAAACAATGATAACGCGAGAAGATCTATCACTATGAGTGAGAGCGGAATGATGCAGTACATGAGTTCGTATCCCTCTCTCGCATTAGCGTGAACCAAAACTAACTACTGGCTGTCACTCGGAAACCAGTACACCTGGGCCTGACACTCCGGCCACTCGTCGTATACTCCTGGCGTAGCACTTCTTCACCATCGATGATCTATGCACCTGCATCGCCACATGAGTCAATGATATGCAACATATATAGTTGAGCAACAGAAAGAGACAGACTTGGCAAAAATAGAAGCAACATATCATAAACATAAATAACAAAGTTCATCATACCCAAAATGTCCTAACTAGAGTGATCTTCGCTAGCTGAGGAGGACGGTTTAATTACATCACAAATAAAGTTTTGTCGTGCATAACTCAAAGTTTTGTCATACAAAAAGTATGGACTAAATGGACACATTGTCATATATCGACAGTCACTACATGTCAGGGAGATAGTCCCTAAGCTTAGTGAAAGGCTTCAGGTCGAGACGCTGAGAGGCTACGCGTGTTCGAACGTCTTCTCACGACATTTGTCCTTCTTCGTAGAACATCCCTGTTTTTTCGACGACCTCCTTCATGATGATTTGGGCAAGTTCGCGCTAGATGTGATAGAACTCAGCTCGAAGTCAATGATCCTCGATATCTCCCGAGTCTTTTACCCATTGTAGAATATGGGCATAACCGAATCTAGGTGACATGCGAAGGTTTTGGTGATCCCGTCTGTACTCCAGCATGTGGTGTAGGACATAGAATCCATCATTAAGAGAATCACTCGGTTGCTGGATGCAGCAGAAGTCGGTCTTATGGCTGAAGGCGGGCCTGCCGTCCCTTGTCTTCTTGTCCTTGACCTCTCCACCCCGTGTGCCATAGTAAAACATAGCACTGTCGAGAACAGACTTGATGTGGGTGTAATCCTTTTTGTTAATGTTCTTCGACGAGTCCAAGTAAAGAGCGTGGGAGTATCGGGGATAGAGGATGATGAGGACAGCGCGCCCGCCGCTGCGCATAATAAGTACACCTCAAATTAATTAGCCTCCACCGTGCAAATGAATGATTGAAATCGAAGGAAGGATATCCACGCGGGTGACTTACAAGGGATGATAAGGCACGAGA
Organism: Triticum dicoccoides; assembly: GCF_002162155.2. NCBI lineage: Eukaryota > Viridiplantae > Streptophyta > Magnoliopsida > Poales > Poaceae > Triticum > Triticum dicoccoides. Next base: position 523,520,153 of record NC_041387.1, on the reverse strand, counting down.
ATCGCCTCCTTGTCCTTATTGGCAAGCATGAAATTGATGAGGTAGTCCCTGATGTATTCACAGTGCTTTGCGCAGACTGCCAAGAAGCCCTCGTGCATGAAGTACGTGTCAGCGGCACAGATAAAAGGTATCTGCTCAACCCCGATGAGGTAGTTCATGTGCAAGGCATAAAGGCGGACAAACATAAAATCTAGATTCTTCAAGTGAAACATGTCAAAGATGTAATCGAATCGAAGGAAGAACTTCTCCGTGGGGAATGTGTCGACGTACGACAATTGCCGCAGCACATTAACCACGTAGAGTGGGTATCCTGGATTTTTCAAGGTGATGAGGCCTTTCTCTATCCGCATCACATCGTCATGAAGTCTCCTTACATCAGCTAATCTGGCCCCTATCGCTGCTTTAGGTAGGATTGGTTCACCGGCGATATGCCATTTTGCCGCACTGGGGATATCTATACGGTCTTGAACCCGAGGCTGCTGAGGCGGCTGGATTATAGAAGCAGATTTGTTGCCTTTCCTCGGTCTCTTCCTAGACTTATTTGCTACCGGAAGGTCATCCATAATACGTTCAGACTCCAGAGGTGGCAATTCGGGCACCGACTCATGACGCTCAAACCCTAAGTAGGCGCCATTATTGACATACTGTTGAGTGTCATCGTCATCCTCATCCTCATCTATGGCGACGTCACCAGCAACTAATGGAGCCTCTTCATCATCACGTCCGCTATCACCCAGCATGATAGCCGATGCTAATTGGGTAGTTAAGGTGTTGATGTTCATACCTAACTACGTGCTCATGGGTGTGCTCCCGGCCACCTCGAGACGAAGCAGACTCTTTGGCCACAACAGGGCCCACCCATTGCAATCACCAAGCCGCTGCAGGGTCTCGTCGTCATCCCCCCTAGTACCAGAGGAGCCAAATTCTCGTGGCCCGGTTTGACACTAGCCACCAAAACCTTGAAGACGTCCCGAGGGATCAGTCGGCTGTGGAACAATGGTTCCTTCGGCTCCATTATCGTCGCCTTCTCCACATCCACCTTCTGGTCGCCGAAGGTGTACAATATGGTACATGGGGTTTCATCGGCCTGCAAAGAAAAGTCTGCGATGTGAGACATCCGAAAGGCAACAAAAACGCGAGATTATACATTTATTGAAGAGGGCCGGTGTGATAGATACCATGAGGGCATCAAGCTCAGCCAAAGACGAAGCACCACCGAGCACGTCCGGTGTCAGAGCCGGTGCCGGAGCAGGTGCGGGAGCCGGTACGGGAGCAGGTGCAGGAGCAGGTGCTAGTGCAACGCTAGTCGAGCTGGTCTCGAAGAAGTCAACAAGGGGAAAGTCCGCTGAATTTTTCCTGGATTTTTCCTGCTCCAATTGAGAACGGTTGGAACCAAGACAGTAGACATATCTGCAACCACCTGTTTTGCGGTAGCTACTGTTGTTGCGACTGTCTCAGATGATTTCTTCTCAACCTCAATCTCAACCTTCTTGTCGATGTTTTCTTCAGTTAACCTTCGTCTTTCCTTTCTCTCCTCCGTGGTCTCACGGTAGTACTTCTTCCACGTGGCGTCGTCTCCGACACCGTGCATGCGTCCATATGACGGCTGAGTCTCCACCGGGAGTCCTTTCAATATGTTCAATGCCTGGTTAAATGGAGTGTCCCACTTGGGCCTCGCCAATGCCTCAGACAGCGAGTCGCTTTCGGCCGGAATCCTGTGCTGCTCTCTCTGCAAAAGGCACAAGGATCATTTACAAATATGACTAACGTGCAGTCGAATTGATCAGAAACTAAAATTACCAGCAGTCTCATGAACTCCGTCATGACCGAGTTCGTCTCGAAAACCTTCTTCACTGGGTCCCAACGGTGCCGGCCCCTGAGGACGTCATGCTCTTGCGGGACGCTGAACTCCGCCAAGGGGTCTGGGATGCCCAAACTCTCGGCTTTCGCATCCTCCTTGGCCCATATGTACCTCTTCCCACCGTAACCACTGCTTCTGAGGTGGTGGCGCCCAATGTTCCTCTGTTGAAGCCCCTTCATGTACTTCGACTTTTTTGGCAGTTTCGGCCTCGCAAGCCGCCTTGAATATTTCGAAGTGCTCTTCCGTGATTGTCGAATTATCCTTTACAATCTCGGAGTAGGGTTCATTTTTGTTGATGATCTGATGTTTCACCCTTGCCTTCCAGGTGGCCAATGCGTCGCTAAACTTGGTCATGGCGTGTTTGTTTATCTTCTTCATTGTCGGGTCCTTATCTGGATCTTTATAATCTTTTCATTCCGACCCGGGAACAAGAATATCTCGTGCAGCTTCTTTAGGAGGGAGGGCCTCATATTATCTATCTTCTTTAGTTTCTCATCGTTGATGGTGGCGGTTGTCCGTACGATGCATCCTATTTGATTGTCGTAGCACGCGCGTGCTTCTGCGGGCGTGTTTGGCTCAAAATTGCCGTCGTCCACCTCCATGACCACCAGTCTAGTAGTCTTGAGCTTGTTAGGAAGTCTTTGCCTCGTTGCTTTCGGTTCAATACCGGCTCCGCTAGTCTCGGTGCCGGTCTCAGTCTCAGCGCCGGTCTCGATGCCGGTCTCAGTCTCAGCATCGTTATTGATGTCGATCTCAGTCTCCGATGTGACAGGTGGACCCAGCAACATCAACTATTGATCGTCGGCTTCACGTTGTCGCCAGGTACACATTGTCGCAGTCACCAGAACCCTATCCTTCATCATTGCTAGCCATGTTTCCTATGATTAAATCTAGTCAATTAATTCTAGACCTAATAAAATGAATAATGACATAAAAAGGCCTATTCTTTGCAGGAACGTTAACTCCTTCCTGGTGCGGCAAATCCCAAGCACTCGATATGTCCTAGTTTGTACCACAAGTCATGCCGAAATTCACGGAAAATTTTGGCATGACTTTTGCTAAAAAGTGGACAAATCGAGAAACTAAAATTTGCCGGAATAGAAATGAATCAACATTCCAGCAAAACTAGGCCACTCGGCTTCATTCCCTAGACACAGTGTTCAAATATCCATCTTCGACACCGCAACACATGTCCAAATATACACGAGCAACCACATGTCCAAATCTCACAAGCTAATTCAAAAACTAAGTGTAGAAGAAAATTCATTTAACTACTAATAGAACAAACTTCAGTTTACTTTAGTGCTCTATAATGATGAAGGAAAAAATTTAGTTAACTACTAATTTCATTCATTTAGGTTATTCATTTAATGTCACCTAATTAACCTACTGTACCACTACTACTTGCAGCACTACTAACCTAATTAACCTAGCAAAACCCTACTGCCCTAATTAAAAAGCATCTAATTAACATCTACTAGTACCACTACTGCCCGAACCTAATTAACAACTACTAGTATCACTATATACTACTAGCAGCATTGCTACAACATTTTCTTCATTTTTTCCTTTAGAAAAACATCTAAGAAAACAAAAACGCTAATTAAACCCTACTGCCCTAACTAACTTTTGCTGTAAAGCAATTTATTTTCTCTAAACTATATTTTGCTCTTAACATCTACTACTACTTAACATATTTTGCTCAAAACTATTTTTTTTGCTCTAAACTATTTTTTTGCTCTAAACTAATTTTTGCTCTAACATCTACTACTCAACATCTACTACTTAACATCTTTTTGCCATAACTAATTTTTGCTCTAACATCTACTAATTAAAATGTAGAGAGAGAGGAGGGGTG
>NC_041387.1:523445154-523515890 GCF_002162155.2 Triticum dicoccoides | reverse complement strand
TTACAGAGAGGGGAGAGATTGTGGTGGGGAGGTGCTCGGCGACGGAGGCAGGGGCAGGGAGGGCGGGCTCGGGCTCGGGCAGCAGCGCTCCTGGGGGGGCTCGGGCGGCGGTGAGGTCGAGAGCGGCCCGAGAGGCGGCAGTGGTGAGGCTCAGCAGCCTCGGGCAGCGGCGGTGAGGATGAGCGCGGCCTCGGGGGGAGACGGTGAGGTTGCGGGCGTCGATGCCGGCAGGAGACGTCGGTGAAGTGGGGCAACGGCGAATTGGGGAGACGGCGGCGAAGTGGCGCGAGGGATTTGGGGGAGAAGTGGTGGTCAGGGGGAGGGAAACCGCTGGTTAAGTGAAACATAATGGTAGCACGTTACTAAAAATGCGCTATAGCTAAGTTAGCTATAGCGTGTTTCCAAAAACGCGCTACTGCTATGCCTTCATCCTTTTTTTCGTTTATTTTTCTTTATGTTTTATTTTTTTCCTTTCTCGTTTTTCTAATTATTTCATTTTCATTTACTTTTCTATTTGTTTTTCATTTTATTATATTTTTGTTAGCAGTAGCGCCTTACACCTAAACGCGCTGCTATAACAATATTAGCGGTAGCGCGGTTCTTGAAAGATCGCTAGTACTATGTGTAGCCTATCAGCTTAGTGGTTAGAATTTTTGTAGTAGCGCTTTTTCAACGACAAGTGCTACTACTAAATATGTATCTGCAGCGCACTTATTTTGCGTGCGCTACTGCTGTCTAGCAGTAGCGAGCTTTTTTAACAAGCGCTACTGCTAAAGTTCTGTGTATAAGGTTTTCCCTAGTAGTGAGGAGTAGGGTTTTACCTCCCTTAAGAGGGCCCAAACCTGGTTAAACATTGTGTCCCCTGGTCTCCTGTTATCATTGGTCCTTAGACGCACAGCTTGGGCCCCCCTACCTGAGATCTACCGGTTTTAACACCGACAACACTTGCTCTAGCACTGACAGCGGCAACAGCTCAGTCTAATCCACTTGAGGATTGGGCATCAACTGCGTCAGCAGATTGGGCTGATCTACCAGAGGATTGGGCATCGACACCGGCACCTGCTCTAACACCGGCACCAGCTCCACAAGGAGCACCACCTCCAGCAGCAGCAGTGGCACTACCAATCGCACCAGCACGGGCACCAGCAACGGCACCGGCACCTGCACCAACACTTGAAGTTGCACTTGCATCTGCTCTGGCCCATGCAGCGGCAATAGAACCAGCAGTTGCACCAGCAACAGATTTGGCTGCAGTTCGCACTGCAATTACTAAAGTCCTTACAAAAACCGACATCTCCACCTTCTTGGTAAGCATTGGCCGCACAAGTGCTTGTTCTTTTTTCTTTCCATGTTGTTTCACATGATTCACTGTGTTGATCTAACTGTTTGTGTATGTATTCCTATTTGCAAACGGAGAATTCCTAAAGCAACGAGGGAGTCGTTCAACAATTCGGGCGACCGTGGCCAAGTTTCTCTTACCATGCACAACCTTGGTGTGAATGAACCTGCTCAATATACCTTAAGCACAAAGGATGGTCGCATGATGATTGATGCTAAAGGATGGTCAAGGTTCAAATCTAAATCAAATCTTGCGGTAGGGGATGATGTCAAAATCGAACTATCTCGGCAAGGAGAGCTGGTCCAAATCAACTTTGAAATTCTTCAGTAGCTGCACGCAACTGCCGAACTGATCTATCCTACAAGAGATTTTGATGTAATAATATGGCATGGTGAAACAAGTGTCTTGTGTGTATAAGTAGTACTACAATATTACTTATCACGTAGGATATCATTTATAGAATTGCAACTCTGATTGCTGGTTAGGAACTGTCATTCGATTTCATTCTAATAGTTGTCGTGCTTTATTCAATTTTCTGTATTCGCCTTGCAACAACATCTAAAACCTGCACTGTACCGACCGCTTGCAATATGAAATGCGCTGAGGTAGAACACATGGGCCGCCAAACATGCAGGCCCATCCTCCTGTGGCCCAAAGTCCAGAACTGGTGAGCCTGTCTGAGTATTATATTCTCAGTTGAACCCCCATATTATGTTATATATATTCCCTTTGATTTTTCTTATGTATAAAGTTGTTATATAAAATATTTTTATATTTCTTTACAGAGGGAGTATCTCTCTGTCAAAAATATATTTATGTGTAACTAGTTACTCCTGCCTTTCTACTTCCTTTCGCTGATATGTCGGGCATCCGGCAATGGGGTCCACGTGCCATGCACCAAATTAGATTGCACAACTGCATGGTAGACTCACCCCGGTCGTAGTGCCACAGTAATTCCCAATGAGCCATCAAATCACAAAACCCCCACCTTTCCAACATTAGAAGTAAGCTGGACAGACAAAGCAGCAATATTTCACTAGGCCTTAATCCCCTTCTCCATCATCTTCTTGTTCAGAGAAAACCCCCTCTCTCATTGGGTCTGAATCCCCTTCTCCCTCGTCTGCTTGTTCAGATAAAAAACCCTCTCGGCGATTGCCTAGGGGTTTCTCATGGAGAACCAGGTACAAATTCTTCATCCATCCCCGATAAATCCAAGTCCCTTGGTCGCGGGTAATCCTAGGATGGAAGTCGTCGTCGTTAAGCATTTTTCTTCATACTGAATCTAGTATGTTTCATTTGTAGTGCCCAAAGTGCGAGGACCCTACGGGTTTCTGCACCCTCGGCGAGACGCCACACTTGTTCCTTCTCATCTAACACAAGATTTTAAAATGCGCACAGTATGTTCCTAGAATCCTCTTTTCTATCCGGGAGGGTGGGGGTTTTTGAACATGATGTCGACTAATTTGGAAATTTGAATTGCTATATTTGGATAAAAGGTACTAGTACCATGGTCAACACTGACGTGAAGGAGGAAGTTATTTCTAGATTTGAATAGCGAATACATTGTGTTCTCATATTATTTTCCTGCAATGCAATCCTTGCTTTGCCAGAACACATGTACTCAAGATGGTCGGCCTTGCCATAACTGAATACACCAGTTTAATGGTCACATTGAAGACAAGCCATGGATATAAGTTCCAAGTTGGGTTCATGAACCAAGAAGATCGCTGCTTTTTTATGGCTGAACTTGGACAAACTTTCTCAAGTGTTACGGACTGAAAGTTGGCGCATGAATGTTGATGGAAATATCAGAACCTGGTCTCATCTTCATTGTGATCTTCCACCCCAACGTCGTTCCAGTAGTTCATCCATGTTAGTTTTATATCTGGTTCTTCCTTGTTGCCTTGATTACTTCTTAATCCACCTATTCTGTCTAACTAATCATTATTTAACTTTAGAAGTAGCAACGATTTGTGATTCCCTTCTCTCTCGAAGATGCTACTTCTAACTAATATTTCTTATAATTGGTGACATGTGTAGGTTATTTCAAAGTTAAGCACACTACTCGTTTGTTATTCTATAAGAACTTGTCTATTACTAATGGCACTGAAGTTTACTGGGACGACATCCACAAGTTCCTACACTTTATTGATCGTCTTGAGATCCTTGTGGGGCATTTCAATGGTGGAAGGCCACGTGGGATATGTGTGCCACTACTGCACACGTTGAACAGGTCCAACTGTGTCGAGAAACTTATGGTACGAGCTGTTTTCTTTTATATATTTTGTTCATAAGCTCTTGCTTATACACAATTTTACAGGTGTGATCTTCTTGAAACAGAAACTGCCCGGGTCTATTGTTCCTATACAGATGCCTGACCATGGTCGGGTCAGACTTGCGCTTGGTCACAACATGATGTTTATGTTGACCTACTCCATTCCCATTGGAGGTTAAAATATACTTATTCATGGGTGGTCTCAAATAATGAAGGCTCGTCCATCTTGGAGAATCGGACAGAAGGTTATGCTCATGCTTTTCCATGGCTCTAAAGCGAATATCCTGTTTATTGACCACATTGCAAGATGAAGCCGCTTTCAGAAAGTTGTGGGTGCGCGGGGTGGCGCCTGGGCCTTCTCCTGGGGCTTTGGTGGCCTCACCCTTGGTTAACTGTAGGAAAAGTAGCATTGTTTGACGCGTCCTTTGTACGGTTGAACATGTATAAGTACTCATACTGCTTTCAGCTATAGTTGTTAAGTGCCCCAGCTAGTTTCAGTTAAGGTTGTTAAGTACTCCTGCTGCTTTTACAGTATGTCATGTTTCTTCAGTCTCGTCTTCTTCCAGCCGCCAAAACCAAACCAGCACCGGCGGGGCCGCCTGCTTCCGCCTCCCATGGCTAGCTGCGCCTCAGCACACGCATCGCCGCCCCACCGTCTCCTAAACTGTTAACACCGGTGTCTGAGGCCTCGCTATCGTCCTTCGTGCGCTTTGATGTGCTCGCCATGGCACTGCCCTCTCGCGTTGTCAACATGGTCAACAAACAAGAGGAATCGGGAGAGGATTGCACATGGAGAGGATGATAGTAGGGACCCATCATGTCCATGGCCGTACGCAAGCAAGTTACTCATTTTTTATATTCTCCATTATCAGCGTATAGAAAAAGAAAATGCTTCCTCCTAGTGATTTCCTGACATCTGGGACCTACCATATTGTCAGTGTATATCGTCAATAGACAAGAGAACGACACAAGATCGGCTGACACCTGGGACGTAGCTGCTCGAGCAGTATTGTTTTTTGTTATTGTTGAGACGGAGCGGGGTTTCAATTGGGCTGTGGCCCGTCTAGCCCAGGCTTATACTTTACGTTCACCATATGACCAACCCAGCTATTTTTCCTTTCTGAAAATGAGCCCAGTTTATTTTTTCTGAAGAATACCCAATCCATGCCTACTTATTTTTCTACGCCCTGATGGGCTGCAACTCTTTGAAGGCGGCTGCAAATCTTGAAAGTAATATGAAATGGGCTGTAAATATAAAAAATAGACGACAAATTGGCAATCACTTTATAATTTCTGAATTTTTTTCACATTTTCAGATTCCAATTTCACTGGGCTTTAACCTAATTTAAATATATCTTCAAAGTACTTTAAATTTGGCTCGACATTTCGGTATTAAAAATAGTTTGGACCCCACCGAAATATGCGAAATTTTGTTTAAATTTTTAACCTGGCTCTGGCCAACAAAAAAAGGACTGCAATAAATTGCATAAGAAGTTACAATGAGCTGTAAATTATTAAAATAATAGGGAATTGTCTGACTTCTGGGCCTATTAAGTTGGCGCGTATGCCAGATTTTTTTTACTTATTATATACGTCAACAGACGTAACCGTTGGATGTCAGTCCAACGGCCATCATGCTTCTTCAATCTCTAATCTTCTTGCTTCAGCAGCCAAATCCAGCGCCAGCGGGACCACCTGCTCCCGCCTCCCGTGGCCGGCTGTGTTGCCGTGCAGGCCTCACCGCCCCCTACTACTCCCACCGCTGGCCAGGCCATCCCTCTACTCACCCACATCCCTCCACTGTAGTGGCTTCGCCGCCTCCGGGTCATTCCCTTCCTGGGTCTCGCTGTCGTCCATCGCGCTGGTGTTCTCGGCACGGCTTGGTCAACGTTGTCAACAAACGACAACATCGTAAGAGGAATGTACATGGAGAGGCTGACAGTTAGGACCCACATAGTCCATGGCTGCACGCAAGCAAGTACCTCCCAATGACAGCTGGGACCCACCAGCTATATCTTGGCACAGAAGGAAGTGCCTCCTTATTAAGCGAAAAATAATGAGTGCTCCCCATGACAGCTGGGGCCCACCAGATTTGGAGGCTGACTTGTGGCCCTACTAAGTTGACGTGTATGGAGGGCTTTGTCAACTTAGTCAACAAACGATTCTATCAGCAATGACCGTTGGATTGTTAACATCCAACGGTCCTCCTGCTTCTTTAACCTCTGATTTTCTTGCTCCAGCCGTCCAAACTACCGCGTGCTCATGCCTCCCGTGGCCGGCTGTGCTGCCGCGGAGGCCTCACTACCCCCTACTACTCCCACCACTGGCCAGGCCATCCCTCTACTTACCCACACCCCCTGTTATTCTGCGGCGACGACAACCTCACACCGCAGCTGAACCAGTCAACCCTCGTACTACCCTCCGTATGTTCCCAGGCTTCGTGTCGTTCCCTACCTCACCGTTGTCCACTGCCTGGTGTTGTCTGCGTGGTGTGGTCAACGTGGTTAACGAACAACAACCATTGGAAGAGGACTGTACGCGTGAGGCTGACAGATGGACCCACCAACTACAACTTCGCACGCAAGGAAATGCCTCCTTATTATGTGCAAAAAAAAGAATCCTCCCCCTGTCAGCTCAGACCCACCAACTACATCTTCGCACGCAAGGAAGTGCCTTCTTATCCTCCCTGACAGCCGGGACCCACCCGGTCGAAGCTATGTAGCATTGTCATTCTGGTTGAAAATGTGTATGTACATACTGGTCCATCGGTCTTTCTACCACGATGAACCGTGGCCCAGTAAGGAGCGGTAGCTGTTCAGGCAGTCCTGTCTATATCGTGTACACGTACGTATGTACATACGAGTGAGGTCTCGAACGCCTACTCGCGCATACGTACGGCCATGGCTCGTGTACATGGAGAGGCAGCGGAGGGAAACAACGGCGTCATGTTCATCAGCAGCCAATTGGCTGGGTCGGAACGGAGGAAACAACGTTGTCTTCGCCGGAAGCCAAGTGACTGAGTCAGAACGCGTCATGTTTATCGGGAGGCAACAGACTGGGTCGGAATGGGTCGTATTCAATGGGAGCCAACTGGCTTGGATGGAACAGCCGGAACGGGGTCTAGCATACCGCAAAACGGAGGAAAACGACCTTGTGTTCGACCGCGTACGGTCGAAACGGGGTCCTGTTCATCGGGAAGGGACTAGCGTACCGCAAAACGAAGGAAACAGACTTGTGTTCGAGCTCCTATGGTCAAAACGGGGTGTTGTTGATCGGGAGGGGTGTGGCGTACCGCAAAATGAAGGAAACATACTTCTCTTCGACCTCTTATGGTTGAAACGGGGGTCCTGTTCATCAGGAGGGGTGTGGCGTACCGCAAAACGGGACTCCACGGGCTACGAGTCATCCACCGTCTACTGCCTCGCTCCAGCCTCCATGGGCTACTCTTCATCCACCGTCGACATCCTCCAGCCTCCACCTGCGACTGTTCATCCACGACGTCTCCCTCCAGCCTCCACCAGGTATTGTTCATCCACGGGCTCCTGTTCATCCAGCCTCCACCGACTACTATTCAACCACCCCTCCACGGGCTACTGTTCATCCAACCCTCCACCGGCTACTGTTCAACCAGACCTCCACGGGGTCCTGTTCATCCACCCCCAACCGGCTCGATCGGGGTCCTGTTCATCCAGCGGCAACAGCCTCTACCCCCACGGGGTCCTGTTCATCCAACCCCCACTAGGAACTGTTCATCCAACCTCCAACAACACTCATTGTTCATCAAGAGGCAACACATCGACCGGCTTCAGTTAGCAGCAGTAGCGAAGGAATCACTCCATCGGGTTCAGTTAATAGCCAGGGATCGATTGATAGCTCGGGTTCAGTAATGCGTAGCCAGTGCAATCACTTGGGTTCAGTAAGCGAACGCCTTGCTCGGGCTCAGTTAGAGCCCAACGCCTCGCACCCACGCGCGTACGTGTACGAGATAAATGCGCAAACCTTCATGCATCGATTGGCCCCGACCACCCGCTGTAACCGGGAACTCCCCGAAATTTTCCTCGCCCTTGCTTCTACCATGATTTTTTCCGTCATCGACGGCCCAAAGAATTTCATGCTGGTGCGTCTCTGGCCCGCCCAGGACAAAAAGCCCATTTTTGTCATGATTTTTTTCATAGAAGTAGGAGTCCACCACATCTATGATGATACCGGGTTTTGTCATAATTATCATCATAGAAGTGTCATAAGTATGACAGAAAAAAGTTCGTTCGGCCCAAAATGTCACGAATGTGTATTTTTTTGTAGTGCTTGTGACGGTTTGTCTGTTAAAGGCAACATCATTCCGACAATTCCAAATGGTCCAAAGTAATGCACACACTCCTACACGAATATGTGTCGCGGTTTTAGGCTCAATCCCAGTTAACCAATTCCCAAATAAATGTGTAACCGAGATGGGTGGAGTAATGTTAAATGCTACATGAATGGTCCACCACAGTAACTTAGAAAGTGGGCAGAGTAGAAACTGATGCTCTATTGTTCCTTCCAGAAAGTACAAGTGCTCCCTGGGTGATTTTGGTAATTAATGTCACCATATTTATTGTTGGACTAATACTTCTATCTAGTATATTTCAGATGAGTTCAACAGTGGAGTGGCAGGACAAGAGGATGTGGATCCCCTTCAAGATGCTAAGGACAAACATTGGCAAAGGCTTTAGACTCTTCATTTCTATTTTAGTGATCCAAGATCACATTGAGTCCATAGGAAAAGCCAATAGTGTTAAAAGGGGATGAGGTGTTTCTTAATGGCTTGCTTGCTCAAAGTGCTTAGTGATATGCTCCAAACCCTCAACCTCTTTCTCATTTCCACACATGTCCTAAACCTAAAGTCAAACTCGATCCATCCGATTTGATCTATCCGACGCCACCGAGTTCACTTGACATAGCCACTGCCAGAAACGCTAATCAGTTCGATCTCACCCAGAGAATCTCGGTCTCACTGAGATGGCCCTGCAAACTCTCTATTACCTATTGCAGTTATTTCGGTCCCACTGAGATATACAGTTGGTCCCACTGAGTTTGCTTGATGAAGTCTTTGTTTGCTTATTGCTGAAATCGGTCTCACCGAGTTCTTGCAATCGGTCTCACCGAGATGAGGTTTTGCCCTAACCCTAGCACATCAGTCCCATCGAGTTGACCTTTTCGGTCCCACCAAAAACTCTAATGTTCACATTTTGAACCATATCGGTCTGATCGAGTTTGACTATTCGGTCCAACCAAGTTTGGTAAATTGTGTGTAACGGCTAGATTTTGTGTGGAGGCTATATATACCCCTCCACCCCTTCTCCATTTGAGAGAGAGCCATCAGAACGTGCCTACACTTCCACTACTCATTTTCTGAGAGAGAACCACCTACTCATTTGTTGAGACCAAGACATTCCAATCCAACCACAAGAATCTTGATCTCTAGCCTTCCCCAAGTTGCTTTCCACTCAAATCATCTTTCCACCATATCCAAATCTGAGAGAGAGAGAGTTGAGTGTTGGGGAGACAATCATTTGAAGCACAAGAGCAAGGAGGTCATCATCAACACACCATCTATTACCTTTTGGAGAGTGGTGTCTCCTAGATTGTTTAGGTGTCACTTGGGACCCCCCGTCAAGATTGTGGAGTTGAACCAAGGAGTTTGTAAGGGCAAGGAGATCACCTACTTCGTGAAGATCTACCCAAGTGAGGCAAGTCCTTCGTGGGCGATGGCCATGGTGGGATAGACAAGGTTGCTTCTTCATGGACCCTTCATGGGTGGAGCCCTCCGTGGACTCGCGCAACCGTTACCCTTCGTGGGTTAAAGTCTCCACCAACATGGATGTACGATAGCACCACCTATCGGAACCACGCCAAAAATCTCTGTGTCTGCAATTGCGTTTGCACACTCCAATCCCATCCCTTTACTTTCTTGCAAGTTGCATTCTTTACTTTCCGCTGCTCACATACTCTTTCCATGCTTGCTTGAAATGTATTGTGAATGTTTGAAATTGTGCTAATCTCTAACCACAACTTGAAAAAACTTAAAAACTTCTACCTTTACTTGTTGAGGGTCTAATCACTCCCCCTCTAGACACCTCTTCTCGATCCTTTCAATTGGTATTAGAGCATTGGTCTCCATTGCTTTGGTTTAAACACCATTGGTGGAACATAGATGAGTTTAGGATTGGGAGTATTAGACGTGGAATGCCTATGCTTGATGGAGAGTTCTATAATGCTTGGAAAAATGAGATGCTTGAGATTTTCAATGAATATCACTTGAACAAGTACATTACTACCCCTTGTGCACCCTTTGTTGACCCCTTGCATCCTACCCCCGATGAGTCTCTTGACATGATTCGCAATCTTAGAACTGTCAATCTTGTCACTAGAGGATTACCTAGAAATTTGATTATTTGCTTGCCAACTCTTGAATGTGCTTACACTATATGGAGATTTCCTGAGGAACGATTTCCAAACTATTCCTTGAAAAACTTAGATGAGATTCTTCACAAGTCCATTGCTTTAAATAAGATGAGTCCTAATGATCCTAAGTTTGGTGATTGTCTATTTGAGCTCCATGACCTTATGCGTGCCAAAGGAGATGTTGGAATCATTAGCAACATCATTTCCGAAGTCATTATAATTCATAGAGATGCACATTGTCATGATCACAAAACTAATGAACCACTCTCTCTAGGAAATGATCAATCACAAGATGTTGTTGAACATGGATACTATGAGGATGATGATAGTGACTATGATCACGATGAGTCCATGAGACACTTTGGTCTTATGGCTAACCTTCGCAGCTACATGGCTGGAGGAAAGGAATGGGTTCTTGATAGTGGATGTACTGATCACATGACCGGAGACAAGGATAGGTTTCATGAGCCTGCTGAAAACGACGACCCTCAAAAGTATGTCACTTTTGGTGACAACTCAAAGGGTAAGGTGGCCATCTCACATGATAGCTCCATACAAATGTTATGCTCGTTGAATCTCTTGGCTATAATTTACTTTGTGTATCTAGACTAGCCGATTTCGATTTGAATGTCCTATTTACTGAAGTAGATTGCCAAGTGTTTCGAAGAGATAATCATACCATGGTATTTATCGGCATACATAGAGGTGATCTATACATTGTTGATTTCACTAAAAAAGGCTCAACATAGAACTTGCTTAATTGCTAAATCTTCTAAAGGATGGTTGTGGCATAGACGGTTAGGTCATGTGGGCATGCAAAATCTTGACAAGCTTATTAAAGGTGATCATATCCTTGGTGTTAAAGATGTTATATTTGACAAGGATAGACTTTGCAGTGCTTGCCAAGAAGGAAAACAAGTTGGAGGAAGTCATCCCGTGAAGAACATCATGACCACGAGAAGACCACTCGAGCTACTTCACATGGATCTTTTCGGTCCCAACGCCTACAAGAGTCTTGGTGGTAACTCATTCGGATTAGTCATTGTTGATGATTTTTCAAGATTTACGTGGGTGTTCTTTCTTGATGATAAATCGCAGGTCCAAAAGATCTTCAAGAACTTCACTAGGAAGGCCCAAAATCAATTTGAAGTGAATATCAAGAAGGTTCGCAGTGACAACGGAACAGAGTTCAAGAACGCCAATATGGAGGCCTTTCTTTATGAAGAAGGGATTTCACATGAGTTCTCGACTACGTACATGCGTCAACAAAATGGAGTTGTTGAGAGGAAGAATCGGACACTCATTGAAATGGAGAGAATGATGCTTGATGAGTACAAGATACCAAACACTTTTGGGCGGAAGCGGTTGAGACAGCTTGCCATGCAACAAATCTCTATATCTTCACAAGCTACTCGGCAAGACGATATACGAGCTTCTCACCGGTAACAAACCCCAAGTTGGATACTTTTAGGTATTCGACTGAAAGTGCTACATATAAGCATCGTCGTTCGAAATTTTCTCCTAAATCTCATGAAGGTTTCCTACTCGGTTATGGCTCAAACTCTCACACATGCTATGTCTACAACAATTTCACCCGAAAGGTTGAAGAGACGGTAGATGTGAAGTTTGATGAATCTAACGGCTCGCAAGTAGAGCAATTGCCAATTGATGTAGGTGACAAAGATCCTTCGAAAGCAATACAGGACTTGTCTATTGGCAAGATTCGCCCAGCGGAGGTAAAGGAGAGTACCTCATCTGTCCAAGTGGAAGCCTCAACTTCACGTCAAGGTGAACCATAAGTTGACTTGGAGGCATCCACAAGTGGAACACATCAAGACGATGGAAACGAGGATGTACAACAAGACGAACCTCGTCGACCTCCTTCTCCACCTCCATGAGAGAACAACAACACCAACGACAACGAAGAAAGACAAGAAGAAGAACAAGACAACAAAGAGGATGTTCCACCCCGACCCAAACAAAAGCTCTCACGAGTTTGAGCAAGAGTCTCAAGAGATCATCCCGTCGAACAAATCTTTGATGATATTCAAACCGGGAGAATTACTCGCTCTAAAACTCGTTTGGCTAACTTTTATGAACATTAATCATTTATTACAAGTATTGAACCTATGAAGGTTGAAGATGCTCTTGATGATCCGGATTGGGTGAACGCCATGCATGAAGAGCTACACAATTTCAAGAGGAACCAAGTGTGGACATTGGTTGAAAAGCCCGATGAGAAGCACAATGTCATTGGAACCAAATGGGTGTTTCAGAATAAGCAAGATGAAGATGGACAAGTTTTATGCAACAAGGCTCTTCTCATCGCTCAAGGCTACACTCAAGTCGAAGGTATGGACTACGGTGAGACATATGCCCCCGTTGCTAGACTTGAATCCATTCACATCCTACTTGCTTGTGCCAATCATCATGATATCACTTTATATCAAATGGACATTAAAAATGCCTTTCTTAATGGTCAAATTAAGGAAGAAGTTTATGTTAACAACCTCCCGACTTTGTTAATCCCAAGAAACCCGATCATGTATACAAACTTCACAAAGCTCTTTATGGTCTTAAACAAGCTCCTAGAGCATGGTATAAATGCTTGACTAAGTTCCTTATTGAAAAAGGCTTTGAGATTGAAAAAATTGATTCTACACTTTTTACTAAAAGGGTTGATGGTGAATTATTTGTGTGCCAAATTTATGTGGATGATATCATATTTGGTTTGACTAACCCTCATTTTAGTGAAAAGTTTGGAAGGCTAATGTCGGAGAAGTTTGAGATGTCTATGATGAGTGAACTCAAGTTCTTTCTTGGTTTGCAAATAAATCAAACTAAGGAGGGTACCTTTGTTTCTCAAACAAAGTATACCAAGGATTTATTCAAGAAGTTCAACATGCAATGCAAAGGTAAGAGTAAATCCATGCCTACTAGTGGACATCTTGACTTGACAAAGGATGGAGAAATGGTTGACCAAAAGGTTTACCACTCTATGATTGGTTCATTGTTATATCTATGTGCCTCCCGTCCCGATATTATGCTAAGTTTGTGCATGTGTGCACGATATCAAGCGGCCCCCAAAGAATGTCATCTTAAGGCTGTGAAAAGGATAGTGAGATACTTAATTCACACACCAAACTTTTGCATTTGGTATCCTAACAGGTGTTCTTTTGATCTTGTTGGCTACTCCGATTCGGACTATGCCGGTGACAAGGTTGATAGAAAGTCCACTTCGGGTGCTTGCCAATTTCTTGGTAGAGCTCTTGTGTCTTGGTCCTCCAAGAAACAAAACTCGGTATCCTTATCCACCGCCGAAGCGGAATACATTGCCGCCAGTTCATGTTGTGCTCAATTACTTTGGATGACAAAAACTCTTAAAGATTATGGGATACATGTGAAACATGTTCCATTGCTTTGTGACAATGAAAGTGCTATTAAGATTTCTCATAATCCCGTGCAACATTCTCGAACTAAGCATATTGAAGTTCGTCATCATTTCATTCGAGATCATGTTGCTAAGGGAGATATCAATCTTAAACATGTTCGTACCGATAAGCAATTGGCGGGTATATTCACCAAACCGCTTGATGAGAAAGCATTTTGCCGTTTGAGAGGTGAATTAAACATCATTGATGCCTCAAACTTGGAGTAGAAACTCCATTTGGATGCATGCAAGGCGTGAGCCTTTACATGACTAATCCTTGATATTTCTCTTATGATGATGATCATATGTCTTGGATATACTTGTACTCTTGCATGCTATCTAACCCTTGTAGGTACTTGGATAAGCCCAACTCTATGATATTTCAACTCACTCACATTCTAAGCAATCTCTACATCACCAAGTCTCTACAATATGGTGGTTGAATACAAGGAAGCATGAATCCATTTAATATATCCTTTGACAATATATCAAATTTCATTTAGTATCGAACTTCATGATTGTCATACTGGACACACAAGTTCTCTTCCTTGCAAAACTAACCCATATAGGAAGATGAACTCAAACTACAAGCGATGCTCCAAAATCTTGATGAACTACATCAACCTTGAGCATCCTACACAAGTTCAACTACATGATCAAGATCGACACCACTACTAAGGTATGTCATTCCATCTTAGAGAAGCTTTACCCCAAGACATGGGTCAAAGTAGCTCAACAAGATGTTAATACATCAAAATGCTTAAACAAAAATGGCAACCCCATTTTGAGCTTAAACGATGAGTATGACCTATGATCAAGTGTCTTCACTTGACTCCTAAGTCAATATACTCTAACATAGGTGACTTTGTCGCCGACCAATTCTAGATGAATTTCTCTAGTGTTTCTCTGTGTTCTTGCATTTATCTTTTGCATGCTTGTTCCCCTTTAAAAAAAACTTCATCTAGATTTCTTTTCTTTTTGCTGTTATTTTCTGCATTCCTTGCATTTAATTCATTGCAAATCCTTTAGTTAGTTCCCTGCAAATCTTTGTGCGATCCTATTTTCCTAGTGAGCTGAGACGACAAATTTTTTCTCTGTGTTGAACTCAGCCTCACCAATCTTTTATTCTCGGCTAGACCGAAACAACTCGGTGTCACCGATGAAAAATATTCTCTGTTACCGATTTCACTACTAAGAAAACATTTTTCCATTTGCATCCTGCATATCTGATCCAGCTCCACTCGATGATTCTTATCCTATACCTGCATCACAACCTACATGCTGCTTTGTCATGTGACTCAAGGACCAAACCTATTTCACTTATGCTCTGGAAGATCCCTTCTTGGAAATTGATGTCAAAGGGGGAGAGAGAGATCACATCAAAGCTTAATCACATCAAAGGGAGAGAGAGACCCTATGGGAGGGGAAAACTTCTTAGCCATCCCAGATGCTTGGTATTCAGAGAGGAGAGAAGCCACATGTCTTTAAGAGGGGAAAGACATGTTAGTAGATGTTTCTTTGAGTCTTTTTGCTCTGTTTTTTTGTTTACTCTGATTTTCTATTACCCTATCTTCTCCCATTATCCAATATCAGATTCAGGGGGAGAAAGACATCTAAGGGAAGAAAATATCTGAAATTCATTGCATATCTTTACTCCATGGGGACATGTCAATATCCAAATAGAGTACTAAGTACTCACTCACTACATGTCATCCCAGTCTTGATACTCTTGTGGTTTCCTGTTCTTGCTCTGTTTAGTAGATGTTCCTGTGTTATCTAACCCTGTTTTCTCAGGTTCATCTCTTCGAAAGCAAGCTCAAGACCACAAGGTAAGTATATGCATCACACTCATGTGCATGATGATCTCTTGATGATGTACATATTGTTTGCAAGAAGGACTCATGAACATGAAGGTACATTTTCTGCATTTCACATTAGTTGCTCTGATGCATATAGCCAAGATACATGTAACTCATTGCTTGCTCTGGCATACTTATGCATTCACATACTGTCATAATCTATCTTCACATGATTTCATACATGTAGGGGGAGCCAATGCATGTTATTCCAAAGCTTCACTTGTTACACTTCATATCTCTATCTAAAAGCTTTGATGTATGTTGTCATCAATTACCAAAAAGGGGGAGATTGAAAGCACAACTGCTCCCTGGGTGATTTTGGTAATTAATGTCAACATATCTCTTGTTGGACTAATACTTCTATCTAGTATATTTCAGATGAGTTCAACAGTGGAGTGGCAAGACAAGAGGATGTGGAACCATTTCAAGATGCTAAGGACAAACATTGGCAAAGACTCTAGACTCTTCATTTCTATTTTAGTGATCCAAGATCAAATCGAGTCCATAGGAAAAGCCAATAATAATAAAAGGGGATGAGGTGTTGCTTAATGGCTTGCTTGCTCAAAGTGCTTAGTGATATGCTCCAAAGCCCTCAACCACTTTCTCATTTCCACACATGTCCTAAACCTAAAGTCAAACTCGGCCCCACCGATTTGATCTATCCAGTGCCACCGAGTTCACTTGACATAGCCATTGCCAGAAACCCTAATCAGTTTGATCTCACTGATGGGATCTCGGTCTCACCAAGATGGCCGTGCAAACTCTGTGTTGCCTATTGCAGTTATTTCGGTTCCACCGATTTCTCCCACTGAGTTTGCTTGACCAAGTCTCTGTTTGCTTATTTCTAAAATCGTTCTCACCGAGTTCATCCAATCAGTCTCACCAAGATGAGGTTTTCCCCTAACTCTAGCACATTGGTCCCACTGAAAACTCTAACTTCACATTTTGAACCATATCGGTCTGACCGAGTTTCACTATTCGGTCCCATTGAGTTTGGTAAATTGTGTGTAATGTCTAGATTTTGTGTAGAGGCTATATATACCCCTCCACCCCCTTCTCCATTTGAGAGAGAGCCATCAGAACGTGCCTACACTTCCACTACTCATTTTCTGAGAGAACCACCTACTCATGTGTTAAGACCAAGACATTCCAATCCAACCACAAGAATCTTGATCTCTAGCCTTCCCCAAGTTGCTTTCCACTCAAATCATCTTTCCACCATATCCAAATCTAAGAGAGAGAGAGAGTTGAGACTATCATTTGAAGCACAAGAGAAAGGAGTTCATCATCAACACATCATCTATTACCTTTTGGAGAGTGGTGTCTCCTAGATTGTTTAGGTGTCACTTGGGAGCCTCCGTCAAGATTGTGGAGTTGAACCAAGGAGTTTGTAAGGCAGGGAGATCGCCTACTTCGTGAAGATCTACCCAAGTGAGGCAAGTCCTTCGTGGGCGATGGCCATTGTGGGATAGACAAGGTTGCTTCTTCATGGACTCTTCGTAGGTGGAGCCCTCTCTGGACTCGCGTAACCATTCGTCGGTTGAAGTCTCCACCAACGTGGATGTATGATAGCACCACCTATCGGAACCACGCCAAAAATCTCTGTGTCTCCAATTGCGTTTGAACACTCCAATCCCATCCCTTTACTTTCTTGCAAGTTGCATGCTTTACTTTCCGCTGCTCACATACTCTTGCCATGCTTTCTTGAAATGTATTGTGAATGTTTGAAATTGTGCTAATCCCCAACCTCAACTTGAAAAACTTAAAAACTGCTACCTTTACTTGTTGAGGGTGTAATCACCCCCTCCCCTCTAGACACCTCTTCTCGATCCTTTCACTTCCTGATTGCAAAAGCAACACTGTTTACTACCTTCCCAGTTACGCTTTGCCAAGTTATCCTTTGTCAAAATGACTCCCTTATGCACAAAGCACATAAACACCTTGATTTTCAATGTCATCTTAATTTTCCAAATGTGGATCGACCTCGGTTACGTCCCAGTGTTAATCAAGTCTGTGTATATAGAATTAACTGAGAAGGCCCCTGACATGGACAATTTCCAATAAAAGGAGTCTGTTGCATCAGAGAGGTTGACCTCCATCAATCTAGGCACGAGATGCAGCCATCTAACCCATCGTTCTCCTATTAGTGATAGTCTGAAGTACATGTTAAGAGGCACATACCCCAACACCATAGATACAGAAACCTCTTTCCATTGTACGATGTTTTAGAGGGAACGGTATTGTAAGGCTAGTGGGGTATCACCCAACCAGCTATCTTCCCCAAACCTGGTACCCTGTCCATTCCCTACAACGAATTTGCTCCTGTTGATGAAGTCATTCTTTATCCTCACAAGCCCCTTCCAAAATGGAGAGTCAGACGGTTGTGCCCAAACCTGTGCCAGCATTTTAATGTGTAGATATTTATTACGCAAGATCTATATCTAGTCTATATAGCCATTTGCTAAGTAGGCACTTTTTTTAACTTCGAGATTTTCAATGCCCAAGCCCCTTTTGTCCTTTGCCCTACAAATAATATCCTATTTGACCAACCTATATTTGGTTTTGTTCTCATCAATCTGCCAGAAAAACCGAGATCGATAAAATTTCAATCTTTTCCGTGCCCCTACGGGTACCTCAAAGAAGGATAGGAGGAACATCATCATACTCATGAGTACCGAGTTGATAAGGACCAACTGCTCCCCATAAGACAAGAGCTCGCCCTTCCAGCAGCTCAATTTCTTTTCTAATCGATCTTCAATACATTTCCACTCTTTATTAGTGAGTTTGCGATGGTGTATTGGGATTCCCAGATATGTAAATGGTAAAGAACCTAGCTTGCAACCGAACACCTATTTATAGTTACCCTACTCATCTTTGGCGCATCCTGAACAGAATAATTCACTCTTGTTGAAATTAATTTTCAGCCCAGACATTTTTTCAGAAAGGCATAAAACTAACTTCATATTCCTTGCCTTCGCTACATCATGTTACATGAAGATAATGATGTCAATTGCATATTGTAGAATTGTACCACACCTTCCACCAGATGTGGGATAAGACCACGTACCTGGTTGTCTTCTTTCACTCTATTGATAAGAATGACCAACATATCAGCGACGACATTAAAAGGGATAAGAGACATCAGATCACCCTGTCTCAATCATTTATGCATTTGGAAGTAATGACCTATATCATCATTAACCTTGATTTCAGCGCCACCTTCCTGTACAAAGGATTTGACCTGATTCCGCCAGGCTGCATCCACCCTTTCATATGCAAGGCTTGCTACAAGAATGACCACTTCAGTTTATCATAAGCCTTTTCAAACTCCACTTTGAAGACCACTACATCAAGTTTCTTCGAATGGATTTCATGTAAGCTTTCATGTAGGACGACCACACCCACTACAAAAAAAGACACATCCGTGACATTTTGGGCCGAACGAAACTTTTTTCTGTCATACATATGACACTTCTATGACGACAATTGTGACAAAACCTAGTATCATCATAGATGTGGTGGGCTCTTACTTCTATGACAAATAATCATGATAGAAAATGGGCTTTTCGTCCTGGGCGGGCCGGAGACGCAGGTGCATGACATTCTTTGGGCCGTCCATGATGGAAAAAAATGTGGTAGAAGCAAGGGCGAGGAAAATTTTGGGGAGTTCCCGGTTGCAGTGGGCGGTCGGGGGCCGAGCGATGCGCATTTCTCTCATACACGTACGCGCGTGTGTGCGAGGTGTTGGCTCTAACTGAACCCGAGCGAGGCGTTGGGCTCTAACTGAACCCGAGCGATTGCACTACAGGCTACGCGTTACTGAACCTGAGCGATCGATCAATGGCTGTTAACTGAACCTGATCGAGCGATTCCTTTGCTACTACTGCTAACTGAAGCCGGTCGATTGGATGAACAGTGAGCATTGAGGGGGGGGGGGGTTGGATGAACAGTGAGCGGTGGCGTTGCCTCCGGATGAATAGGACCTCGTGGTGTGGAGGGCTAGATGAACAGGACGACCCCGTGGAGGGCTGGATGAACAGTAGACGGTGGAGGGGTGCCCGTGGAGGGGTGGTTGAACAGTAGCCAGTGCAGTAGCGCGCGGTGGAGGCTGGATGAACAGGAGCCCGTGGAGGCTAGAGGAGGTCGACGGTAGCCCGTGGAGGCTGGAGGAGGTCGACGGTGGAGATGAACAGTATCCCATGGAGTCCTGTTTTGTGGTACGCCACACCCCTCCCGATGAACAGGACCCCCGTTTCGACCGTAGCGCTCCAACACAAGTCCGTTTCGTCCGTTTTGCGGTACGCCACACCCCTCCCGATCAATAGGACCCTCGTTTCGACCGTAGCACTCCAACACAAGTCCGTTTTGTCCGTTTTACGGTACGCCACACCCCTCCTGATCAGCAGGACCCCCGTTTCAACCGTAGGAGGTCCATTTCCTCTGTTTTGCGGTATGCCAGACCCCTCCTGATGAACGGGATCCCGTTTCGAATGTGGCCGGTCGAACACAAGGCCGTTTCCTCCGTTTTGCGGTACGCCAGGCCTCGTTTCCATCATCTGTTCCATCCCAGCCCTCCCGATGAACACGACGATGCATTCCGTTCCGACCCAGCCAGTTGGCTCCCACGCGTTCTGTTGCCTCCCGATGAACACGACGCATTCCATTGCCTCCCCATGAACACGACGCATTCTGTTGCCTCCCCATGAACACGACGACGATGATGTTTCTCCGTTCCGACCCAGCCACGTACACGAGCCCTGGCCGTACGTATGCGCGAGTAGGCGTTCAAGACCCCGCCCATATGTACACATATGTGGCTGTATTTTCTTTCTTGCAACTTGGCTGATGTACGTACGTGTACATGCTATGTGCGTGCCTCTACTATCACACGTGCGCGCCTCTACATCTACCAGTATATATGTGCGTACACATTCGCGACCAGAATGACAATGCTACGTACGCTTCGACCAGGTGGGTCCCGACTGTCAGGCACTTCCTTGCGTGCGAAGATGTAGCTGGTGGGTCCTAGCAGTCAGGGAGGCGAATCGTTTTTTTCTTCCGACACACTTCCTTGCGTGCGAAGATGTAGCTGGTGGGTCCCAGCAGTCAGGCGGGTGAATCGTTTTTTTTTGCCCGGACGCACTTCCTTGCGTGCGAAGATGTAGCTGGTGGGTCCCAGCAGTCAAGGGGGCGAATCGTTTTTTTTTTTGCCGAAACGCACTTCATTGCGTGCGAAGATGTAGCTGGTGGGTCCCAGAAGTCAGGGGAAACGTTTTTTCGTGAAATACAATGGCCCGTCCGGTGGGTCCCAGCTGTCAGGTGGAGGAATCATTATTTTGCACATAATAAGGAGGCACTTCCTTCCTGCGGCCGTGGACCCAGCTGTCAGCCTCTCCATGTACAGTCCATGTTCTATGGAAGTCGTTCCTTGACCACGTTGACCACGCCGCGCCGAGAGCACCACGGCGGTGGACGACGGCGAGGCCTAGGAAGGGGACGACGCGGAGTCGGGGAAGACGCGGCAGTGGAAGCCCACACGGAGAGGAGTATGAGGGTTCACTGGTTCGGCTGTGGTGTGAGGCTGCCGTCGCCGCAGGGCCTAGCCAGCGGTGAGAATAGTAGGGGCGGTGAGGCCTCCGCGGCAGCACAGCCAGCCACGGGAGGCAGGAGCATGCGACACGATCGGCGCTGCTTTGGGCGGCTGGAGCAAGAAGACCAGAGGTTGAAGAAGCACTACGGTCGTTTGATGGACATCGTACGGTCACTAGAGCTAGAATCGTTCATATTGACTAAGTTGACAAATCCCTCCGTCCCCGTCAACTTAGTTGGCCCACAAGTCATCCTCCCACTATGGTGGGCCCAGCTAGCAGGGGGTATTCATTTTTTGTGCGTAATAAGGAGGTACTTCCTTGCGTGCCAAGATATAGCTGGTGGGTCCGACATGTCAGGGGGGAACGTTTTTTTCGCGAAATACAGAGTCCCTTCCGGTGGGTTCCAGCTGTCAGGTGGAGGAATCATTATTTTACGCGTAATAAGGAGGCATTTCCTTGTGTGCAGTCGTGGACCCAGCAGTCAGCCTCTCCACGTACAGTCCACGTTCGATGGATGTCGTTCGTTGACCACGTTGATCAGGCCGCGCCGAGAGCACCATGGCGGTGGACAACGGCGAGGCCTAGGAAGGGAACGACACGGAGCCAGGGAAGACTCGGCAATGGTTACCCACGCGGTGGGGAGTACGAGGGTTTAGTGGTCCGGCTGCCGTCGCCGTAAAATAATAGGAGGTGTGGGTGAGTAGAGGAATGGCCTGGCCAGCAATGAAGTAGGGTGGGGCCGTGCAGCCTGTGCGGCAGCACAGCTGGCCACGGGAGGCAGGAGCAGGCAGTCCCACCGGAGCTGATTTGGGCGGCTGGAGCAAGAAGATAAGATATTGAAGAAGCAGCACGGCCGTTGGATTAACATCCAACGGTCACTGCTGCTACAATCGTTTGTGGACTAAGTTGACAAAGCCAAAGTACATGTCAACCTAGTAGACCCACAAGTCAGCCTCCAAATCTGTCCCAAACAGCATACAACCCGAAATTTCTAGCGAGATTCAAATTAATTTTAAATCTAAATATACCTTAATTTAAATTCAATGAAATTTTACCCGCACAAAAACAATGAAATTTAAAATATCAAAATCCAAAAGAAAACAGTATTTTGGAACTAATTGCCTGTTTGCTTTATTTTTTCATTTTACAGCCCATTTATTATTACTTAGAGCCCATTTCTTATTACTTATAACCCATTTCTTATTACTTATAGCCCATTTTCTAGGAAAAATGCATCCCTCCTCATCTTGAAAGATTTCCGGCCCAGCAGGGCGTAGAAAAGCAAGTAGGCCTATGTTGGTTATTCTGCAAAAAACAAAATAGCTAGCTAGCCATTTTCAGAAAGGAAAAAAACAAACTGGGCTGGTCATGTGCTAAACATATGAAATAAAAGCCTGGGCTAGATGGGCCACGGGTCCCGCGCAACCCAGTTGATACCCTTCTCCGTCCCGAAAAAACAAAATTACTACGCGTGCTGCTGGTCCCTACTGTCATCCTCACCATGTACAGTCATCTCCTTATTCCTCTCGATTGTTGACCATCTTGACAACACCGGAGGGCGGCGCCGCGGCGAACGAACCAAGGCGAAGGATGATGGTGAGGCCTCGGACGGGAACAAACAGGAGTCGGGGAAGGTCACAGCCAGCCGTGGGAGGCGGGAGCAGGCGGTCCCGCCGGCGCTGGTTTGGCTTTGGTGGCTCGAGGAAGAAGAGACTGAAGAAACGCGACAAACGTTGAATGTCAATCCAATGATCAAGGTTGGCACAATCGTTTGTTGAATAAGCGGACACCAAGTAGCATACTTTTTTATATATAGGAAGAAAACTGCGAGGAAAATGCGTTCGTCTGCCGTCCTCCTCACAGGGAACGTTCGCCACATAAGTGACTAGCACCCTTGGTTTTCAACCGAGAGGTCTTGGGTTCGAGTCCCAGGAACTCTCAATTTTGTCCTCCTTCCTTCCTCGCAAAAAAAGGGAAAGAAAATCAAAGACTTGGGAAGGCGTACAGAACAAGCTAGTGTACCAGTAAAGAGATGTTGCCGAGTTTTAGAAAAAAGAGAGACGTTCTCATGTAGCTGGTTCGAATCCAAACCTAGACTATGACTATATATGGTGCTATGCTACTCTGCAAGTAATGAAACTGACATATCCAATGTTCGCTTCTCCTCTTCTCTACTTACTCTGCCTAGCATCAGAAGCTCTGGCCGCAGCAACCATGTCCGCTGGCTGCTCGTCCACCTGCTCTTCAGCAGGCAACAACCAGATATGCGCCAAGTCGCCACCCGTACCATCGCCTGTGGGTCTCATCACACCCCCGCCGGCACGTGCACCACAGCCGATTGCTCATCGCAACCCGCTGTCGTTGGTGTGGTGCCACTGCTACAAATCATGCAGAGTCATCCGTCGCGTCTCAACCACAATCCTCAACCCTGGCCGAGTCTTCTACAAATGCCCATGGGGTAATAATATGTTTAAGTGTTGTTCTGCTTCTTTCAATTGCTGATTTTTTTTAATAGTTTGGTTGATGATCTTCCAATTTGATTCGTGCAGAAAAGGGAAGATTCGTGTGATTTGTATTTCTAGGAAGTTGCTGATGTGGGGGAATGCAACTATGCTGATTATTTGGTTAGCCGAGGAATCCCAATACCAGCAGGTTGGGGTGTTGGACAAGTAACTGAAGGAATGGCAGAAGAGGAAGATGCAGAGCAGAAGGTTAAAGATGCAGTTCCTCTGATCATGGCCAAGCAACAGCTGTTGAACGGCCTTGACAGCAACAAGGAGATGAAAGTGCTTGTGAAGATAATGGGCAAAATCGATGTGCTCTGTAGGATGATTGTCTCTTTATTTGCAGTGTATGTAGCACTCGTGATGTATTCAGTGGCTATGACATGAGCACTTTGCAGAAACTAGTAATGAATGAAACATGTGTAGCAGGTTGGGCGTAGTGTTGTGAACATCTAATGATTTCTATTAACGGAAATCAGGGGGTATCCCCTTTTGCTCATAAATAAATAAATAGCAGAGGCTCTGTCGGGTCAGCTTTGTTCTCATTCGAAGACGTCGAGCAAATTGCAGTCCAACAGCAAACTATGTCATCAAATTCAAGTTTCACAGCCAAATATGAGTACAACTAAACAACAATGTCATCATGTTTTAGTTGTCATACAATCACCAAACACAAATCAACATACATAACAAGTGATGTTCTCACAACAAAATACTAAACAACATGTTCATCAGGTTTCAGTTGTCATAGCAAACACAATTTCACATAGTAGATAAAAAAACGTCTTCTGACAGGCAAATACGACAAAAGCAATGTAATCATCATCCGCAGCAGCAGCGTCAACATCTTCGCCATGTGTATCAGTCTGAATCGTAATTCCCCACGGTGTCATCTTCTTCTTCGTCCTCAACGTCTTCGAACATTGGCTTCTTCTTGATCAACTCTTGTATGTCCACAGCACGACATGCAATCATTTCGCCGGCGTCATTGACGTGATGGTTCTCAAAGATATTAGGAACATCTGTGTTATCTTGTACATCAGGATCATTATAAGCATCATCTTGTTGTGCAACTTCATTAAACGAATTCCTGTGCTCAAACCTTTGCAATACTCTCCAGTCATCGCTATGTGCAAATGTGTCTTCCAAGAAAAATATATGTGTTGCTTGATTTGCCAAAATAAAAGGCTCGTTGGTCTGGTACGCCGCCTTGACATTGATGGATTTGAAATAATCATCAGCTCTGGGTTTTGTGATCCTCGAAAACAGGTTATACCAACGATAGCACAACAGAACCACACACCGTTGATCCTCGAAACTGGAGATATACTGCAACTGAACAATGTCTGTTATGTTAGCATACATTTTAGTTGTCTCTTTGTTGTACGTATCCGTGCTCATAATGGCACTGTTTTGTGTCTTCCTGCCTTCGTCTCGTGCAAGGGTGTTGTAGCGCACATCTCCAACAACGCAAGATTCATAATGTCTTACCCGAGTATCAGGACCCATTGCTAGTGAGTAAAGGGCATCATCAACTGCCTACCCATCCTCCCGCATCTTCTTAACCTATGGTTAGAAAATAGACAAGTTGATCATCTTATGTACTCAATATATTAAAAAAACTGACAGTGCAATTCAAAAGTTTACATGGTTCTTGAACCATTTTGCAAATCCTACCATAACCAGTTTGTCAATGTTTCTTGGATTTTGCGGCAGTAACTCCTTTTTGTAGATGTTGGACAACATAGTGATCGCGTCAAACATCTAAATATATAAGAATGTGCTACAAGTTTAGTAGATTATGATGTATAAGCTGCAGTACTGCACTTACTAGATATAAGGTAGTATCTCAGGACAGTTATTCAACACATACCAAACCATTTTGTCCAAATCTTTAGGTTTGTCCTCTTGTCAACTCTTCCCTGTAACTCGAACAGAATAATCGAAAACATTGAGCCCGGGATTGTCTTCACCCACCTCTTTGCTAAGCTGATCAGTTGTTTCAATGTATTTTGAGCAGAATGTCAACGCTTCTGTAGCAATGTAGGCCTCTGCAATGGAACCCTCGGGTCTAGCTCTGTTCCTAACATAGCCCTTGAAAGTGCCTAGCCGCCTTTCAATAGGGTACATCCAGCCATATTGTACTGTACCTCTAAGTAGTGCCTCATCAGGTAGATGAACAGCCAAATGCACCATCACATCAAAGAAGGCTGGAGGATATATCTTCTCAAGGTCGCATAGGATAGTTGGTATCTTGTCTCTAAGATGCTCCAAAGCATCTATCCTGATATTTCTACTGCAGAGTTCCCTGAAGAATTGTCCCAACTCTGCAACTGCTCTGTATAAGTCACGGCGGCCCAATCCTCTAACTATAACAGGTAAAACCCTTTGAAGTAGGACGTGGCAGTCATGAGTTTTCAACCCTTGTACCTTGTTTCCATCTGCACTGACTCTCCTTTCAGGGTTGGAAGCAAATCCATGTGGGAATCTCACACGTGACAGGACCTCGCAGAATTCTTTTCTTTTTACCTTGTCCAAGACGTACACAACTGGTGCCATATCCTGTGGTTTACCTTCATATTGCACCTGCAAATCCTTTCTGATACCCAGGTGTGTCAAGTCAATCCTAGATTTTAAGGTATCTTTTGTCTTGCCTTCAATGTTAAGAAGTGTGCCGATAATGCTGTCACATATATTTTTCCTCGATGTGCATCACATCAAGATTATGCTGCAGATCCAAATCTTTCCAATACTCCAAGTCCCACAAAGTGGACCTACGGGTAAACAATAATCTATCTTCTGCCCTGCCACGCTTCCTTTTCCCGCTACCATTACCAGGATGGTTTCCTGGTGTAATATGCCTGACCTTCTCTAATTCCACTTGCAACTCATCAGCGGTGAGCCTCATTGGCGCATCACGGTTTTCATGCTTTGCATTGAATACATGTCTTCGGTATTTTCTAGGATGCGGCTTGTCCTTGGCAAGGAAACAGCAGTGTCCAATGTAACAGATCTTGCTAAGTATTGCGTATGACAGCAGATTCCTGTCACAGCGAACACATGCATTGTAACCATGTATCGTTCGCCCTGACATAGTGCCCAAAGCCGGATAATCATGGATGCACCAAATTATAACAGCACGCAGAAAGAAATCAGCTGGTGGGCTGCTATATAGGTCTCGAGTGAGAACACCCCTCCATAGCTATTGAAGTTCTTCCACAAGAGGCTCCATGAACAAATCAAAATCCTTTCCAGGACTTTTTGGACCTGGGATGAGCAAGGCCATCATGTAGTTTGATTCTTTGGTGCAGACATTTGAAGGTATGTTGTAAGGGATAACAAGCATTGGCCACATGCTATATGTGGCGCTCTGGTGGCCAAATGGGTTAAATCTATGTGAAGCTAACCCAAGTCTAATGTTTCTCGGGTCAGCAGCAAACTTTTTGTGTTTATCATTGAAGCTTTTCCACTCACTACCATGAGATGAATGGCTCATTACATTCTGATCTCTATACTCCTGGTTCCTAGAATGCCACAGTACATCCTCTCTTGTTTCAGCATCATGAAACAACCTTTGCAATCTTGGTGTAATTGGAAAATGTCTCAGAACATTATGAGGAATCCTCTTCACAGCATCGCCATCTTTCCATCTTGATGATTTGCATTTCAGGCATTCACTTAAGTTGGCATAATCCTTCCGGAATAGAACACAATTATTCTTACAAACATGGATCATATCATATCCAATTCCAACTTGTGACAGCCTGATTTTTGGCCCTTTCTTTTTCTTTTGTTTTTCCGAGGTTTTTGCCTGAGTTTTCTTTTCCCGTGGCTTTGTGGTCTGGAAACTGAAGAAGATGCCCTCTTCTTTGCTTCCAGAGTGTCTTTTCATTCCCAAATATTTCCCTAGACCCTGTCATTTTCATCCTAGCCCAAATCCCAATATTCTTTTGGGAATATTCCTTTTCTATTAAAGGAAAAACTCAACTTGCCCTAGGTTGTGAAGCAACCTATATTTCCATCAATCCTAAAATTTCCAAATAATTCTCATAAATTGTTTGGGTCATATCTCAATGAAATATGGCAAAACTTTTCATTGGCATGTTCAAAAATAATTCCCCAATATTCCTTTTTCTATTCTGCCCTGAATGGCACTTTGTGAAGGAAGTGTCATTTGTATTTTCCTAGTGTCTCCCAACCTTTTTGGGCATTCTTATATGTTCAAATAATTGCCTCATGCACAAGTTCAACTTTATTTGCCTAGCCAATCTTCCTCAGTGATGTTTCAAAGTTTCTGTCAGACAGAAGGCTTTGTGAAGGAAGTACTAGCTAGGAGTACCCAAATGAGTTGAATTTTTGCACACTCCTTAATGTGCTCATATTAACCCCTTCCACCCATTTGCAGCCCCATCCAATCATCTATATGAGCACAGGAGCAAATCTTTTGTTCTAGCAATTTTAGGTTGTGAAGCAAGTATATTTTATATTGCTTCAAAAATCACGATAAATTACCAGATCATTCTTATGCCCATAACATATATCTCCACCCATTTTGGCATCATTTCAATGAGCCATCTAATCACCAATATTATTCCAAGTTTCTGGACAGAAATGATGTTTGTGAAGCAAGTGTCATTTAGGCTTGTCCATTTGGCATGAGCTTTTTACAGAATCCTTATATGTCCATATCATGAGGATTTGCCAAGTTGCATCCCATTCCATAACTCCATGTGAGTGCACCATCATGATCTAGTTTCTGGACCATTTTGGCAGTTGCAAAGCAACTATATTAAAGCCTGGTCCATTTCTCCTCAAACTCCCCAGGATTGTAGTCCTTCCTAGCCTAAACACCCCAGACAACTTATTTGGCTTCAAGCAGCTCCCTGTTGATCACATTGAGCTGATAAAGTATATTGCAGTAAACTTCAGAGGGTGATAACCATTTAACCGTAGCTGTTTTCACCAATCTACCACCTCAGTTACAACCACCTTTCGAAGAACTTACCACTAGACGACGTTTTCCAACCCTTGGCCTCTTCTTAATGCCAGTGCACGCGGTGAGCACCACAATGGCGTGCCTGTTCACGCGATGTGTGTGCAGTGGCCTCGTCCAGTGGCTGTTTGTGTTGGACCCCCTCCTCCTCTCGGCGTCTTCGCGCTCGTGAGCGTGTCCACCAGCTGGCCCGTGTCGTCGCCATACCCCTGGACTCCTCTCCCCCTCCCTAAGCCTCCTCGTCGGCGCTCGCCCACGGGAGCACTATGGCCGACCGACCTTTAATGGCGCTCGGCTTCTTCCTCTGTTTCCCCTCGCCCCCTCCTTCCCTGTGCACCACTGTCGCTCGTCCGCACCTCCCTCGTCGTGATCCCGCGCCCTCCCGTGCTCGCTGGCCGTCGCCAGAGCTTCGGTCGGACGTGCCCGGCGGCACCCGAGGCCGTCCCCTTCACCCCGCCTATAAATAGCCATCCCCCGAGCCTCCCGAGCTCACCTCTCGCCTCACCACTCCCCCAGGAGCCAGCCCAGCCTCTCCAATGAGCCTTTGGAGCTCTCCCCGACCACCTTTGCCGCAATGGCCGCCGCGGCTTCCCTCCTAAATTGGAGCGAGCCGAGCCCTCTCCCTCCACTCTAGCACTACCAGAGCCCTACACCACACCCCTAGAGCCTCCCCGACGCCCAGCCCCTCCTCTCCGCGGCTCCTCCGTCCTCCCCAAGGTCGCCCGTGCCCTGCCATTGCTACCGTCCGCCCCCACCTAGATCCCGCGCTCCCCTGACTTCCCCGCCCTCCGTACCCCACCTGGATGGTCGCGTCGTTCCTCCCCGAGCACCCCGGTGGCCGGAGCGCCTCGAACGGTGGCCTGTGCCGCCCGGGCTCCTCGCCGGAGCGCGCGGCCTCCTCTGTGCTGGAGCCGGCGTCGGGAGGAAGAAGGAAAGGAGCGAGGAGGAGAGAGAGAGACCCGGTGGGCCCCGCTGGCAGTGACACGGGCATTGACCCCATTGCCAGCGTGGATAAGTGGCGGGTCCCACCTCCCTGCAAGCCCCGCCAGTCAGCCTCCCAGCCGCCGGCCCCACGTTGACCAGTCCACACTGACGTGGATAAGTGGAAACGTATTCCATGGAATACGTTTTCGCTACCCGAAAGCGTGTTTCTGTTTTGCGCTTCTGCCTTATCCACTCAGGGACCTGTTTGCTGAAGAAATTTTTGCAGAAAAGTCCCTGAGCTTCAACCCTTCATAACTTTTTAAGCGTAGCTCCAAATGAGGTGATTCCAAAGCCTACTTCTTCGTTTCGTCGAGCCCGTTCTGTTGGTTTCATTTTCACTATGGTTTGACACTATGAAAATGACCATTATGCCCTTGCCCTTATTCAGCCTCCTCCGAGAGAGTATGTTTTCCGGCGATTCGTTCCGCGAGTTGCTCGTGCTTTCTTTCAGTGATTTCTTCCACCCCAGGCAAGCCACAATACCCACTTGCATGATAGTCATGCAGTAGCCATGGATTTCAACTTGAATCTTTATTAAATGTTTGCTTGTTGAAAATATGGTTATCGTTGTTTCGGTGATGTTTAGAGTTGCATGTTCACTTTTGGCTATGTTGTTTTGTACTCTATTATCATGTTCTACCTGCTAGTATTTCCTTTCATATGTTTATGCTTGCTAGTAGTACATGTTGATGTTGGTGATGGTCATGCTAGTCAGTATGCCATGCTCAGTGGAATGATTTATTGTTGATATGGTGGATAGTTATGTGATACCCTCATGATTATGTTGATATCGTGTTCATGCATTTTATCATGGCTCAGCATATTTGCATTCAAGTTAACCGAATTAAATTGAACTTGAACAACTGTTGGCTAAGTCATGGTGCCGCTGAAACGATGCTGACCAGTGCAACCACGCTTACCGGTATGGGACGGTCCTAACTGGATCTATTGTTGTGCCTCTCGCCGGTGCCTCCAACGAGGGAAGGTTATGGGTGTGTGCTACCCTAATCAGGTAGGCAGACATAAGCCTTGTGTGCCAGTTGTTGAGTTAAGTTTTTGGGTCCCAAAGTGGATTGTTGCCACGATGGTGGTTTGAGGTGTCTTGAGGTAGGCACAGGGCCACCCATGACTTAGCCCAGAGGGGAGTGAGTCGGAGTGGCCGGGAGAGTGTCATGGCAGTAGATCGGTTTTGTCGGAACGTCGTTGGTCCACCCGAATGGGAGTGCAAGGCCATGGGTTCCGTACTGTGGGTACAGTGTACTAACCTCTGCAGAGTGTATATTAAATCTATTGTCAGGACCCCCATCCTAAGTCACACCGATCTAGCATGTAACACATCATATCACTTTGCGACCTCATGCACGGTATTCCCACAGGTGCCACCTTACCTGGCCCGGGACCGTTTGCGCCTTTTGGCTCACGTATATGATAGTGTCGCTAGCATCCATATGACAGAGAACCCGGGCTGACATGGCTAGTCGTGAACCCAAAGTGGCACTAACTTACAGGGACAGGCATACATGACCCAGCATCGAACGTATCGGTCATCAGCGAGTGAATCCAGGTTGTAGCACTGGGCTAGCAGGACTCCGGTGAACCGGGCTGTAGCGGGCTAACAGGACTCCGGTATTCATCGCGTGACATTTCCCCGAAGGGACAGACACAGGATCGAAGAAGGACACATGCCGGCCAGCCTAAGTGTTCCGGAGCAGTAGCAAGCTACCATGGCTCAGTGGAAGCACTAGGAGACATTTCCCAGTAAGAGAGGCTACTAAGGATAAACAACTAGATAGTCAGATCCCACACATACCAAGCATTTCAATAACATACACACAATATGTTCGATATGTGCAAATACAACATGGCATCACAACATGACTCTACAACTCAAGCATTTTATTCAATAGGCTCCGAGGAGCAAGATATTACAATCATGGGTCTCATGACCCAACAAGCAGAGCATACAAGTCAAAGCACAAACGGAAGCTTAACATGTCTGAGTACAGACATCTACAAATGAAAAAGGCTGAGAAGCCTGACTATCTACCAGATCCTGCCGAGGGCACAAGATCGTAGCTGAGGTAACAAGCTAAACATCGAAGTCCACGCGGTACTACTAGCGAGACTGAAGTCTCTCTGCAAAAACATAAATTAAGCAACGTGAGTACAAATGTACCCAGCAAGACTTATATCAGATCTAACTACATATGCATCATTATCAACAAAGGGGATGGTGGGGTTTAACTGCAGCAAGCCAGCTTTGACTCGATGGCTATCCTGAACTACGACTGCAATGTAACTCTTTGAGGTGGCGCACACGAGTCCACATATTCACCATATCAATACACCTCTATGGATCCGCTCCCGTCTCCCTACGAGAACGCCATCCATAGCACTCACGCTTATCTTGCATATTCTAGAGTATCCACTTCCACTTGTCTATGAACTGTACAGGCAACCCAGAAGTCCTTTACCGCGGACACGGCTATTCGAATAGATCATATTAACCCTGCAGGGGTGTACTTCTTCACACACGCTCTCACCACTTACCGCCGTTTACACGACATGTACTCGGCAACCTTCAAGCGGAAGCCCAGCGAGGGTGTCGGCCACGACCTGACTAACCACACAAGTCTCTCGTCCAGGTTTATCGCCTATTCGGGTTCCATCCGCAAGGAGATCCGGCCGGGGTGTCGCTCACGGCCCCAAATGATGTGAGCAGGGTTCCCAAGCCCACCTCGACGGGTGGATCTATGCTTGGTACATCGTGCCACTGTGCCTAGTCTGTCCCAAGCCCACCTGTACCGGGTGCCACTTGGTAGACTACTAACACTACCTACAAACACCAGTAACTAGTTGCAACTCCTGGACAGAGATCGAGTTGATTAATAAGTTGAGAGAGCTTGGAGCGCCCGGAGCCCAATGTGTGGTAGTAACTGATCATGGATCACAAACACAGAACTCAGTTCCTAAGGACGGCTGCAATGAGACAACCCACCATTTACTCCTACATGGCCTCTCACCGCTACCTTTACCAAATCGTGTTCACACACTTAGTTCACACACAGTAGGACATGTTCACACACCTCGATTCATTCCCGATGAATCAGACCTGACTCAACTCTAAGCAGTAGCAGGCATGACAAACAAGCATGAATGAGTAGGAACATCAGGGCTCAAACAACTCCTACTCATGCTAGTGGGTTTCATCTATTTACTGTGGCAATGACAGGTCATGCAAAGGATAAAGGGGTTCAGCTACCGCAGCAAGTAACAGATGAATCGGTGTTGTCCTAATGCATTAAAAGAGAGCAGGAGCGAGAGAGTGGGATTGTATCGGAATGAACAAGGGGGTTTTGCTTGCCTGGCACTTCTGAAGATAGCATTGAGTCTTCATCAGTGTCAACGATCACAACGTCGGAACATCGTCTACCGAGAGGGGACAAATACCGGCAAACAAGGAAGAACACAATCAATGCAATGCACAATATGATGCATGATCATGACATGGCAATATGCTGTGGTTTGAGCTAATGCAACTAGCAACAAGTTAAATGAAGTTGGTTTGAATCCAAAATTCAAATCCAAACTCCATATGTGAAGGTTTAAATGCCATTTATATGATTTGTACTAAACAGCAGCCATAAGTTGCTCTAACATGCATGAAAATGGTACAGATGGATAGATTGGATTTTTCTGATCATTTTTCATATATAAATTATTTCATTTGGAGTTATGGTTGAATTTCTATGAATTTTAGAAGTTTATACTATTTTCTGAAATTTATAAATCATTTCTGATTTATTTAAATTCCAGAAAATATTACTGCGTCAGCATGACAACAGCATTACGTCAGCAGGGTCAACAGGGCTGCCCCGGGTCAAACCTGACCAGTGGGGACCACTGGTCAGTGACACAGTGATGTCTGGGTCACAGACTTGTGGGGTCAGGTCAACAGGTGACGTGGCCAGGTCAAACTGACCTGTGGGGCCTACGGGGTTAGTTTAATCTAAACAAAACTAAATCAGGGTTAATTAGGCAGTGGGGCCCATATGTCAGTGGGTGTGGGTTCAATTAGTGGCGCCATTAGCTGCTAATGACGCTGCCACATCAGCACGCCGGAGTTGAACACCGGCGAGCACACGAACGCGGTGGCGACACTCGGGAACGCGCTACGGGCGGCGGCTGAACGCGCTGCGGGCACCACGAGGAAGCCCTAACTCGCCCGCATCCAGGGGTGCACGCAGCTGGGCGCAGGAAGGCCGGGGTCAACGGCGGCGACCACTTGGGCGGCGGCCGCAGTTCGGGTGGTGGCGGGTTTGGCGCTACGGTGCAAAGCAGGGGGGGCTAGTGGGCGCTACGGACTCCTGGTGGTGCGCTGAGCGCAACGGTGAGCTTGGCTTCGAGCCACTGTGGCTCTAGCCACGACGGCGCCATGGCCGGCGGCGGGGAACTTTCGGGCGCGATGGAGACGGCGGCTACGGAGGCCAAACGAGCACGGGAGCTAGGGGGGGAGGAAGAGGAGCTCACAGCGGGGTCGGAGAGGGGGTCAGCTAGCTCGGGGAGGCCCTGTGGACGACGAATCAGCGACGACAATCTCCGGTGACCCGAGGAGGAAGAAGGGGTCGGGGACGGCGCTTCGGGGGTCTTCAAGTCGCGTGGCTCGGTGAGGGGGTTGGTGACGAGGCGCAGGAGCTCGGGAGCAGCTCGGGGCATCGTCGGGACGGCGGTGGTCGCGGCAACGGCGAACAACGGCGATGGGCATGTTCGGTGGCATCGTAGGGAGAGAGCAGAGGAGGAAGAGAGGTCCAGGGAGAGAGGAGAGGGGTGCAGGGTGTGCTGGGCGTCTCCGTGGCGCGTCTGGAGGAGTCGGGGTGGAGGAAGCACGCAGGGAGCTGGCCACGGCGATCGCGCGCGCGGCGACACGCCTCTGCCTACTGGCAGAGGTTGAAGGCGACCGCTTCGCCCTGGTGGGCTGGGCCTCAGCTACAGTGCTGGGCCAGCTGGGCTGCTAGGTGAGCGTCAGGTAAGTTCTCTCTCTCTCTGGTTCCTCTACTTTAATTTCTATTTTCTATTATTCTGTAATATTTAGAGATTTTCTAAAAATACCTAGACCCTTTCAAAAATCACTAAACTGCACATGCCCACCGTATAGAATATATCCAACATGGAACATTTCAGTTTAGGAGTATTTGGACATTTAAAATATTTTATAGAATTTAAATGTCCAAATTCAAATACTTATAATTTAATTCAGTGACCTTAGGATGACCTAGAAAATTGTGCACCATTTTTGTCAGAGGTTTAAGACCAAGGCAAAGATGATGAACATTTTAGAAGGGCATTTCAGGTTCATTGAAAATGATTTTATGTTGAACCTATTTGATTTGATCTGGTGCTAGGGTTTGATCAGTCCCCATTTCAAGTTCATTTGAAAAGTTAAACATGATGCACACATGAAGGGCTAGCATACT
The DNA here is from genome assembly GCF_002162155.2 of Triticum dicoccoides. Taxonomy (NCBI): domain Eukaryota; kingdom Viridiplantae; phylum Streptophyta; class Magnoliopsida; order Poales; family Poaceae; genus Triticum; species Triticum dicoccoides. The sequence continues at coordinate 523,480,997 of NC_041387.1, read as the reverse complement.
GCATACCAGGACCAGGGATGTGACAACTCGCCCCCACTAAACAAGAATCTCGTCCCGAGATTCAAGACGTGAGGTAAGAGGACAAAGGGGACACAAACTAACACAATCTTCATGATCCAATTGCTCTTCTCGAAGATGTTGATTCATTGCTTTAAATTGATCTTGATGTCTTTGTTTTTCGAGATCTTCATCCACCACGATGATGATAGAAAGAAATTCTACGAAACTGATCTCCTCAAAGATCGAGCAACTGATGATCAACTCACGGAATGAGACGTAGAAATATCTCTGGAGCTGAGAGGCAAGACATGCATCAGGAGGGACGGAAGAAACAATTTGACGAGGGTTTCAAAGTAGCGAGGAAACAATTACTATGATCCCACAACGGGGCACCTTGGGAGAGGTGACTCGTAGAAATATTCCCTTAAGTGGCAAAAAGAATTACCTTTGATTCAGGGATCATTAGAGCTCTTTATACCAGCTTAAGGCAAATCACAATCGATCATTTGAAGGAGTTCGGTAGAATGGCATACTTGGACTAGTATGGATGATGTGGATTACCTTGTTGAAAACAACACAATGAATGATTTTAGTAACTGGGGAGAAGCTCAACAGTAGAGAGTGAGTCCACTGTTTGAGAAGTTATAGCATAACCGAGGAAGCTGAGAGCAAACCCAGTTAGTGCCGATGATAACACCTAGAGCTTGCGCGTGCTCTCAAGAACTAAGCATTTCCATATTCATCAAGGTTTTACCAATATCCGTGTCAAGGGTCCTGGCAACACAATGTACTATCATGATGAACAGCGATGAACGATGTAGAGGCAAAGGAAGATAACACTTCTCCAATTTCACCTTAGCAAGGCCAAGGAAACAAAATCTGGATGATCGACCGAGAGACATTTAGTACTCCGCTTCTAATGTTCTCCTTGATGTGCTAGCGTAATCCATAGATAATTATGGTTTGATATTTAGAACATCAAGTAAAAGGTCGGACTTCGGAACACAAAAATCCATAAGGAACAACTACTGGAATAAGTCCTACGAAATCCTTATGGGGAGGTGGCCAACTTCCTCAATCAAGATACTACAATAATAGGTCTTCCGGCTGGGTGTGTTGGCCACGACATCCACTTAACCGGTTAAAGAGAGACCATTATTGTAGTTCTTGGGAAACGTTCCAACCATCATATCTGCCTGAGATTCAGATCTGGTTGATGTCAGGATATTCCAGACACATCAAGTCTAGAAGGAAAAATGAAAGTTTGCAACGCAAATCAACGAGATGACGTTGTGAGATTCTCGGGAAATGAACTACGATAGCAAGCTCCAAAACATGAGTTGGTTCTGCTACACACGTGTGAACACGCTGTCCCAGACAAACATGATCACATGGTAGTCTTACAATAAAACACTACCGAGTTCTGGTAGGGAACCATCATCGAGGATATCGAAGTCTTGTGCATTACCATGGATTAGCACTTAACTCCTTTTCCTTGAACAAGTCAATTAGTGGCTTAGTGTGCTACGGAGTTCATATGGAATGAAGATGATCAGTCTAACAGACCACAGAATACTTTGCACATGCATGACTGACTTGGGATGATTCCAAAGGAGGTAAAACAAGCCTTCTCAAATTCATGGCGGCAACTTGCATCAAGTGCACATGAATTAGAGGGACTCACTTCTTTCGTCCAAACATATGCTTCACGAACGAGTCATGAAGATAATGATTATAAAAGTTTCCAATACTAGCTGGATGTTTAACAAGAATCATGGGGAAGGAAAAAATGTTGTCGATGGGCTCAACAACATGTCATCCAGATTCCCATGGAGATGGAATTCCATAACTATGTGAACAAGGTGATAGTATTGGTCAGACCCAAAAGACATAATGGTGTATGCTCGAGGAATCAACCACGAGTAAGACAACATTACGAACATCGTTGGTTCTGATTTGATTTGAGGATAGCCCACACTCCAATCAAAGATTGGATAAGATGATAGGTCCATTAACTGATCACATGGACCAATTGGTGAAGAAATCATCTTTCTACAACAAACATACAAACACAAGATATCCCTTTGGAAATGAACTAGGTTAGACAAGCTTTTATCATACAACTCTCCAAGTTGTTGTTTGGTGTGACTAACTAGCTCAGGGGTATCCAACACAGATTCTTGGAGAAAGGGTGGTTTACAGAAAACCCAACTTGATCACGAACTCAACATAGCGGTCAGGTGACGACCTGGTGATACTTCCGAGAAGATATTCGGAAAATCAAGAACCACCGATATGTTACTAAGCTCGAGAACGATCTTGCCTTTCAGGGCAAGACGATATGATCAAATGAGCGAGGATTTGACAAAATCCTAACTCATCAATCAAGGAGTGCACCAGGGATATGGACTAGGTAGCACGATCAACCTTAGGATGGTGATTCAATAACCAACATGATAAGGATGTAATTATTGCCCTTTAACTACCAAGCAACGGAGTTGCTAGGAGTATAGATTTCACACATCACGATTCACTTGTCGGCATTCCGGTTGCAACAACACGGAACCGAGGAATGAACAATGATGGCAAGAAGTATTACTGCGTCAAGAATTCATAAGAGGTGGTGCAATTCTCATGACACTCTTGACATAAAGATGGTGACACTCCAAGGTAGAATAGACCAGAAGCTAGATTGCATTTGATCTGCGGGATACAACTGCTTTCACCCAATCCTGGATATGGATGAGGTACTGGAGTTTGTTTCTCCTAGTCATTTCGGAATAGAATGGCTTGACGGACCACAAGAGTAGTGGCATCGATGAACACGGATGCATAACTACTCCTGACTATCAATTGATAGACGAGGTCAGAAGACAACTAAAGCGGGACAACTCAAAGGAACATACGGTTTCTAAGTAGTGGATGCATAGGTTAGTATGTCAAAACAAGTTCAACAAGTTTCTTTCGGATAACCCATGCAGAAAACTAGAACTGGCAGAGTCGCAATATAGAATGGAGAACTCATCGAGGGCACTCCTGTTGTGATCTTTTGATCCAACAAACTTCTGCCATAAAGTGGTTCATAGTATTTGGAAGAAGGGAATACCACAGACCTCGAGGACTATCGCAAGGGTTACTAATAACCTAAAGAAACTAGCAAACACTAACAACATGAAGTAGGTAGAGTGAATCTCGGGTTCAAGGGCCCAGGAATAGAATACCTACCAACTAAATGGCATCACGGGATGCTCTCGAGAATGATGGCCAGAGTCATCACACTGGGATCACAGAACATGGCTAGATTACTAGATGATACTCTAGACATCTAGGGTCATAATAATAGCTCCAACATATATGTCGAGGCAATACAGTACCTCAACTCACCGTTTAGTGTGGTTAAACGGGCCCAAAAACATCAGGAACGGAAAGAAGGGATTTGCAAATGCATCAGATTATTTAGAAACCTGGGATGACTCGGACAGCATAACGGCTGTAAATGCTCGAAAAGATTTGAGACATGCTACAAAATGGTGGCATAACCACTTGATCATCATAATATCAAGGTTCTGAGATCAATTATGAACATACAGAAGATAGTAGGAACTGAACGCAAGCTTAGAACCATCAATCCTATAGGACTACGGATTAGTAACACGTGATCCTGATAGAAAGAAGAGAAATCCTAATTCTTTAACCCCGTAGGAAAGATAAGATGACTCAGATTAGAAGGGCATAAGGTATAAGGAGTAAAAAGAGCCTTACGTTCCATCCCACAATCAATTCCCTTATCTAACTAAAGAATTTCTAGACTCAACTTCGACCAGTTTGGCTTGGTAATCCTACAGGCAGTCAAGCTCTGATACCAAAGCTGTCAGGACCCCGATCCTAAGTCACACCGATCTAGCATGTAACACATCATATCACTTTGCGACCTCACGCACGGTATTCCCACGGGTGCCACCTTACCTGGCCCGGGACCGTTTGCCCCTTTTGGCTCACGTATATGATAGTGTTGCTAGCATCCATATGACAGAGAACCCGGGCTGACATGGCTAGTCGTCAACCCAAAGTGGCACTAACTTACAGGGACAGGCATACATGACCCAGCATCGAACGTGTCGGTCATCAGCGAGTGAATCCAGGCTGTAGCACTGGGCTAGCAGGACTCCGATGAACCGGGCTGTAGCGGGCTAACAGGACTTCGGTATTCATCGCGTGACATTTCCCCGAAGGGACAGACACAGGATCGAAGAAGGACACATGCCGGCCAGCCTAAGTGTTCCGGAGCAGTAGCAAGCTACCGTGGCTCAGTGGAAGCACTAGGAGACATTTCCCAGTAAGAGAGGCTACTAAGGATAAACAACTAGATAGTTAGATCCCACACATACCAAGCATTGCAATAACATACACACAATATGCTCGATATGTGCAAATACAACATGGCATCACAACATGACTCTACAACTCAAGCATTTTATTCAATAGGCTCCGAGGAGCGAGATATTACAATCATGGGTCTCATGACCCAAGAAGCAGAGCATACAAGTCAAAGCACAAACGGAAGCTTAACATGTCTGAGTACAGACATCTACAAATGAAAAAGGCTGAGAAGCCTGACTATCTACCAGATCCTGCCGAGGGCACAAGATCGTAGCTGAGGTAACAAGCTAAACATCGAAGTCCACGCGGTACTACTAGCGAGACTGAAGTCTCTCTGCAAAAACATAAATTAAGCAACGTGAGTACAAATGTACCCAGCAAGACTTACATCAGATCTAACTACATATGCATCATTATCAACAAAGGGGATGGTGGGGTTTAACTGCAGCAAGCCAGCTTTGACTCGATGGCTATCCTGAACTACGACTGCAATGTAACTCTTTGAGGTGGCGCACACGAGTCCACATATTCACCATATCAATACACCACTATGGATCCGCTCCCGTCTCCCTACGAGAACGCCATCCATAGCACTCACGCTTATCTTGCGTATTTTAGAGTATCCACTTCCACTTGTCTATGAACTGTACAGGCAACCCAGAAGTCCTTTATCGCGGACACGGCTATTCGAATAGATCATATTAACCCTGCAGGGTTGTACTTCTTCACACACGCTCTCACCACTTACCGCCGTTTACACGACATGTACTCGGCAACCTTCAAGCGGAAGCCCAGCGAGGGTGTCGGCCACGACCTGACTAACCACACAAGTCTCTCGTCCAGGTTTATCGCCTATTCGGGTTCCATCCGCAAGGAGATCCGGCCGGGGTGTCGCTCACGGCCCCAAACGATGTGAGCAGGGTTCCCAAGCCCACCTCGACGGGTGGATCTACGCTTGGTACACCGTGCCACTGTGCCTAGTCTGTCCCAAGCCCACCTGTACCGGGTGCCACTTGGTAGACTACTAACACTACCTACAAACACCAGAAACTAGTTGCAACTCCTGGACAGAGATCGAGTTGATTAATAAGTCGAGAGAGCTTGGAGCGCCCGGAGCCCAATGTGTGGTAGTAACTGATCATGGATCACAAACACAGAACTTAGTTCCTGAGGACGGCTGCAATGAGACAACCCACCATGTACTCCTACATGGCCTCTCACCGCTACCTTTACCAAATCGTGTTCACACACTTAGTTCACACACAGTAGGACATGTTCACACACCTCCGATTCATTCCCGATGAATCAGACCTGACTCAACTCTAAGCAGTAGCAGGCATGACAAACAAGCATGAATGAGTAGGCATATCAGGGCTCAAACAACTCCTACTCATGCTAGTGGGTTTCATCTATTTACTGTGGCAATGACAGGTCATGCAAAGGATAAAGGGGTTCAGCTACCGCAGCAAGTAACAGATGAATCGGTGTTGTCCTAATGCATTAAAAGAGAGCAGGAGCGAGAGAGTGGGATTGTATCGGAATGAACAAGGGGGTTTTGCTTGCCTGGCACTTCTGAAGATAGCATTGAGTCTTCATCAGTGTCAACGATCACAACGTCGGAACATCGTCTACCGAGAGGGGACAAATACCGGCAAACAAGGAAGAACACAATCAATGCAATGCACAGTATGATGCATTATCATGACATGGCAATATGCTGTGGTTTGAGCTAATGCAACTAGCAACAAGTTAAATGAAGTTGGTTTGAATCCAAAATTCAAATCCAAACTCCATATGTGAAGGTTTAAATGCCATTTATATGATTTGTACTAAACAGCAGCCATAAGTTGCTCTAACATGCATGCAAATGGTACAGATGGATAGATTGGATTTTTCTGATCATTTTTCATATATAAATTATTTCATTTGGAGTTACGGTTGAATTTCTATGAATTTTAGAAGTTTATACTATTTTCTGAAATTTATAAATCATTTCTGATTTATTTAAATTCCAGAAAATATTACTGCGTCAGCATGACAACAGCATTATGTCAGCAGGGTCAACAGGGCTGCCCCGGGTCAAACCTGACCAGTGGGGACCACTGGTCAGTGACACAGTGATGTCTGGGTCACAGACTTGTGGGGTCAGGTCAACAGGTGACGTGGCCAGGTCAAACTGACCTGTGGGGCCTACGGGGTTAGTTTAATCTAAACAAAACTAAATCAGGGTTAATTAGGCAGTGGGGCCCATATGTCAGTGGGTGTGGGTTCAATTAGTGGCGCCATTAGCTGCTAATGACGCTGCCACGTCAGCACGCCGGAGTTGAACGCCGGCGAGCACGCGAACGTGGTGGCGACACTCGGGAACGCGCTACGGGCGGCGGCTGAACGCGCTGCGGGCACCACGAGGAAGCCCTCACTCACCCGCATCCAGGGGTACACGTAGCTGGGCGTAGGAAGGCCGGGGTCGATGGCGGCGACTACTTGGGCGGCGGCCGGAGTTCGGGTGGTGGCGGGTTTGGCGCTACGGTGCAAGGCAGGGGGGCTAGTGGGCGCTACGGACTCCTGGTGGTGCGCTGAGCGCAACGGTGAGCTTGGCTTCGAGCCACTGTGGCTCTAGCCACGACGGCGCCATGGCCGGCGGTGGGGAGCTTTCGGGCACGGTGGAGACGGTGGCTACGGAGGCCAAACAAGCACGGGAGCTAGGGGGAGAGGAAGAGGAGCTCACAGCGGGGTCGGAGAGGGGGTCAGCTAGCTCGGGGAGGCCCTGTGGACGACGAATCGGCGACGACAATCTCCGGTGACCCGAGGAGGAAGAAGGGGTCAGGGACGGCGCTTCGGGGGTCTTCAAGTCGCGTGGCTCGGTGAGGGGGTTGGTGACGAGGCGCAGGAGCTCGGGAGCAGCTCGGGGCATCATCGGGACGGCGGTGGTCGCGGCAACGGCGAACGGCGGCGATGGGCGTGTTCAGTGGCGTCGTAGGGAGAGAGCAGAGGAGGGAGAGAGGTCCAGGGAGAGAGGAGAGGGGTGCAGGGGGTGCTGGGCATCTCTGTGGCGCGTCTGGAGGAGTCGGGGTGGAGGAAGCAGGCAGGGAGCTGGCCACGGCGATCGCGCGCGCGGCGACACGCCTCTGCCTACTGGCAGAGGTTGAAGGCGACCGCTTCGCCCTGGTGGGCTGGGCCTCAGCTACAGTGCTGGGCCAGCTGGGCTGCCAGGTGAGCGTCAGGTAAGTTCTCTCTCTCTCTGGTTCCTCTACTTTAATTTCTGTTTTCTATTATTCTGTAATCTTTAGAGCTTTTCTAAAAATACCTAGACCCTTTCAAAAATCACTAAACTGCACATGCCCACTGTATAGAATATATCCAACATGGAACATTTCAGTTTAGGAGTATTTGGACATTTAAAATATTTTATAGAATTTAAATGTCCAAATTCAAATACTTATGATTTAATTCAGTGACCTTAGGATGACCTAGAAAATTGTGCACCATTTTTGTCAGAGGTTTAAGACCAAGGCAAAGATGATTAACATTTTAGAAGGGCATTTCAGGTTCATTGAAAATGATTTTATGTTGAACCTATTTGATTTGATCTGGTGCTAGGGCTTGATCAGTCCCCATTTCAAGTTCATTTGAAAAGTTAAACATGATGCACACATGAAGGGCTAGCATACTGCATACCAGGACCAGGGATGTGACATTTATCGATAGCCGCGCCTGCGGATAAGGGCCCAGGTCGAAAGTAGGTCACACCGTGAATCAACAGTAATAAGAATAACTGGATTAATGACAACCCGTGGTTGTGATCGCCGTAAGGATCACGGTTTGGGACCAAGTGTTGGTCGTGGTTGTGATCTCCGTAAGGATCACCGTGGTATCGAGGATACCAAGTTGTTGATGTTCTGATGTTGTGCGAGAGTCGTGGGTAAAGATCAAGCTCCTTGTGGTCATTTACTGATCACTACGATATTGTTTATACCAAGCTTGATTTTATCCTGAGATGACCGTGTGATAGCCGAGGTTGGTAAGTGATGCATGTGACGGTACAAGGTAACCCGAGCAGTATAAGTGGTGCATGTAGTGTCATCATGTTGCATGCTAGTATTGTTGGATTAATATGTTCATGTTGTGTTAGCTGTATCATGTTTATGTTGGTCATGCCATGTTATTCTAATGATCTCATGATAATTCCTGTTTAACCTGTAATTGCCATGATGTTGTTTGTCTTGAATGCTTCTGGTTATTGTGAGCTTGCAAGTACATTCAATGTACTGACCTGGCATGTCATGCCAGCTTGCAGGTCATTTCGGATTTGATTGCTTGCTTGTCGTGGTTTCCGTTCGTGCGAGCTAGGATAAGTGTTCCAGCCAGAGTCCCTGCGGAGTGGAGTTCACCACCGTCGCCGTTGTTCCGCTGCTAGAGTTCTTCCGCTGCATCGTGTTGTTCTACTGTTGGCATAGAGCAACTGAGGATGGCGTAGTATCGCCGTACCGATGTTATTCATTGTAATATCGGAGACCTTGTATTCATATTCTATAATAATAGAAAGCTGGTTTGTTCTATTCTAAGCAGTGCCATATTCCAGAAGACTTCTCCTCGATCTCTGGGCTGGAATACGGGGCGTTCCAGTTTCTCTGAGCCGGGGTGCCATAGGCTTGGTAACAGAGCAGGTCTAGCTGTAGGACGCTCTAGACCGCGCGAACGTTAGAAATCGGTAGTATAGAGTCTGGCTTGTTTATTGCATTTGGTTGCTGCATTTGTTTGTTGCATAGCGTGCATATAGCCTTAGTATTTGTGATAACGGTTTATATGGTGAGTTTAGCTGGCATCGGTTCAGATCCACTACAGCTCAACCTTTGCATTTCCCCAGTCCCTTTTTCTTTCGGTGTGTGGTGTCATTTCTGTCCCAGCAGAGTGATGCCAAGTGATCTCGACACTGTTTGCAAAAATGGTGCTCAGGTATCGCACCGATGTCTTTCCTTCAGTCCCGCCTATCATTTCGGTGATGGACATGCGTCAATCCTGGATCGTTCTTTTATTTTTTCGTGTTGGCAACCCTTAATGATCTTAGTTATCAAGGAAGGGCAATGTCAGCAGCCTCAGTTTTTCCCCGCAATCCTATTTCTTGGACGAGTACGGATCATTTTCCGTCTGCTTGATAATAAAGTGGTTGCGACATTCATGTCCCACTACATGATTACTGAGTATGTCCTTACCTCTGAGCTAGTTCAGGTTGCCACCTGGCTAAGCTAGCACTTGGTGTAGCGCTGTTTACACCAATTCTTCCACACATTTATTCGTCCTTGTGCACACCGCCACAGCATATTAGACCGCAATACCGGAGTTTATGCGAGATTTGTGTGCTTAGGTGTGCATGCACATTATTGTGTGAGTAGCAGTAATATGTGATGATTGGTTGATTAACTATACTAGTAGTATGCTTGTGTGCTTTTGTTTTAGTCGTTTCTGTTGTTCCTTTCTTTGGGCCTTCGGTGTTACAAATTTTTTCCCTATTAAAGTTGCTCGTCAGCCGACACTGGACCCGAAGTGTCAGCAAGAAATGCATATATTTGGAAACTCAGCTAAACAAAATGGAATTATCAGCTGACTGCAATGAAATTGGGAATATCTTGTCTGGGTGCAACAGAAATCATGGATGGACCGTCAGTATCAAGTTTGCATTAGCGTGCACTCATCACAACAAAATGATTAAATCAGCAAGAAGATAAATTGTGTGCAAGGTTGGCAAAAGATTATCAAAGGTGTGGCTCAGATACAAGTTTAATTTTTCATTGAGGATGATTTTGGAACTCGATGTACCTGGAAGCAAACAAAAATATGGCATATACTCAGAAAGGAAGATAGTCCAGTAAAACCCTGTTTCACACAAGAAATCAACAACAGAAATATTAAGACGGTATGTATATGTGGAAATTGGTCCTCATATCACAATAATAAGTTTCTGGTGTAAGCAACCACTTTTCCCTTGCAAGTTACCAGAGAAGCTTCCAAGGCAAGATTCATCTATCTTCCTCAATATGGTACATGGATGACTTCTCGTGCAAGGTACTCTGCCTTCTTCAGTAAGCAACCGCAAAAGCTTCCAGCATAAGGTACTAAGTCTTTCCCTAGCAAAGTCTTTAAGGGGGTAAGGTTCTGAAGCACGATACCCAGTCTTCTTCAGCAAGTTGTCCGATGAAAGTTTCGAGCACAAGCCAGCGAATATTCCTCAGTAAAACATTGGTACAAGGTAGTACGCTGTGAATTGACAGCATATGGCAGTGAATCCCAAGAATCAGATCCATAACATTTTGGTCAGAATCAAGAATCAGTCAAAATACACGTCTGTCTTGGAATCAGGTCCTCATATATATGCGGTGAGCATACCACCAAGATCTTACAAGTCACTCGGATGAGGATCTGATAACCACGTGAGGATGATTAATAGAAGAAAGCCACTATACACCACAGTGTGACAAAGGATTATGAGGATTGACGACATCAATGAGCTCCATACAAGTACTGGTGAACTGGAAAATGATCCTGATGAGCCCTTATCCCCTTTTCTCCAATGACGGCACCACGCCTGTGATCTGAGCTGTTTCTAGCTATCCGGGGTGGATGCCGATTTTTGTTTCTCTCTTCAACGACTGTCACGAGTCTGAGCTGCTTTTCGACCGTCTCGTACATCTGTTGAGTTTCTTTTTGTGACAGTATCCCTATAGATACTTTTTGGCTATTTTAGGGAGCTGACACCTTCTTCTTATCGACCCGGTCTCATGCTCTGAGCTTTTTTTCGGCCGTCCTGAGCCGTGGTTGAGTTATTTCAGTAATGTCCCAGATCTGAGTTGTAAAGACCATTCTGGTGGCTACTGACTTATTTGCCGATTTCTTGCAAGGGTTTCGGATGATCATTTCCCAACGATCAGAACTTGAGAGGTATTGAACCTGCCATTTAATGGGTTACCTTATCAGAAAAATGAGGATAAACTACAATTGCCGAAAAATTTCACTGACAGTACCTATGGTCATACGAAGAAGCAATATGACCCAGCTCTTTCAGCCAAAGATCCAGACCAAGAAAACAATAATGATGGAGCAAGACCAGTGAGGCAGGTATGAAAATTGTACACGACCCCCATGGTGCAGATCCCCCGAACAGTCTAAGTCATTATTGGTCCACATGGATATGCCTACAACATGAATAATCGGCATGAGGAATAACAGTCCGGAAGCCTGAGTCCTCACTGATATGAATCATCATGGATAGCCTATCGTGAACAAAAAATTTCCGTCAGAACCGTCGTCAGTCAAGTCTGCAGATATTATCATACATGCCAAACGCTTTATGCTGGCTGCGCCAAGAGACAATCAAATATTTGGTACGGATCCGATACTCATGACAGTGGAACCAATTAAGATGATTCAGAAACTTCTGCGATGAGTCAGAATCTATCAGGAAACGGTTATGTTTTAACTCACTATTTGGAACCCAAAGGACCTGCATTTAGTGGAGAAACCCAATGCAATGAGTCAGAGCTTGAGTTTCCATCAGAAAAATCTGATCATCATTACATGAAAGGTTGTCAGTGCCGAATGGCACACCCAGCGAAATCACTTTTGGATTTGTGAGACTGACATATATTTCAGTCGTGATAATTAAATCACACTCAGTTAGTCAGCAGATCTAAAAGGAAATTGGAGCCTATATAAGCATGAGCAAGCCAAGTAAGATCCATCAGAATGTGGATACAGTAAAGGAAACCACCCAGGGCCAGTCAGATAAAAATTTAGTGGGAACAACAATAAAGGAAAAAGGATACCCGAGTTGGAAACGGTTTCCTCAAGTCAGAATATTCATACTTGTTCCCTAAGCAACCAAATCTCCAGGACAAGATTTCTTTAAGGGGGTAAGGTTTGTGACAGCCTAATTTTTGGCCCTTTCTTTTTCTTTTGTTTTTCCGAGGTTTTTGCCTGAGTTTTCTTTTCCCGTGAGTTTGTCGTCTGGAAACTGAAGAAGATGCCCTCTTCTTTGTTTCCAGAGTGGCTTGTCATTCCCAAATCTTTCCCTAGACCCTCTCATTTTCATCCTAGCCCAAATCCCAATATTCTTTTGGGAATATTCCTTTTCTATGAAAGGAATAACTCAAATTGCCCTAGGTTTTGAAGCAACCTATATTTTCATCACTCCTAAAATTCCCAAATAATTCTAATAAATTGTTTGGGTCATATCTCGATCAAATATGGCAAAACTTTTCATTGCCATGTTCAAAAATAATTCCCCAATATTCATTTTTCTATTCTGCCCTGAATGGCACTTTGTGAAGGAAGTGTCATTTATATTTTCCTAGTGGCTCCCAACCTTTTTGGGCATGCTTATATGTCCAAATAATTGCCTCATGCACAAGTTCAACTTTACTTGCCTAGCCAATCTTCCTCAGTGATTTTTCAAAGTTTCTGTCAAACAGAAGGCTTTGTGAAGGAAGTACTAGCTAGGAGTACCCAAATGAGTTGAACTTTTGCACACTCCTTAATGTGCTCATATTAACCACTTCCACCCATTTGCAGCCCCATCCAATCATCTATGTAAGAATAGGAGCAAATCTTTGATTCTGGCAATATTTTCAGGTTGTGAAGCAAGTATATTTTATATTGCTTCAAAAATCCTGATAAATTACCGGATCATTCTTATACCCATAAAATATATCGCCACCCATTTTGGCATCATTTAAATGAGCCATCTGATCACCAATATTATTCCAATTTTCTGGACAGAAATGATGTTTGTGAAGCAAGTGTCATTTTGGCTTGTCCATTTGGCATGAGCTTTTTACAGAATCCTTATATGTTCATATCATGAGGATTGGCCAAGTTGCATACCATTCCATAACTCCATGTGAGTGCACCATCATGATCTAGTTTCTGGACCATTTTGGCAGTTGCAAAGCAACTATATTAAAGTCTGGTCCATTTCTCCTCAAACTCCCCAGGACTATAGTCCTTCCTAGCCCAAACACCCTAGACAACTTATTTGGCTTCAAGCAGCTCCCTGTTGATCACATTGAGCTGATAAAGTTTACTGCAGTAAACTTCAGAGGGTGATAACCATTTAACCGTAGCCGTTTTCACCAATCTACCACCTCAGTTACAACCACCCTTCGAAGAACTTACCACTAGACAACGTTTTCCAACCCTTGGCCTCTTCTTAATGCCAGTGCACGCGGTGACCATGGCAATGGCGTGCCTGTGCATGCGCTTTGTGTGCAGTGGCCGCGTCCAGTGGTTGTTTGTGCTGGACCCCCTCCTCCTCCCGTCATCTTCGCGCTCGTGAGCGTGTCCACCAGCTGGCCCGTGTCGTCGCTGTCCCCCTGGACTCCTCTCCCCCTCCCAAAGCCTCCTTGTCGGCGCTCGGCGCCGCTCGCCCACAGGAGCACTGTGGCCGACCGAGATTTAATGGCGCTCGGTTTCTTCCTCTGCTTCCCCTCGCCCCCTCCTTCCATGTGCACTACTATCGCTCATCCGCACCTCCCTCGACGCGATCCTGCGCCCTCCCATGCTCGCTGGCCGTTGCCAGAGCTTCGGCCGGACGTGCCCGACGGCACCCGAGGCCGTGCCCTTCGCCCCGCATATAAATAGCCATCCCCCGAGCCTCCCAAGCTCACCTCTCGCTTCACCACTCCCCCAGGAGCCAGCCCAGCCTCTCTAATGAGCCTCTAGAGCTCTCCTCGACCACCTTTGCCGCCATGGCCGCCGTGGCTTCCCTCCTAAATTGGAGCGAGTCGAGCCCTCTCCCTCCACTCTAGCACCACCAGAGCCCTACACCACACGCCTAGAGCCTCCCCGACGCCCAGCCCCTCCTCTCTGCGGCTCCTCCGTCCTCCCCAAGGTTGCCCGAGCCCCGCCATTGCCACCATCCGCCCCGACCTAGATCCTGCGCTCCCCTGACTTCCCCGCCCTCCGCACCCCGCCTGGCTGGACGCGTCGTTCCTCCCCGAGCACCCCGGTGGGCGGAGCACCTCGAACGGTGGCCTGTGCCGCCCGAGCTCTTCGCCGGAGCGCGCGGCCTCCTCTGTTTTGGAGCCGGCGTCGGGAGGAAGAAGGGAAGGAGCGAGGAGGAGAGAGAGACCCGATGGGCCCTACTGGTAGTGACACGACCGTTGACCCCGTTGCCAGCATGGATAAGTGGCGGGTCCCACCTCCCTGCAAGCCCCGCCAGTCAGCCTCCCAGCCGATGGCCCCGCGTTGACCAGTCCACGCTGACGTGGATAAGTGGAAACGTATTTCACGGAATACGTTTTTGCTGACCGAAAGCGTGTTTATGTTTTACGCTTCTGCCTTATCCACTCAGGGACCTGTTTGCTAAAGAAATTTTTGCAGAAAAGTCCCTAAGCTTCAACCCTTCATAACTTTTAACCATAGCTCCAAATGAGGTGATTCCAAAGCCTACTTCTTCGTTTCGTCGAGCCCGTTCTGTTGGTTTCATTTTCACTATGGTTTGACACTGTGAAATCGACCATTATGCCCTTGCCGTTATTCAGCCCCCTCCGAGAGAGTACGTTTTCTGGCGATTCGTTCCACGAGTTTCTCGTGCTTTCTTCCAGTGATTTCTTCCACCCTAGGCAAGCCACAATACCCACTTGCATGATAGTCATGCAGTAGCCATGGTTTTCAACTTGAATCTTTATTAAATGTTTGCTTGTTGAAAAGATGGTTATCGTTGTTTCGGTGATGTTTAGAGTTGCATGTTCACTTTTGTGTTATGTTGTCTTGTACTTTATTATCATGTTCTACCTGCTAGTATTTCCTTTCATATGTTTATGCTTGCTAGTAGTACATGTTGATGTTGGTGATGGTCATGCTAGTCAGTATGCCATGCTCAGTGGATGTGATTTATTGTTGATA
Organism: Triticum dicoccoides; assembly: GCF_002162155.2. NCBI lineage: Eukaryota > Viridiplantae > Streptophyta > Magnoliopsida > Poales > Poaceae > Triticum > Triticum dicoccoides. The sequence goes on along the minus strand of NC_041387.1, from coordinate 523,465,718 downwards.
TGGTGGATAGTTATGTGATACCCTCATGATTATGTTGATATCATGTTCATGCATTTTATCATGGCTCAGCATATTTGCATTCAAGTTAACTGGATTAAATTGAACTTGAATAACTGTTGGTTGAGTCATGGTGCCGCTGAAACGATGCTGACCAGTGCAACCACGCTTACCGGTATGGGACGGTCCTAACTAGATCTATTGTTGTGCCTCTCGTCGGTGCCTCCAACAAGGGAAGGTTAGGGGCGTGTGCTACCCTGATCAGGTAGGCAGACATAAGCCTTGTGTGCCAGTTGTTGAGTTAAGTTTTTGGGTCCTAGAGTGTATTGTTGCCACGATGGTGGTTTGAGGTGTCTTGAGGTAGGCACAGGGCCACCCATGACTTAGCCCAGAGGGGAGTGAGTCGGAGTGGCCGGGAGAGGTCATGGCAGTAGATCGATTTTGTCAGAACACCGTTGGTCCACCCGAATGGGAGTGCGAGGCCATGGGTTCCGTAGTGTGGGTACAGTGTACTAACCTCTGCAGAGTGTATATTAAATCTATCGATAGCCGCGCCCGCGGATAAGGGCCCAGGTCGAAAGTAGGTCACACCGTGAGTCAACAGTAATAAGAATAACTTGATTAATGAAAACCCGTGGTTGTGATCACCGTAAGGATCACGGTTTTGGACCAAGTGTTGGTCGTGGTTGTGATCGCCATAAGGATCACCATGGTATCGAGGATACCGAGTTGTTGTATGTTCGTGATATTGTGCGAGAGTCGTGGGTGAAGATCAAGCTCCTTGTGGTCATTTACTGATCACTACGATATTGTTTATACCAGGCTTGATTTGATCCTGAGATGATCGTGTGATATCCGAGGTTGGTAAGTGATGCATGTGACGGTTACGAGGTAACCCGAGCAGTATAAGTGGTGCATGTAGTGTCATCATGTTGCATGCTAGTATTGTTGGATTAATATATTCATGTTGTGTTAGCTGTATCATGTTTATGTTGGTCATGCCATGTTATTCTGATGATCTCATGGTAATTCCTATTTAACCTGTAATTGCCATGCTGTTGTTTGTCTTGAATGCTTCTGGTTATTGTGAGCTTGCAAGTACATTCAATGTACTGACTTGGCGTGTCATGCCAGCGTGCAGGTCATTCTAGATTTGATTGCTTGCTTGTCGTGGTTTCCGTTCTTGCGAGCTAGGATAAGCCTTCCAGCCAGAGTCCCTGCGGAGTGGAGTTCACCACCGTCGTTGTTGTTCCGCTGCTAGAGTTGTTCCGCCGCATCGTGTTGTTCTGCTACTGGCATAGAGAAACCGAGAATGGCGTAGTGTCGCCATACCGATGTTATTCATTGTAATATCGGAGACCTTGTATTCATATTCGTATAATAATAGAAAGCTGGTTTGTTCTATGCTAAGCAGTGCTGTATTCCATAAGACTTCTCCTCGATCTCTTGGCTGGAATACGAGGCGTTCCGGTTTCTCTGAGCCGGGGGTGCCACACAACTGCACGAAGGAAATTCTTCATTTTACTATAGGTGTGTGGCAACTCAGACGCATCTGGGAAAGATTTGCGGAAAGCAGCCAACATCGCATCGAATGATTTGTTGGTCATCTGCTCAGATGTCTTCACCTGAAGAAAGGTGACCATAGCTGAGAATACTGACAGCTTATTTCCTGGGGTGACAGCCACGTTGCATTGTTCCAACATGTGGGCCCACCATTTTTCTTCTGCAGGTGAAAGTTCACAGAATGCACGAGCATTTCGTAGCATTGTTTCAATGTTGGTCAAACTCATTGGCTCCGCCACCACCACCTCCTCCTCCTCTTCCACCTGAGCATCAGGCAGATCAAGATGGTGATCTGCTGCTTCCACGTAGTCAATAACATTGACGTTCACAGCTTCACCATGATGAACCCACCTAGTATATGTGATCGCCATCCCATACAAGTGTAGATGATTTTGCACAGTTGACTGGGGTCTTGTAACTGAATTCATACAACTGCTACACGGGCAGAGCACATCTAATTTCGGACCACCGTACTCAGCTCTGATAAAGTTCATGAAGTTTTCAACCCCCTTGACATATGCAGCGGAGAATCTTTGAGCAGAAGTTATCCAAGTCCTGTCCTTCTGTTAGACATACAAATTAGTTCATCTACTAGATATTACAGGAAAAACATGTATGCTTTTTTATGAAGTCCAGAAAAAAAATAGCTAGGTCAATGTCTAAAGCTATGGCAAGATATTTGGATGAGCAGATCTAAGTAACGAAATATATGTAAAGCTAATTCAGCAAACATATTTGAGTGCTAAATTATGGCAGGTTGTTTCAGCAGTCAATGAGGCCGAGCACACAACCATCGAACTATCGAAGGCCATCGCAGCAACAAAGATCAAGTATAAAACGGTGTAGAGCTATTTCACCTAACAGATTGGCTACTAGACCATGGCAATCTACGTCACAATAAATATATGGCAGGATATTCTAGCAACTAATCGGCCTTGGCATGCCATCTCAGCTAAGCAGATTGAGTGCAGAACAGGGCAAGGAAGCTTCTTAAGCAGAGCATATTGATAGTAAACTACTTCGGCAAACAGTGAGATTGACAATGTCTATCAGCTAACATTCAGTGCTACACCGACATGAACGGGGCCTCAGTCTAGAATGCGTGTACCGTGGGAGAAGCTGACCGTCGTGCATATCCACACGAACGTCGCCAGCGGTGGAGGCGCTGACTGCCGTGCGCCTCCACAAGAATGTAGCCAGAGGTGGCGGCGCGGCTAGAGGACGACAGTCTACATGAGCGTATTGTGGAGCGAGAGGATCGCCGTGCATCCCCTCGACGAACTGCGGCGCCGACGTATCAGCACAGTGGGGAGGGCGGCTTTGACGGAGCTAATGGAGTGGAGGGGGACGGGGGGAGGAGGTTTGGGGAATATTATTGGCTAGTTGGCCGAAGGGCGGTTGAATCGGATTTGGGGGAATTTTTGTGTGTGTGTGGGGGGGGGAGGATTTTCGCGCGGTGGGCGGGGGGAGTTTGGCGCATGGTCGGTTTCTCCAAGTGCAGTCCCACGTGTCAATGAAGAGGCAAGCCAAAGCATGTTCTGTTTGCATGAGCCGTGTGCAGGACCGAACGTGTGTGGGGTGCAATGCGACCGCGACAGGAGTGCTGTGAGTGTACCGCCTTTTTTCCTTTTAAACTAGGTGCTTCGCCCCCTCAAAAAAAATTGTTGCTTCGCACGATCCATCGATACTACTACTAGTAATCCGATAATCCCGACTAAAACGGTGCGGCCGGGTCTTTTCCCTCGCGATATGCTGGGAGGTTGGCTTAGTTGGGTTTTTTAGGACGAGTAATGCTACACCTACGTAAACCCAGTTACGTAATTAACGTAATGTGAAACGTGTGAGCTGTTGATTGTAGATTGGGGGAAGGAGGGGCCCACCACCATGAAAATCAGGGGAGGAGAGAGAGAGGCAATTTACGTTAACCCTTTCATAGGTTCCCGTAGATGTAGAAAGATGTGAAATGCGTGAATGTGTAGTGGATGTACTATTGGGTGCCTAAGATAAATTGTGTATGTATAGACCCTATGTGTTTATTTTACTTTGCATGTTAGATTTGTCTCAGTTCAATAAAAATCAGAGTTGGTGATGATGGTGTGCCTATCATCCTGCAATATAGGCCGTCCGATCTATATCTAACGCATAGGAAGGAAACTATGACAATTTACCCGCACTCCTCTCCACATTTACAGATAAGGCTTTCCCTCATTCATCCTTTTCTCCCACAAGATCTTGATCTTCCGTGCAATGCACGGGCATATTGCTAGTACTCCTACAATATGTATATTATTGTGAAAGTTCATATACACCGGCCGAGATTAATGCAAACACGGCAAATTTTCATTACATTTCGAACTTTTATAGGACAGGAAAATAAAAGAAACCCGACCCTAAACCTATTCTACGACAGCGACCAACGTCCTCCATCTGCGATCTCTATGTACGGGGGCAGGGTTCAAGACCCGTGAAGTGAAGGTGCGGTCTCCGTCGAGGAAGAGTAGAACACGGGATACGGACCGGCCAGTTGGCACACCATGCCCTGCCGCCTCCCATGCCCTACTCATCCTTGGAGGAGTCCCCGACCTCGGCGGTGCCGGACGTTGGATGGCGGCAAGTAGGACGCGCGGCTGACAGTGCTCCCGTCGTCGGACGCCAGCGTGGCCACCGCTTGTGTGGTCGCGTCCGCGTCCGGCTACGCCGCTATTGCGTCGCGAGAGGCGACTTGAGCGAGGGCGGCGACCTCGAGCTTCATCCCCGAAGACAAGCTCTCCTGCAGAGCATTAGCACTTGCGGTCATGGCGGATGTGGTGCCAGGTAGGAGGACGATGCGCTATGGTGTGGAGGTTAGCTGGGCGTTGCCGCTTTAAGTAGCGCATTCAGGTGAGGCCAAGCGTCCGCGTGCGTCATTAAGTCACCAGAGTTGGTTCCTCGGGCACCGAGCCTCTTAACAACGACATACGAACGGACGACATGAATGCAGGCAGCTGGCGCCAGGCTGGGAATGCACTGTGCGATGGTTCGAGGGACGAGGGTTTTGGTGTGCCAGGGTAATAAGATGCGGTCATGGAAATGTTGGAGATGCCCTTTGCTCACATGCGATCCTCGCATGTCATTGAAAAAGCAAGACGACCCGACATGGTCTCAGGTCCAGAGGATGCAGTTGGCCACGCTACACCACTCCGCAGACGCGTCACGGTGTCCCGTGCATCCTCGACGAGCCGGGTGTTGGGGTGTGTTTGGATTGTGGCCAAAGTGCACCTTACCAAAATTTTGGTCATGACCCAAAGATTGGTCTTTGTTTGGATGGTTGCCATTTTTTGGCATGCCAATGAACTCTAGCCAACTCTAGTTCATTTTTCTTGCCAATGTCGGCCAAATCATGGGCAACCAATACCTCAACCAAAATTTTGGTCATGACCCAAAGATTGGTCTTTGTTTGGATGGTTGCCATTTTTTGGCATGCCAATGAACTCTAGCCAACTCTAGTTCATTTTTCTTGCCAATGTCGGCCAAATCATTGGCAACCAATACCTCAACCAAAATTTTGGCTACCCAATGCTTTGATGGGGCAACCTTGGGCACAAACCAAACATACTGTTGGTCGTGCCACAACACCGGCACACTGAAACCGACCGTGTCTAGCAAAGACATGAGCATGTCGCTCACCGCGGTTGTCGTGTCCAGAGGCGGTACTAGAGCTGCGCCCCGTTGTTGGCCCCAACGACCCACATGAATGGTTGTCGGTGGCGAGGAGGTCGTGAGACAGCTCCTCCATTGGACTAGTCTGCGCTACATCGTCCCGACGGGTGTTCCCCACATGTCGGTTTCCTTGTTTTCCCGACCATATTCGAGCGTTAGTGCTCCTCGTTGCGCATTAGGCCTTCCACTATGAAGGCCAAGCGAGACAACTTATTATTTATTTGAGTCATTTAAGAATGTGGCGTTTGCTTATTTCTCATTCCTCTCCAACCCTCTTCTCCATTGATCATGTCACCCTCCAGTCGAGTCCATCCTCCCACATGCCTCATTTGAACATTCCGCCGAGTATCATTCGCATGTACCCACTCTAGTCCTATTTCAATAGATCTCCGGACACTAGATGAAATCGAGAGAGAACGAGTGGGGGCACGTGATACCTAAGGCGGATTCAAAATTTTGAACCGGTGATCATAGCATCCGCAAATCATATATAAAGGGTATTCAATGTTCGTTTCGTTTTTGAACGTACAATATACTCCCTCCTATCCTTTCTAGTTTACATATAAGTTTTATGTGTAGTCAAAGTATCTCTACTTTGATCAAAAAGGTATCAACATTCAACAATGCCCAATCAATATTGTTAGATTCGTATGCACTCCTAGATTTGTACTCGAGATGGTTTCCAATTTGTTTTCAACCACGTGAATGTGCTTGTTCTCGCGCATGCTCTTCCTACTAGGATTTTGCCACGTATAGCCAGTCCAATAGTAACTTTTTAAGCTCCCTGTCCAATAGTACACGTGGAGTGCTGACAACATCTGTACTCCCTCCTTCCATTTATATAGGGCCTATGTGGAGGAGAGAGATGTGAAAAAGTAAGGGGAGTGAGGGAGTCCTGGATTAGGGGGTGTCCGGATAGCCGGACCACCATCATCAGCCGAACTATCATCGGCCGGACTATCATCATCGACCGGACTCCAAGACTATGAAGATACAAGATTGAAGACTTCGCCCCGTGTCCGGATGGGACTTTCCTTGGCATGGAAGGCAAGCTTGGCGATACGGATATGTAGATCTCCTACCATTGTAACCGACTCTATGTAACCCTAGCCCTCTCCGGTGTCTATATAAACCGGATGGCTCTAGTCCGTAGGACAACAACAACAACAACCATTACAATCATACCATAGGCTAGCTTCTAGGGTTTAGCCTCCTTGATCTCGTGGTATATCCACTCTTGTAAACATCCACAATATCAATATCAATCAAGCAGGACGTAGGGTTTTACCTCCATCAAGAGGGCCCGAACCTGGGTAAAACATCGTGTCCCTTGTCTCCTGTTACCATCCGCCTAGACGCACAGTTCGGGACCCCCTACCCGAGATCCGCTGGTTTTAACACCGACATTGGTGCTTTCATTGAGAGTTCCTCTGTGTCGTCACCGATAGGCTTGATGGCCCCTTCAATCGACAATGACGCAGTCCTGGGTGAGACTTTTCTCCCCGGACAGATCTTCGTATTCGGCGGCTTCGCACTGCGGGCCAACTCACTTGGCCATCTGGAGCAGATCGAAAGCTACGCCCCTGGCCGTTAGGTCAGGTTTGGAAGCCTAAACTTCACGGACGATATCCGTGGGGACTTGATCTTCGACAGATCTGAGCCACAGCCGAGCGTGCCGCGCTGTCACGATGGGCATGACCTAACTCTACCGCTGGACAGCACCTTGGAGGCCGCACATGAATCCGCTCCGACCCATAGTCCGGAGCCGATTGCTCAGATCGAGGACGGACGGCTGGACACCGCCTCGGGAGATGCAACTTCTACGGCGATGGAGCCGAACACTTACCTTGTCCCACATAAAGCTCATGACTCCGAGGTGCCGGACTCTCTGCCGGACTCCGAACCTCCTGCGCCCCTGCCGGTCGGATCCGACTGGGCGCCGATCATGGAATTCACCGCTGCGGACAACTCTAGCACTCACCCTTCGGCGATATCTTAAATTCGCTGAAGCATCTCTCGCTATCTGGAGAGCCCTGGCCGAACTACGGCCAGGATGGTTAGGATGCGGACGACGAAGAAATTCAGGGCCCACCCACCACCCACTTCGTAGCCACCATCGACGATCTAACCGACGTACTCGACTACGACTCTGAAGACATCGACGGTATGGACGATGATGCCGGAGACTATCAAGAACCAGTGCCTACAGGACACTGGAAGACCACCTCGTCATACGACATATATATGGTGGACACCCCAAAAGATGGAGACGGCGAAGAAGCAACGGAGGCCGATTCCTTAAAGAAACAGCCCAAGCGCCGGCATCAGCGGCGCCGCTCTAAATCCCGCCACAGCAAGAATAGAGATTCCGGCACAGGAGACAATAACACCCCAGAAAGTGCCGAAGACAACCCCCTCCAGCACGATCAAGCGGAGGAGGAAGCAGAAGCAAGCCCTCACGAGAGGGCGGCAGACGAAGAGGTCGAGGATGATAATTACTTACCTCCCTCCGGAGACGAGGCAAGCCTCGACGACGATGAATTCGTCGTCCCTGAGGATCCCGTCGAACAAGAGCGTTTCAGACGCAGGCTAATGGCCATGGCAAACAGCCTAAAGAAAAAGCAGCAACAGCTTCAAGCTGATCAAGACCTACTGGCCGACAGATGGACCGAGGTCCTCGCGGCCGAAGAGTATGAACTCGAACGCCCCTCCAAAAGTTACCCAAAACGCAAGTTGCTCCCCCGACTAGAGGAGGAAGCGTACAAACCTGCATCACCAGCGCACAATACGGCAGACCGACCACCTCGTGGCCGCGACAGGGAGGCATGCAAGCCCTCCACCAAAACCGTACCCCGGCATCGCTCAAAAAGCATGAAGCCACGGGGGAACGCGCCGGACTTGCGGGATATATTGGAGGACAAGGCGAGACAATCCAGATCTATCTATGGATCACGTGGGCGCCCCAAGACCCACGACAAATACCGTTGCGCCGGATACAGTTACTCCGGCCGGGCCGAACACAGCAGACAACGCTCTCTCGAGCTACGTCGCGATCTCAATACAGAGGCGCCGCACACCCACTATGCTTCAATGACGAAGTAATGGATCATCAAATCCCTGAAGGGTTTAAACCCGTTAATATCGAATCCTACGATGGCACAACAGACCCCGCGGTTTGGATTGAGGATTATCTCCTCCATATACATATGGCCCGCAGCGACGATCTTCATGCCATCAAATATCTCCCGCTCAAGCTTAAAGGACCAGCTCGGCATTGGCTTAACAGCCTGCCCGCAGAGTCAATTGGATGCTGGGAAGACCTGGAAGCCGCATTCCTCGACAACTTCCAGGGCACGTATGTGCGACCACCGGACGCAGATGACCTAAGCCACATAATCCAGCAGCCAGATGAATCGGCCAGGCAATTCCGGACATGGTTCTTAACAAAGAAAAATCAAATCGTCGACTGTCCGGATGAAGAGGCCCTCGCAGCCTTCAAACATAACATCCGCGACGAGTGGCTGGCCCGGCACCTAGGACAGGAAAAGCCGAAATCCATGGCAGCCCTCACATCACTCATGACCCGCTTCTGTGCAGGAGAGGATAGCTGGCTAGCTCGCAGCAACAACCTCAGCAAAAACGCTGGCAGTCTGGATACCAAGGACCGCAACGGCAGGTTGCGTCGAAACAAAAACAAACGCCGCATTAACGGCGACAACAATGAGGATACGGCAGTCAACGCCGGATTCCGAGGCTCCAAGCCCGGTCAACGGAAGAAGCCATTCAAAAGAACCACTCCGGGCCCGTCCAATTTGGACCGAATACTCGACCGCTCCTGTCAAATACATGGAACCCCCGAAAAGCCAGCTAACCACACCAACAGAGATTGTTGGGTATTCAAGCAGGCAGGCAAATTAATCGCCAAAAACAGTGACAAGGGGCTACACAGCGATGACGAGGAAGAGACCCGGCCGCCGAACAACAGAGGACAAAAGGGATTCCCCCCTCAAGTTCGGACGGTAAACATGATATACGCAATGCATATACCCAAGAGGGAGCGGAAGCGTGCACTAAGGGACGTATACGCGATGGAGCCAGTCGCCCCAAAATTCAACCCATGGTCCTCTTGCCCGATCACTTTCGATCGAAGAGACCATCCGACCAGTATCCGCCATGGCGGATTCGCCGCATTGGTTTTAGACCCAATCGTCAATGGATTTCACCTCACAAGAGTCCTGATGGACGGCAGCAGTAGCCTGAACCTGCTTTATCAGGATACAGCACGCAAGATGGGCATAGACCCTTCAAGGATTAAACCTACAAAGACAACCTTCAAAGGCGTCATACCAGGTGTCGAGGCCAGTTGTACAGGCTCAGTTACACTGGAAGTGGTCTTCGGATCCCCGGATAATTTTCGAAGCGAGGAGTTAATCTTCGACATAGTCCCATTCCGCAGCGGCTATCACGCTCTGCTCGGACGAACCGCGTTCACAAAATTCAACGCGGTGCCGCATTATGCATACCTTAAGCTCAAGATGCCAGGCCCTCGTGGAGTCATCACGGTCAATGGAAACACGGAACGCTCCCTTCGAACGGAGGAACATACAGCGGCTCTCGCGGCAGAAGTACAGAGCAGCCTTTTGAGGCAATTCTCGAGTCCGGCCGTTAAACGACCGGACACGGCCAAACGCGCCCGGAGCAACATCAACCAAGACCACCTAGCACGTTCCGAGCACGCGTAGCAATGCGGCCTCAACCCCAGCCCTCGCACAATTGTAAGACAAACTCTCCGCGTACATAAATACGCCCTGGAGATACCATGGGTATAGGGGGAAAGGCACAACCACAACAGACCCAGAGTGCGGTTCGACCACACCAGGGGCTCCCAAGTGTGTCGCTCTTTTTATCTTTTATTTCTCTCTTTTTTATACAGAACTCTGTCCGGCAGCGAACCTGCCGAACTCATGATGCAACAGCCAGGGAGGGACAAAGGCTGCGACGAACACTCAGGTGGTCTCCATTACGAGCATTAAATTTATTAAATACACCATTCCGCGGCCTACCCCTGGAGGGAGACGCCTTTAATTCGTCCAATCCCTTGCTTTTCGCACTATTTGTATCATTCCGCACTCATAGCAGATCTTCTCGAATAAAATGCAGCACTTTTTGCCCATAATTGCATTACCTTATATATATATGTTCATTTACGACATGTTGCATCCGTACATTTTGGTACGGCTAAAGACACCAGGGGCTTATGTTCCCCGCATTATGGTGTGATAAAGTCCGCACACTTACACAAGTGCGGCACCCCGAACTTATAGCACTATATGAATCGGCTCTGAATCATGTCTTGGGTCAATAGTTGGGTTTGCCCGGCTCCCATGTTTGGCACCTTACGTTTCCGTTCTATCGGCTAAGGTAGCACTGGGAGAACCACTGCGAGTGCACCCCGGTTGAGCCGGGTTAACGCCTCAGTGGAGAAAGCTAAAACTGACTGTCATGATAAGGCGAGAGACTGGTCGCTGTTCGAGAGGTCCTTTCGGGTCCTTAAAGATCTACGCCGCTTCGAGCGAAGTTCCGGATAATGTCCGACGAACGCGTGGATAGCGCCCCTAATTCGGTCTTACGAATACTAGGGGCTTCGCCGAAATTTAAAATTATAGAATTCTATGGCTAAGTGAGAGTGTTCAAGCACTATAAGTCCAGTTACCTTGTTCGTTGCGTTGAGCGCCTCCCTAGATGGACCCAAAAATGGGAACAAGAGTGCTCAAGTTTATCCCGAACACCCCAGCACTCGTGGCATGGGGGCTGAAGCTGACGACTTGCCATCTCTCAGATTTAATAAACGGCCGCACAGAAGGTAATATTTTAAATTAACAAGCGTTGCTTAGCGCATATGAACAAAGTTTTCAGCGCACAGGATAACACATTGCGAATTTACTCAATAATTACATCCCTGGGGCACTCATCCGCAATCTTGCGGGCACCCTTCAGGACAGTCTTATAGTACATCTCGGGCGTACGATATTCCTTGCCCGTTGGTGGCGCGTCAGTGATTAGCTTCTCCGCATCCAGCTTGCCCCAATGCACCTTTGCGCGGGCAAGGGCCCGACGAGCACCTTCAATATAGGTGGAGCACTTGATAATCTCGACCCAGGGGCACGCATCCACCAACCGTCGCACGAGGACGAAGTAGCTCCCAGGCATGGCCTCTCCAGGCCACAGCCGGACTATGAGGCCCTTCATGGCCTGCTCGGCCACCTTGTGGAGCTCGACCAGCTGCTTCAGCTGGTCGCTAGGGGGCACCGGATGGCCGGCCTCAGCATACTGAGACCAGAAGACCTTCTCCGTTGAGCTCCCCTCCTCGGCTCGGTAGAATGCGGCGGCATCAGACACGCTGCGAGGCAGATCTGCAAACGCCCCTGGAGAGCTCCGAATTCGGGTAAGTAACACGTAATTTACATTCACATGCTTGCTTTGCATGAAAAATGCCTTACCCGCCGCTATCTTCCTCACCAACTCAATCTCCTGAAGGGACTTATGGGCATCGGCCTTGGCAGTCCTGGCACTTTCGAGAGCCGAGGCAAGCTCGGACTCTCGAGTCTTTGAGTCACGCTCCAAACTCTCATGCTTTTCCATGAGAGCCTGGAGCTCTTGCTGAACCACCGCCACCCGCGCCTCTTGCTTTTCTCGCTCTGCCCGTTCCGCGGCCGCATTGTGTTCGGCCACAGACACGGCCTCCTTCAGGGTCGCCACCTCTTTCGTGGCCCCTGCAGTACCCATGTTATCCTTGTTATTTTTTATTGCAACCTAAATCCTTTTCTGTAAGGTACAAGTTCAAAGTGGTGTTACTCACCTTCTTTGTCCTGGAGCTGCTTCTTGGCGCGGCCGAGCTCTTGCTCGGACCGCTCGAGCTCCTGCTTCAAAGCACCGACCTCCATAGTCAGTGCGGCAGAGGTCAGCAGCGCAGCCTGCAACCCATATTGACATAATTTTTTAGCAACCCTGCGTCTATCTTTTTTTTCAGATCCTCAGTCTGGCTTTTCTTTCCGAACACCGAACCGAGCATCAGGGGCTACTGTCTATGCGGTATTACATTGCATATTTTTAACTTCTTACCTCAAAGCCTGATAGAAGGCTACTGCAGGCTTCGGTCAGCCCGCTCTTGGCGAGCTGTACCTTCTGAATCACCGCACTCATAATAGTGCGGTGTTCTTCCTCGATGGAAGCGCTCTGGAGCGCCTCCAACAAATTGTCTTGCCCTTCGTGCGAAGGGGCCGCCGGACGGACTCCGGAACCACTGCGGGTTCTGATGTGGAGTCCGGCGCAAAGTCCGGGAGGCTGCCTTGTGGCGCCTCCGGAGCCTCCCCCTGATGGGTCCCTTCTTGGTATCCCACCTCGGCGTCCTCGGAGTCGCGAGGGGTGGAGGCGGTCGGGATGGAATCTACATCCGACGGAGCCAACGACCCGCTCGATGAAGCGGGGAGATCATCCTTGGCCGGACTACAGGCAGCATGCGGCATCAGAATGACACTATGTGACACAGAAAAAGAAATTATAAATCACTCAGGAATCCGGATACTTATGATCTCGCTGGAGGCCTGGCCCTTGAAGGCCATTCTTCCTCGCCAACGTTGATGTTGGCGGAGCTGTCCGGGGGAATAGTCCTTCCCCTCTTGGACCCTTCGGCCTCCCATGTTGGGGAAGCCTTCCTCTTCCTCTCTCCCTCCTCTGGGAGAGAGTCCTCTTTCTCCTCCTCGTTTTCGGGGGAGGAGTCCGCCCCGGAGTCGTCGGACACCTGAAAGCGGGAACTCTTTCGAGCACCCGTGGCCTCCTTCTTGGCCTTCTTCTCCGGCACCATGTGCGGTGCCGGAACCAGCAGCCTCACTAGACGGGCGTCTACTGGGTTTTCTGGCATGGGAGCCGGGCACATAATCTGCTCCGCCTTCCTCATCCAGTCCTGTCAAAGGAAAAGGGGAAATTAAAACCCGCATAGAGTCAAACTATGAAAAGCAAGTGTCCCGTAAAGGGGTAGAATCACTTACCTCGTCGGCTTGGCGCTGCGAGCGAAATCCGCGATCTTCAGTCGCGGATGCGGGGGCTTCGGCACCCTTAAACAGCACCCTCCAGGCGCCTTCGTAAGTCGTGTCAAAGAGCCCGCTCAGCGCCTGGTGCTGTTCCGGATTGAACTCCCACAGATTGAATGCCCGCTCTTGGCATGGGAGAATCCGGCGGACAAGCATGACTTGGACCACGTTAACCAGCCTGAGCTTCTTCACCAGCTTCTGGATACAGGCTTGGAGTCCCGTCACCTCCTCCGAACTACCCCACAGCAAGCCCTTCTCTTTCCAGGAGGTGAGCTGCGTGGGGATACCAGATCTGAACTCGGGGGCCGCCGCCCACTTAGGGTCGCGCGGCTCCGTGATATAGAACCACCCCGATTGCCACCCCTTGACGGATTCCACGAAGGCCCCTTCGAACCAAAGGACATTGGGCATCTTGACCAACATGGCGCCTCCGCACTCCGCTTGAGTGCCCTTCACTACCTTCGGCTTGACATTGAAGGTCTTGAGCCACAAGCCGAAGTGGGGCTGGATGCAGAGGAAGGCCTCGCACACGATGATAAACGCCGAGATGTTGAGGATGAAGTTCGGCGCCAGATCATGGAAATCTAGGCCGTAGTAGAACATGAGCCCCCGGACAAAGGGGTGAAGTGGAAAACCCAGTCCGCGGAGGAAGTGGGGAAGAAAAACGACCCTCTCATGGGGCCTGGGGGTGGGGATGAGCTGCCCCTCGTCGGGCAGCCGGTGCGCGATGTCGCCGGACAGGTAGCCGGCGCTGCGCAGTCTTTCGATGTGCTCCTCCGTAACGGAGGAGGTCATCCACTTGCCTCCCGCTCCGGACATAACTGGGGAAGGTTGAGACGAGATGTGCGGGCTTGGGCGCTGGAGCTCGAGTGCGCGGAGATGGATAAGCAAAGGAGGAAGAAGGCGTAGGTGAAAAGGTGAATCCTTATCCCTTATATGGGCGGGCGAAGTCTATGCGTCCCCCACCGGCCTGGTAAAACTCGCTTATCCCCCAAGCGTCACCATCAATGGAGCGATTGGGTTACCCACGTCCGTATTCATGAGAATCCCGGATTAAGGGGGAACACGATCTCTGCTTCGACAAGACGTGCCAAGGAACCGCTTCGCTAAATGCGTTGAGGTGGTAGAGTAGAAAACGATTCAAGTAATGGCTTGGTAGTGGCGTGACGTCATGCCGCAAAAACGTCAGCAGATTGAACTTGTCTATATATTATTCTCTCTACGGTGGAATGTGGAATTTATTTTGCAGAGCCGGACACTATCCTGGTGTTCACAATCTTCTATCATTCGGAGGAGGAACCCGCCTTGCAATGCCAAGCAATATACGCGCCGGTCTTATCGTCATTGAAGCCTGGTTCAGGGGTTACTGAGGGAGTCCTGGATTAGGGAGTGTCCAGATAGCTGGACTACCATCATCAGCCGAACTATCATCGGCCGGACTATCATCATCGACCGGACTCCAAGACTATGAAGATACAAGATTGAAGACTTCGCCCTATGTCCGGATGGGACTTTCCTTGGCGTGGAAGGCAAGCTTGGCAATACGGATATGTAGATCTCCTACCATTGTAACCGACTCTATGTAACCCTAGCCCTCTCCGGTGTCTATATAAACCGGATGGCTCTAGTCCGTAGGACAACAACAACAACAACCATTAAAATCATACCATAGGCTAGCTTCTAGGGTTTAGCCTCCTTGATCTCGTGGTAGATCCACTCTTGTAAACATCCACAATATCAATATCAATCAAGCAGGACGTAGGGTTTTACCTCCATCAAGAGGGCCCGAACCTGGGTAAAACACCGTGTCCCTTGTCTCCTGTTACCATCCGCCTAGACACACAGTTCGGGACCCCCTACCCGAGATCCGCCGGTTTTGACACCGACAGGGAGTGAGCTCTCATGCAAGAGCCTTAGCTATATATGCATTCCTAGTTAAAAACTAGTACAATAAATATGAAGAAAGAGATAGAGAGGAGATGGAGAAAAGTACTGATACAACAGCCAACCTTATATATTTTTTTGCGGGAAATAGCCAACCTTATAGCCCACACTACCGTATGAGTGCATATAATAGATGATGGCTATAGATGACATGGCAGTCCCTCATAGCCATCGACTGGCTATATTATTAATCATGCTCTAATGCCGTTTTTAAAACCGCATATGACTATTAACAAGATTAATAGTACATGAGATGTATAATGTGAAAATTATATCATTGGAAACTCCTTTCACATACGAATTTGACCGTATGCTTTGTGTAAGTTGCATGTCATATATTATTATTTGGTCAAAGTTAGCCTCGAAAAACACATTAGGCCCTGTATAGTAAATGGAAGGAGGGAGTAGTAGTGGAAGAGGATCCTCTGATGTAGGTATCCCTGCCTTACCCTCCCTTTCGGTCACTTGCTGGCGGACCCCGTGCTTCCCAGGCCCCGCATGTCAGTTACTCAATGGGTTTGGCCACGTTAGGGGATCCTCATCCGTAGTATACTCCCTCTGTTTTTATTTACTCCGCATAAAACGGAGGGAGTTGTAGTATAATAAATGACACGGGCGGGTGAGGGGGAGGGACGTTGGTTTGCTCTCAACTGCGGTCCCACAAGTGAGCGAAAATGCAAGACGAAGCGCGTTCCATTCGGTGAGCAACGTGGAGGGTCCAGCGTGCCGGGCTGCAATGCGAACGCGACAAGAGCGTTGTACAATCAAAACCGACTGACCGGTCGTCACGGAACCACTATTCACACTAGAACCTTCGCTGCTCGGCCTACGCCAGCCACTGCCCTAAAACCACACCAAATCTCCAGCCCATTCCCCAACCATTTGATCCCCTAGCCCGCATCAAGCGTCCCCTAGTTCAATGGAAAGCCATGGTGCCCCGCAAGATCACTTACTACAAGATGTTGACGTCGGAGCGCCGCGCAGAAATCACGGCGGCGGTCGGCGCCACAGACCTCCGTTCCCAAGCTCACTTTGCGGCGGGCTAATCCCCGAGTTCTCTGGAGCCAAGCTACGAGGAGGAGGAAGCCGATCCAATGTTCATGGAGGAGGTCGCGGCGCAGAAGGCCCTCGATGGGTATGAGACGATGGACATCGACTTCGTGCTGGCATCCGAGTCCCCCATGGTGCAGGCGGACCAGCGGTTCAACATGGCGATACTAAAGGAGGACCGAGAGGTAGAGGCTCAACTCGATGCGGAGCACGCGCATGCCGCTGCCATCGAGGCTCTCCTGCAGGTGGAACCGGATGTCATGGATGTGAACCGGGCGGTGGAGGCTCAACTTGAGGCGGAGCGCGTGGATGCCGCAACCATCGAGGCCCTCCTACAGGCGGAACCGGACGTCCTAGACTTGAACCGGGCGGCAGAGGCTCGACTCGACGCAGAGCGCGCGAATGCCGCTCTCATCGATGCCCTCCTGCAGGCGGAACCGAACGTCCTGGACTTGAACCGGGCGGCGAAGGCTCGACTCGATGCGGAGCGTGCGGATGCTGCTGCCAACGAGGCCCTCCTGCAGGCGGAACCGGACATCCTTGACTTGAACCGGGCTGTGCTCTCATCCGTGCAGAGCGCCCGCACGCTCCGCTTGAATGAGTAGCTGGAGGCCGAGGACAACTACGGTGCGGAGACACACGTCGGCAGCTACGGCTGGTTCGCGTCGGCAGCCAAAGATGACAAGGCCGTCTCTTTCTGCGAGCAGTGATAGTTTTTCTTTATGTTCTTGTTTTTATGGATCTTTTGCTGTGTAAAAACATATATTTGTTATGCAAGTCGCCTTGACTTAGGTCAGTCTACCATTTCAGGCGGTTGGATGAATATCCTACATCTCCTAACCCTTCTTTCCTTCTTCCTCACCTCTTCTTCTTCCCCAATAGACCACCGCACGGGCTATACGGATACTCCCCAACATGCGGTTGGATAAACATACTCTATGAACAAAAATTATGTGTCAGCGATAGGATGGCTGAGTTTGGTTTGTTCACCTACGATAGCACGTGTCAGTGAGGGTGCGTTCCCTTGGTTGGGTTTGCTGCGTGCAGGAGCGACTGTGTGAGGGTGTGGTGCAACCGTGACGTGCAGGAGCGACCGTGTGAGGGTGCAGTGCGACCGCAACAGCCGTGCGCAAGTGTACCTCCTTCTCATTTTGAAAACTGTAGGCAAGCTTGGCAAAAATGTGTGGCGCAGTTTGGCAATGCAAGGCCTAGACCCAAACAGGATAAGTACGTACGTACTAGGACTACTAGTGTTAAAAAAGAAAGGTGGGGTTTTCCTTCGCGGGATTTAATCGATACAAATCCTCATTTCACGTGTCAATTAATGCGTATTTTTTTCTCCAAAGACCAAAGAGCTAACCATCTCACTCCTCATCGCTTGATTAATGCAGCACCATGCAAATCAACCTTCTCACTTCCGCATGCATGCAGGGGATATTAATGTCCTTGGTTGCTAGTACGAGGCAAACACCATCAATTTTGCCTCGATTAGTGTTAGTGGCCTTTTGCAAATTGTAATTTTTATATACTGGCCTTGTGTACAAAAAAAATGGAGGTAGTAACTATATTTGACTTCCTTCCCCATTGCGGTGACGTCGACGATATCTTTTTTTTGTGGTTTGGCGAAGTGCGTTCGACGGAGAACACCATTGAGTGAGACCATGGTAAGTCGTTCGCAAGTGCCGCCTGCAAGCCGAGACAACTGCCTTATTTGCATTCAGGAAGTCCATTGAACCAAAGGACTAGTACTACTAGGAGTACACAATAGCGTCATCCGTCCAGTTTAGTGCGGTGAGATGGTTTCTTGAAGAATACGATGGAGAAGCGGAGTCAGCAAAGAGTGAAATGATGGTTGCTTCGTCCGTGCTTTTGTTTTTTGATGCCTCACTGCTCTGTGATTTGTGATAGAAGGGACAGGGGAGTAGACTCTATTCTCTATACTGCACTACATGCGTCCAAGCATGGGAGAAAGAGGAGAGACGTTGCATTTTTCTATTCCTTAAATCAATCAATCAGGGAGCTTCGGTTCCATCTTTTTGGCTTTGGCAACACCGTCCACAATGGTTCCCATGATGCCAAAAGCTATTTTCACATTTGGCTACACATTGTGGATGCCCTTAACCGTACCACTTGGTTTTGCTCATGTGTGCTATCTATACAAATCTCAATTATATTGATTTATAGAACCAAGATTAGTAAAAAGGAGGTAATTTTGCCGCGCGGATGGCGGGGGAGGTTTCTTATTTCCAGAGGACGTTGTCCTGGCGGTTTGCTAACATGCGGTCCCACGTGTTAGTGCTTTAACAAGCCGATCCGCGTCCCACATGAGGCAGAACAATGGCAGAAGCAACACGTGGTTAAGTTGAAGAAGATGAGGGAGAAGCGGATTCAGCAACGAGTGAAATGATGGTTGCTTCGTCCCTCCAACTTCTTTTTTACCATTATTACTTTGTCCCTCCAACTTAACTGTGGGAAAGGTGCAGCTTCGTGATTTGACGCCTCATTGCTCATTACTACGCCGGTGCCATGACTGGGGTGCTTCACCCCGGCTGCTCTGCAGTGTATTTCGGTATGGCACATGGACCCGGTAGCTTGATGTCCCACATGTCGGTGAAAGGGACTAGAAGATTTATGAAAGTGAGCGCTACACTCTTTCGACGGAGGAGTAGATGACACGACGGCCCAGTGAACTGTCACTTGTATTGTATAGTACTATAGTTTTGCTGTTTCGCATGATCCATGGATACAAACCCGATTAAAGAGGAAAGGGCGGGATTTTTCCCGCGCGGTAGATGATACTGGCCATACATTTCAAAGGCAATTTTAATGTATGCAAACTGAATAATTATAAGTAACAATATGATATCTAGTAAAACTAAAAACACATATGATTTATTGTGTTAGAGTGTAGTAGTAGTGTTGTATTGCATAGTTGTTAGATGTAACATGTGAGAACGTGTAGGGATGTAGTTTCGGAGGGCCTACAGAGAGAAAAGCGTAATACGGTCACCGAACTTCAGAATAAGTTGATTACGGTCACTATATACGTTTTGCGGTGATTATACGGTCACTTGCTAACGGTTCAGCATCGGATTGCACTCTGTTGACTAGCCAAATAGTCTGTGTGGCGCCATGTTGACTAGTTAAATTGACAATGTTCCTTGTGGGTCCCACCTGTCAGTTCGCATAGGGAAAAGGTCAGATAAACACAAATTTACGCAGGTGCAACAAGGCTCCAACCCATGAGCGGGAATCACTTGGTTGTGTATGTGTATGTCAGGGTCTGATGTGTGCGCATGCACGTGTAGGTTGAGCACTTGAGCGTGAGAGTGTGTGTTGGTCGTGTGGTGTAGTGGTGTGTGCATGCATGCGTGCGTGTGTGCATGTGAGTGTTGCGTGCGTGCGTGGCTGCGTGTGTACGTGTGAGTGTTGCCTGCGTGTGTGGGTGCATGTGTTTGTGTGAGTGTTGCGTGGATGCAGTTCGTGTGCATGCGTGCGTGTGTGTATAATTACCACACCAGCTCATGTGTGTTAAAACAGACGGCTCAGCATACCAATACAAGGCCACCTTGTCCGTTGTGCCCGCGGTCATGACTTCGAACCACCGTCCAAATATTTTTTTTGTCCTTTGTTTTCATTCTTACTAGCAAGATGCTCGTGCATTGCACGTAACATCAAGATGCATTTGTATGACTAGTTTATCTTGTGAGAGAAAAGGATGAATGAGGGAAGGCCTTATTTGCAAATGTGGAGAGGTGTGTGGGTACCTTTTTGCAAAATTGCCATACTTTCTTTCCTATCCGTCAGATATAAATCGGATGGCCTATATTGCAGGATGGCAGGCACACCATCATCACCGACTTTGTTTTTTATAAGAGTGTATTTTATGTATTTTATAAGAGTGTAGATGTAGAGTAGATACAAGTCGACAGGTGGGCACGATGGTAGTGAGATAATGTGATGCAACACTAGAGGTGCCACGTGGAGCGTTTAACTGGTCAACTAGTCATGTCATGAGCAAATACAGAGTTGTACGGTGAGCCCGTGACTGTATAATAATCACTAAACGTAAATGGTGACCATAATGAGTGGATTCTGAAGTCCAATGTATGTATCGTGCTTTCGCTTCAAATACAATGATCGTCATTGCCTATACCGCGAGAGAAAGATGAAACATGCGTGAATTTTCTGGGGGCTTACTTTTAGAGGACCTGGAGATAG
>NC_041387.1:523442931-523444810 GCF_002162155.2 Triticum dicoccoides | reverse complement strand
GATGGAGAGAGAGATGCTCTTCGTTTCTCTTTATTATGACTAACTTTGTATATAGTATAAAAATATAAAAATTCACAGTGCGGAATAAATATCATTGTGGGCACCATGCAATGCAAATTAGCGTTCGTACTCCTCCATATAACTTTGTAATGTTGTATATATGTAGAAACTCTAAAATAATTTTTTGGCCACACTTTATTCAAAAGGAATGTTGTATACGAAATAAACATGAAGAGAGGGCTTTTTAGATCAATGGGGTATGTGATGTAACATGTGTGAATGTGTAGTTGATGCATTTGGCGGGGCCTAGAGAGGTATGTGTGTGTATTACGTATTTGAGAGAGGCATGGATAGAGGGGTCGACGGGGGGCGTGGGAGAGATAGCACGAGAAATGAGAGTGGTCTAGAGAGAGAGAGACGAATATGACGTCACGATGAGAGATTCCATTCCCTTGAGTGTGTATATGCAGGGGGGAATAGAGGCACCAGGAGAAATTTTTTGTGTGTGTGGTGTTTGTGTTGGTATGTGTGGGTGTGAGAAGATAATGAGACATGGGGGCAGAGGGTGTGTCACCGCGTGAGGTCCGGTGGGTCGAGGTGAGGCCCTTCGTTCGGTTCCATCCTGCGCCACATTGGTCGGCCCGTGATGCATTTAGGAAGACCCATGGATGACTAGTCGTATAAGACAAAGATAGTAGAATTGTGAAGGACTATGTGTCCACTGACAAAGCCGGCTAGGATTTGTAACCCTAGGTTCTCGTACTAAGGTAACCCCTTTATCTCTGATATTACTATTCATCCAACCTAACTTTAAGGGGCATCCTACAGAATACTCTGCTAGAATCATACTCGTCGATTAGGAAGAGAGGTGTGAGACAATGCGTGAGAGACAGGCCTAAAGATAATGTGCGTACATGAGACACGTAGGCAGGTCCATGTATATAGAAAGGGTCGACGGGGATTGTGTGTGTGCCACGTCTTGAGCTTGTGTTGGTTTTCCTCGAAGAGGAGAGGATGATGCAACAAGTGTAGCATAAGTATTTCCCTCAGTTTTTGAGAACCAAGCTATCAATCCAGTAGGAGGCTCCTCAAAAGTCCCATGCACCTACACAAATAAACTGAGAACTCGCAACCAACGCGATAAAGGGGTTGTCAATCCCTTCACGGCCACTTGCGAAAGTGAGATCTGATAGAGATATGTAACGCCCCAGATTCAATGCGCCAGGTGTCCGCCAGTTATTCGTCATCGTTGCCATGTCATTTGCTTGCGTGTTGCATTTTGCCATGTCATCATGTGCATCTCATTTTGCATACGTGTTCGTTTCTTGCATCCGAGCATTTTCCTCGTTGTCCGTTTTGCAATCCGGCACTCCTATGTCACCCGGCGCCCCTTTTTGCCTCTTTTCATGTGCGGGTGTTAAACTTTCTCGGAATGGACAGTGATTTGCCAAGCGGCCTTGGTACACCACCGGTAGACCGCCTGTCAAGTTTCGTGCCATTTGGAGTCCGTTTGATACTCCAACGGTTAACCGGGTAACCGTAAAAGCCCTCTTTGTGTTGCAGCCCAACACCCCTCCAAAGTGTCCCAAAACCCATCCAAACCCCCTCCATGCTCTCGGTCGTTTGATCACGATCGTGTGGGCGAAAACCGCTCCTCATTTGGACACTCCTACCTCCCTCTACCTATAAATATGTGCTATCCCCGAAAATTTCACAGTCCAAACCCCCCTAACCCTAGATCCAACCCCTCCCCACCGCCGCCGGACACATCCGTACCGGGCCGGACACGTCCGCCCGCCACCGCCCGGCCAACGGCGTGCCGCCACGCGTCCGCGCCCGCGCCCACTTTGCTCGCGGCCCGCCAGGCCCAGGCGGGGCC